>NW_026870993.1:0-600000 GCF_033118175.1 Dama dama | reverse complement strand
CAGGCTCTTCATGTTTTTGAACACCGTTTCATGCTCCTCCAATTTTTCAGACAGTTTCCTGCTCCTGATGTATTTCACACCTTTTGAAGCTCTTCGAATTTTTCACACCTTTTCAGGCTCTTCATGTTTTTTTACACCACTTCATGCTCCTCCAATTTTTCAGACCGTTTCATGCTCCTCATATTTTTGACAGCTTTTGAAGCTCTTCATATATTTCACACCTTTTCAGAGTCTTAAAGGTTTTGAACACCGCTTCATGCTCCTCCTTTTTTTCAGACCGTTTCATGCTCCTCATGTATTTCACACATTTTGAAGCTCTTCAAATTTTTCACACCTTTTCAGGCTCTTCATGTTTTTGAACGCCGCTTCATGCTCCTCTTCTTTTTCAGACCGTTTCATACTACTCATATTTTTGACACCTTTTGAAGCTCTTCATATATTTCACAACTTGTCAGTCTCTTCATGTTTATCAACACCACTTCATGCTCCTCCTGTTTTTCAGACCATTTCATGTTCATCTCATTTTTGACACCTGTTGAAGCTCTTCATATTTCTCACACCCTTTGAAGCTCTTCATTTATTACACTCCTTTACAGGCTCTTCACGTTTTTCAACACCGCTTCACCTCCTCCTATTTTTTAGACCGTTTCATGCTCCTCATATATTACACACCTTTTGAAGCTCTTCATATTTTTCACACCTTTTCAGGCTCTTCATGTTTTTGAACACCGCTTCTTGCTCCTCCTATATTTCAGACCGTTTCATGCTCCTCATATTTTAGACACCTTTTGAAGCTCTTCAAATTTTTCACAACTTTTCAGGCTCTTCATGTTTTTGAACACCGCTTCATGCTCCTCCTATTTTTCAGACCTTTTCATGCTCCTCATATTTTTGACTCCTTTTGAAGCTCTTCATATTTTTCACACCTTTTCAGGCTCTTCGTCTTTTTCAACACCACTTCATGCTTCTGCTATTTTTCAGAACGTTTCAGGCTCCTCATATTTTTGACAGCTTTTGAATCTCTTCCTATTTTTCACACCTTTTCATGCTATTCATATTTTTCAACACCGTGTCATGCTCCTCCTATTTTTCTGACGGTTTCATGCTCCTTATATTTTTCACACCTTTAAATCTCTTCATATTTTTCTCACATTTTAAGGCTCTTCATGTTTTTCAACACTGTGTCATGCTCCTCATATTTTTCAGACGGTTTCATGTTCCTCATAATTTTCACACCTTTAAAGCTCTTCATATTTTTCACACCTTTTCAGGCTCTACATGTTTTTCAACACGGCTTCATGCTCCTCTTATTTTTCAGACCGTTTCATGCTAGTCATATTTTTCACACCTTTTGAAGCTCTTCATATTTTTCACACCTTTTCAGGCTCTTCATGTTTTTCAACACCACTTCATGCTCTTCCTATTTTTCAGACCGTTTCATGCTCCTCATGTATTTCACTCCTTTTGAAGCTCTTCATATTTTTCACACATTTTTAGGGTTTTCATGTATTTCCACAAAGTTTCAGCCTCTCCTATTTTTCAGACCGTTTCATGCTCCTCATATTTTTCACACCTTTTGAAGCTCTTCATATATTTCACACCTTTTCAGGCTCTTCATGTATTTCAACACCGTTTCATGATTCTCCTATTTTACAGACCGTTTCTTGCTCCTAATGTATTTCACACATTTTGAAGCTCTTCATATTTGTCACACCTTTTCAGGCTCTTCATGTTTTTCAACACTGCTTCATGCTCCTCCTACTTTTCAGACCGTTTCATGCTCCTATTGTATTTCACACCTTTTGAAGCTCTTCATATTTTTCACACCTTTTCAGGCTCTTCATGTTTTTGAACACCATTTCAAGCTCCTCTTATTTTTCAGACCGTTTCAGGTTACTCATATTTTTGACACATTTTCAAGCTCTTCATATTTTTCACACCTTTTCAGGCTCTTTATGTTTTTAAACACCGCTTCCTGCTCCTCCTATTTTTCAGACCGTTTCATTCTCCTCATATTTTGTCACCTTTTGAAGCTATTCATATTTTTCACACCTTTTGAAGCTCTTCATATATTTCACAGTTTTTCAGGCTCTTCATGTTTTTCAAAGGTACCTCATGCTCCTCCTATTTTTCAGATCGCTTCATGCTCATCTCATTTTTGACAGCTTTTGAAGGTCCTAATATTTTTCACACCTTTTGAAGCTCTTCATATTTTTAACACCTTTTGAATCTCTTCATATTTTTCACACCTTTTGAGGCTCTTCATATTTTTCAACACCGCTTCATTCTCCTCCTATTTTTCAGACCTTTTCATGCTCCTCATATTTTTGACACTTTTTGAAGCTCTTCATATATATCACACCTTTTTAGACTCTTCATGTTTTTGAACACCGCTTCATGCTCCTCCTATTTTTCAGACCGTTTCATGCTCCTCATATATTTCACACCTTTTGAAGCTCTTCAAATTTTCCACACCTTTTCAGGCTCTTCATGTTTTTGAACATCGCTTCATGCTCCTCCTATTTTTCAGACCGTTTCATGCTGCTCATAATTTTGACACCTTTTGAAGCTCTTCATATATTTCACACCTTTTCAGACTCTTGATGTTTTTGAACAACGCTTCTTGCTCCTCCTATTTTTCATACCGTTTCATGCACCTCATGTATTTGACACCTTGTGAAGCTCTTTAAATTTTTCACACCTTTTCAGGCTCTTCATGTTTTTGAACACCGTTTCATTCTCCTATTTTTCAGACCGTTTCATGCTCCTCATACTTTTGACATCTTTTGAAGCTCTTCATATTTTTCACATCATTTCAGGCTCTTCATGTTTTTAAACACTGCTTCATGCTCCTCCTATTTTTCAGGCCATTTCATGCTCATTTCATTTTTGACACCTTTGGAAGCTCTTCATATGTTTCACACATGTTCAGGCTCTTCATGTTTTTGAACAACTATTCATGGTCCTCCTATTTTTCAGACCGTTTCATGCTTATTTCATTTTTGACACCTTTTGAAGCTCTTCATATTTTTCACACCTTTTGAAGCTCTTCATATTTTTCACACGTTTTGGGGCTCTTCATGTTTTTCCACATCGCTTCATGCTCGTCTTATTTTTCACACCATTTGAAGCTCTTAATATTTTTCACACTTTTTCAGGATCTTCATGTTTTTGAACACCACTTCATGCTCCTCCTATTTTTCAGACCGTATCATGCTCCTCATGTATTTCACACCTCTTGCATCTCTTCATATTTTTCACAGCTTTTCAGGCTCTTAATGTTTTTGAACACGGTTTCATGCGCCTCCCATTTTTCAGATCGTTTTATGCTCCTCATGTCTTTCACACCTTTTGAAGCTCTTCATATTTTTCACACCTTTTCAGGCTCTTCATGTTTTTGAACACCGCATCATGTTTCTCCTATTTTTCAGACCGTTTCATGCTCTTCATATTTTTGACACGTTTTGAGGCTCTTCATTTTTTTCACACCTTTTCAGGCTCTTCATGTTTTTGAACACCGTTTCATGCTCCTCCAATTTTTCAGACAGTTTCCTGCTCCTCATGTATTTCACACCTTTTGAAGCTCTTCGAATTTTTCATACCTTTTCAGGCTCTTCATGTTTTTTTACACCACTTCATGCTCCTCCAATTTTTCAGACCGTTTCATGCTCCTCATATTTTTGACAGCTTTTGAAGCTCTTCATATATTTCACACCTTTTCAGAGTCTTAAAGGTTTTGAACTCCGCTTCATGCTCCTCCTTTTTTTCAGACCGTTTCATGCTCCTCATGTATTTCACACATTTTGAAGCTCTTCAAATTTTTCACACCTTTTCAGGCTCTTCATGTTTTTGAACGCCGCTTCATGCTCCTCTTCTTTTTCAGACCGTTACATACTACTCATATTTTTGACACCTTTTGAAGCTCTTCATATATTTCACAACTTTTCAGTCTCTTCATGTTTATCAACACCACTTCATGCTCCTCCTGTTTTTCAGACCATTTCATGTTCATCTCATTTTTGACACCTGTTGAAGCTCTTCATATTTCTCACACCTTTTGAAGCTCTTCATTTATTACACTCCTTTACAGGCTCTTCACGTTTTTCAACACCGCTTCACCTCCTCCTATTTTTTAGACCGTTTCATGCTCCTCATATATTACACACCTTTTGAAGCTCTTCTTATTTTTCACACCTTTTCAGGCTCTTCATGTTTTTGAACACCGCTTCTTGCTCCTCCTATATTTCAGACCGTTTCATGCTCCTCATATTTTAGACAACTTTTGAAGCTCTTCATATATTTCACATCTTTTCAGACTCTTCAAGTTTTTGAACACCGCTTCATGCTCCTACTTTTTTTCAGACCGTTTCATGCTCCTCATGTATTTCACACCTTTTGAAGCTCTTCAAATTTTTCACAACTTTTCAGGCTCTTCATGTTTTTGAACACCGCTTCATGCTCCTCCTATTTTTCAGACCTTTTCATGCTCCTCATATTTTTGACTCCTTTTGAAGCTCTTCATATTTTTCACACCTTTTCAGGCTCTTCGTCTTTTTCAACACCACTTCATGCTTCTGCTATTTTTCAGAACGTTTCAGGCTCCTCATATTTTTGACAGCTTTTGAATCTCTTCCTATTTTTCACACCTTTTCATGCTCTTCATATTTTTCAACACCGTGTCATGCTCCTCCTATTTTTCTGACGGTTTCATGCTCCTCATATTTTTCACACCTTTAAATCTCTTCATATTTTTCTCACATTTTAAGGCTCTTCATGTTTTTCAACACCGTGTCATGCTCCTCATATTTTTCAGACGGTTTCATGCTCCTCATAATTTTCACACCTTTAAAGCTCTTCATATTTTTCAAACCTTTTAAGGCTCTTCATGTTTTTGAACACCACTACATGCTCCCCCTATTTTTCAGACCGTTTCATGCTCCTCATATTTTTGACACCTTTTGAAGCTCTTCATATTTTTCACACCTTTTCAGGCTCTTCATGTTTTTGACGACCACTTCTTGCTCCTCCTACTTTTCAGACCGTTTCATGCTCCTCATATTTTTGAAACCTTTTGAAGCTCTTCATATTTTTCACACCTTTTCAGGCTCTTCATGTTTTTGAACACCGCTTCATGCTCCTCCTATTTTTCAGACCGTTTCCTGCGCATCTCATTTTTGACACCTTTGAAAGCTCTTCATATTTTTCACACGTTTTCAGGCTCTTCATGTTTTTCAATGCCGCTTCATGCTCCTACTATTTTTCAGACCGTTTTATGCTCCTCGTATTTTTCACACCTTTTAAAGCTCTTCATTTTTTTCACACCTTTTCAAGCTCTCATGTTTTTGAACACAGCTTCATGCTCCTCCTATTTTTCAGACCGTTTCATGCTCCTCATGTATTTCACACCTTTTGAAGCTCTTCATATTTTTCAACCTTTTTAGGCTCTTCATGTTTTTTAACACGGTTTCATGCTCCTCCTATTTTTCAAACTGTGTCATGCTCATCTCATTTTTAACAACTTTTGAAGCTCTTCATATTTTTCACACCTTTTGAAGCTCTTCATATTTCTCAAACGTTTTCAGGCTCTTCATGTTTTTCAACACCCCTTCTTGCTCATCCTATTTTTCAGACCGTTTCATGCTTCTCTCATTTCTGACACATTTTGAAGCTCTTCATATATTTCACACATTTTCAGGCTCTTCATGTTTTTCAACACCATTTCATGTTCCTCCTATTTTTCAGACAGTTTCATACTCATCTCGCTTTTGACACATTTTGAAGCTCTTCACATTTTCCACACCTTTTGAAGCTCTTCATATTTTACAAACGTTTTCAGGCTCTTAATGTTTTTCAACACCGCTTCTTGCTCCTCCTATTTTTGACACCTTTTGAAGCTGGTCATATATTGTACACCTTTTCAGGCGTTTCATGTTTTTGAACACCGTTTTATGCTCCTCATATTTTGACAGGTTTTGATGCTCTTCATATTTTTCACAGCTTTTCAGGCTCTTCATGTTTTTCAACACCACTTCATGCTCCTCCTATTTTTCAGACCGTTTCCTGCTCTTCATATTTTTGACACATTTTCCAACTCTTCATATTTTTCACACCTTTTCAAGCTCTTCATGTTTTTCAACACCGCTTCATTTTCCTCCTATTTTTCAGACCGTTTCATGCTCCTCATATTTTTGACACCTTTTGAAGCTCTTCATATTTTTCACACATTTTCTTGCTTTCCATGTTTTTGAACACCGTTTCATGCTCCTCATATTTTTGACACCTTTGAAGCTCTTCATATTTTTCACACCTTTTCAGGCTCTTCATGTTTTTCAACACCGGTTCATGCTCCTCCCATTTTTCATACATTTTCATGTTCCTCATATTTTTGACAACTTTTGAAGCTCTTCATGTACTTCACACCTTTTCAGGCTCTTCATGTTTTTCAACACCGCTTCATGCTCCTCCTATTTTTCAGACCGTTTAATCCTCCTCATCTTTTTGACAACTTTTGAAGCTCTTCATATTTTTCACACCTTTTCATTCTCTTCAGGTTTTTGAACACCATTTCATGCTCCTCCTATTTTTCAGACCGTTTCATGCTCCTCATGTATTTCACACCTTTTGAAGCTCTTTATATTTTTCACACCTTTTCAGGCTCTCCATGTTTCTCAACACCGCTTCATGCTCCTGCTATTTTTTAGACCGTTTCACGCTCCTCATGTATTTCACACCTTTTGAAGCTCTTCATATTTTTCACACCTTTTCAGGCTCTCCATGTTTCTCAACACCGCTTCATGCTCCTCCTATTTTACAGACCGCTTCATGCTCCTCATATTTTTCACACCTTTTGAAGCTCTTCATATTTTTCACACCTTTTCAAGCTCTTCATGTTTTTGAACACGGTTTCATGCTCTTCCTGTTTTTCAGAGAGTTTCATGCTCTTCATATTTTTGACACCGTTTGAAACACTTCATATTTTTCACACCTTTTCAGGCTTTTCATGTTTTTCAACACCGCTTCATGATCCTCCTATTTTTCTTAGCGTTTCATGCTCCTCATATTTTTGAAAACTTTTGAATCTCTTCATATATTTCACACCTTTTCAGGCTCTTCATGTTTTGGAACACCGCTTCATGCTCCTCCTATTTTTCAGACCGTTTCATGCTCCTCATCTATTTCCCAGCTTTTGAAGCTCTTCATATTTTTTAAACCTTCTGAAGCTCTTCATATTTTTCACACCTTTTCAGGCTCTTCATGTTTTTGAACACTGTTTCATGCTCCTCCTATTTTTCAGACCGTTTCATGCTCCTCATATTTTTGACAACTTTTGAAGCTCTTCATATATTTCACACCTTTTCTGGCTCTTCATGTTTTTCAACACCACTTCATGCTCCTCCTATTTTTCAGACCGTTTCATGCTCCTCATATTTTTGACACCTTTTGAAGCTCTTCATATATTTCCCACCTTTTCAGGCTCTTCATGTTTTTCAACAAAGCATCATGCTCCTCCTATTTTTCAGATCGTTTTATGCACCTCATATTTTTCACACCTTTTGAAGCTCTTCATATTTTGCACACCTTTTCAGGCTGTTCATGTTTTTCAACACCGCTTCATGCTCCTCCTATTTTTCAGACCGTTTCATGCTCCTCATATTTTTGACACCTTTTGAAGCTCTTCATATATTTCACAACTTTTCAAGCTCTTCATGTTTTGAATACCGTTTCATGCTCCTCCTATTTTTCAGACCGTTTCATGCTTCTCATGTATTTCACACCTTTTGAAGCTCCTCATATTTTTGACACCTTTTCAAGCTCTTCATGTTTTGAATACCGTTTCATGCTCCTCCTATTTTTCAGACCGTTGCATGTTCCTCATGTATTTCACACCTTTTGAAGCTCCTCATATTTTTCACACCTTTTCAAGCTCTTCATGTTTTGAATACCGTTTCATGCTCCTCCTATTTTTCAGACC
The DNA here is from genome assembly GCF_033118175.1 of Dama dama. Classification (NCBI taxonomy): domain Eukaryota; kingdom Metazoa; phylum Chordata; class Mammalia; order Artiodactyla; family Cervidae; genus Dama; species Dama dama. The sequence goes on along the minus strand of NW_026870993.1, from coordinate 592,028 downwards.
GTTTCATGCTCCTCATATTTTTGACACGTTTTGAGGATCTTCATATATTTCACACCTTTTCAGGCCCTTCATGTTTTTGAACACCGTTTTATGTTCCTCCTATTTTTCAGACCGTTTCATGCTTCTCATGTATTTCACACCTTTTGAAGCTGTCATATTTTTCACACCTTTTCAGGCTCTTCATGTTTTTCAAACCACTTCCTGCTCCTCCTTATTTTCAGACCGTTTCATGGTCATCTCATTTTGGACACCTTTTGAAGCTCTTTATATTTTTCACACCTTTTGAAGCTCTTCATATTCTTCATACGTTTTCATGCTCTTTATGTTTTTCAACACCGCTTCTTACTCCTCCTATTGTTCAGACCGTTTCATGCTCCTCATATTTTTGATACCTTTTGAAGCTTTTCATATTTTTCACACCTTTTCAGGCTCTTCAGGTTTTTGAACACCGCTTCATGCTCCATCCTATTTTTCAGACCGTTTCATGCTCCTCATATTTTTGACACCTTTAGAAGCTCTTCTTATTTTTCACCTTTTCACGCTCTTCATGTTTTTCAACACCGCTTCATGCTCCTCCTATATTTCAGACCGTTTCATGCTCCTCATATTTTTGACACCTTTTGAAGCTCTTGATATATTTCACACCTTTTCAGGCTCTTCTTTTTTTTTCAACACCACTTCATGCTCCTCCTATTTTTCAGACCGTTTCATGCTCATCTCATTTTTGACACCTTTTGAAGCTCTTCATATTCTTCACACCTTTTGAAGCTCTTCATATTTTTTCACACGTTTTCAGGCTCTTCATGTTTTTCAACATCGCTTCATGCTCCTCCTATTTTTCAGACCGTTTCATGCTCCTCATATTTTTGACACCTTTTGAAGCTCTTCATATTTTTCACACTTTTCAGGTTCTTCATGTTTTTCAACACCACTTCAGGCTCCTCCTATTTTTCAGACCTTCATGCTCCTCATATTTTTCACACCTTTAGAATCTCTTCATATTTTTCACACCTTTTCAGGCTCTTCATTTTCTTCAACACCACTTCATGCTCCTCGTATTTTTCAGACCGTTTCTTGCTCCTCATATTTTTGACACTTTTTGAAGCTCCTCATATTTTTCACACATTTTGAGGCTCTTCATATATTTCACACCATTTCAGGCACTTCATGTTTTTCAACAACCCTTCATTCCTCTCCTATTTTTCAGACCGTTTCATGCTCCTCCTATTTTTCAGACCGTTTCATTCTCCTCATATTTTTGACACCTTTTGAAGCTCTTCATATTTTTTACACATTTTCAGGCTCTTCTTGTTTTTCAACACCTCTTCATGCTCCTCCTATTTTTCAGACCGTTTCATGCTCCTCTTATTTTTGACACCTTTTGAAGCTCTTCATATTTTTTCGCACCTTTTCAGGCTATTCATGTTTTTGAACACCGTTTCATGCTATTCCTATTTTTCAAACTGTTTCATGGTCCTCATATTTGTTACAACTTTTGAAGCTTTTCATATATTTCACACCTTTTCAGGCTCTTCTTGTTTTTCAACACAACTTCATTCTCCTCCTATTTTACAGACCGTTTCATGCTCCTCATATTTTTGACACCTTTTGAAGGTCTTCATATTTTTCGCACTTTTCAGGCTCTTCATTTATTTGTAAACCGCCTCATGCTCCTCCTATTTTTCAGACCGTTTCATGTCCAAATGTATTTCACACCTTTTGAAGCTCTTTATATTTTTCAAAACTTTTCAGGCTCTTCATGTGTTTGATCAGCATTTCATGCTCCTCCTATTTTTCAGACCGTTTCATGCTCCTCATATTTTTGACACCTTTTGAAGCTCTTCATATTTTTCACACCTTTTCAGGCTCTTCATATTTTTGAACACCCCTTCATGCTCCTCCTATTTTTCAGACCGTTTCATTCTCTTCATATTTTTGACACCTTTTGAAGCTCTTCATATATTTCACACCTTTTCAGGCTCTTTATTTTTTTCAACACCACTTCATGCTCCTCCTATATTTCAGATCGTTTCATGCTCATCTCATTTTTGACACCTTTTGAAGCTCTACATATTTTTCACAAGTTCTCAGGCTCCTCATGTTTTTCAACACCGCTTCATGCTCCTCCTCTTTTTCAGACCGTTTCATGCTCCTCATGTATTTCACACCTTTTGAAGCTCTTCATATTTTTCACACCTTTTCAGGCTCTTCACGTTTTGATCACCATTTCATGCTCCTTTATTTTTCAGACCTTTTCATGCTCATCTCATTTTTGACACCTTTTGAAGCTCTTCATATTCTTCACACCTTTTGAAGCTCTTCATATTTTTTCACACGTTTTCAGGCTCTTCATGTTTTTCAACACCGCTTCATGCTCCTCCTGTTTTTCAGACCGTTTCATGCTCCTCATATTTTTGACACCTTTTGAAGCTCTTCATATTTTTCACACTTTTCAGGCTCTTCATGTTTTTCAACACCACTTCATGCTCCTCCTATTTTTCAGACCGTTTCATGCCCCTCATATTTTTGACTCCTTTAGAAGCTCTTCATATTTTTCACACCTTTTCAGGCTCTTCATTTTCTTCAACACCTCTTCATGCTCCTCGTATTTTTCAGACAGTTTCTTGCTCCTCATATTTTTCACACATTTTGAAGCTCTTCATATATTTCACACCATTTCAGGCTCTTCATGTTTTTCAACACCACTTCATGCTCCTCCTATTTTTCAGACCGTTTCATTCTCCTCATATTTTTGACACCTTTTGAAGCTCTTCATATATTTCACAACTTTTCAGGCTCTTCATGTTTTTAACACCACTTCATGCTCCTCCTATTTTTCAGACCATTTCCTGCTCATCGATTTTTGACACCTTTTGAAGCTCTTCATATTTTTCACACCTTTTGAAGCTCTTCATATTTTTCACACGTTTTCAGGCTCTTCACGTTTTTCAACAACGCTTAATGCTCCTCCTATTTTCAGACCGTTTCATGCTCCTCATATATTTTACACGTTTTGAAGCTCTTCATATTTTTCACACCTTTTCAGGCTCTTCATGTTTTTCAACACCACTTCATGCTCGTCCTATTTTTCAGACCTTTTTATGCTCCTCATATTTTTGACACCTTTTGAAGCTCTTCATATTTTTCACAGCATTTCAGGCTCTTCATGTATTTGAACTCCGCTTCAGGCTCCTCCTATTTTTCAGACAGTTTTATGCTCTTCATATTTTTGACACCTTTTGAAGCTCTTCATATTTTTCACAACTTTTCAGGCTCTTCATGTTTTTGAGCACCGCTTCATGCTCCTCCTATTTTTCAGATAGTTTCATGCTCCTCATGTATTTCACACCTTTTGAAACTCTTCATATTTTTCACACCTTTTCAGGCTCTTCATGTTTTTCCACACCACTTCATGCTTCTCCTATTTTTCAACCCGTTTCATGCTCATCATGTATTTCACACCTTTTGTTGCTCTTCATATTTTTCACACATTTTCAGGCTCTTCATGTTTTTGATCAATGTTTCATGCTCCTCCTATTTTTCAGACCGTTTCATGCTCCTCATATATTTGACACACTTTGAAGCTCTGAATATTTTTCACACCTTTCCAGGCTTTGTATTTTTTTCAACACCACATCATGCTCCTCCTATTTTTCACACCGTTTCATGCTCATCTCATTTTGACACCTTTTGAAGCTCTTCAAATTTTTCACATCTTTTGAAGCTCTTCATATTTTTCACAACTTTTCAGGCTCTTTATGATTTTCAACACCGCTTCATGCTCCTCCTATTTTTGAGACCGTTTCATGCTCATTTCATTTTGACACCTTTTGAAGCTCTTCAAATTTTTCACACCTTTTGAAGCTCTTCATATTTTTCATATTTTTGAAGCTCTTCATATTTTCACACGTTTTCAGGCTCTTCATGTTTTTCAACACCGCTTCATGCTATTTCTATTTTTCAGAAAGTTTCATGCTCCTCATGTGTTTCACACCTTTTGAGGCTCTTCATGTTTTTCCACACCCCTTCATGCTTCTCCTATTTTTCAGCCCGTTTCATGCTCCTCATATTTTTGACACCTTTTGAAGCTCTTCATGTTTTTCACACCATTTCAGGCTTCTCATCTTTTTGAACACCGATTCATGCTCCTCCTATTTTTCAGACCGTTTCATGCTCCTCAACTATTTCACACATTTTGAAGCTCTTCATATTTTTCACACCTTTTCAGGCTTCTCATCTTTTTGAACACCGTTTCATGCTCCTACTATTTTTCAGACCGTTTCATGCTCCTTATATTTTTGAAACCTTTTGAAGCTCTTCATATTTTTCACACCTTTTCAGGCTCTTCATATTTTTCAACACCGCTTCATGCTCCTCCTATTTTTCAGACCTTTTCATGCTCCTCATATTTTTGACACCTTTTGAAGCTCTTCATATTTTTCACACTTTTTCAGGCTCTTCAATTTTTTCAACAATGTTACAATGCTCCTCCTATTTTTCAGACCGTTTCATGCTCCTCATATTTTTGACACCTTTTGAAGCTCTTCATATTTTTCACACCTTTTGAAGCTCTTCATATATTTCACACCTTTTCAGGCTCTTCATGTTTTTCAACACCGCTTCATGCTCCTCCTATTTTTCAGACAGTTTCATTCTCCTCCTATTTTTGACACCTTTTGAAGCTCTTCATATATTTCACACTTTTTCAAGCTCTTCATGTTTTTGAACACTGCTTCATGCTCCTCCTATTTTTCAGACCGTTTCTTGTTCCTCATATTTTTGACTCCTTTTGAAGCTCTTCATATTTTTCACACCTTTTCAGGCTCTTCATGTTTTTCAACACCGCTTCATGCTCCTCCTATGTTTCAGACCGTTTCATGCTCCTCGTATTTTTGACACCTTTAGAATATCTTCATTTTTTTCACACCTTTTCTGGCTCTTCATGTTTTTCAACAGCATTTCATGCTCCTCATAATTTTGACACCTTTTGAAGCTCTTCATATTTTTGACACCTTTTCAGGCTCTTCATGTTTTTCAACACCGCTTCATGCTCCTCCTATTTTTCAGACCGTTTCATGCTCATAATATTTTTGACACCTTTCGAAGCTCTTCATAATTTTGACACCTTTTGATGCTCTTCATGTTTTTCAACACCGCTTCATGCTCCTCATTTTTTTCAGACAGTTTCTTGCTCCTCATATTTTTGACACCTTTTGAAGCTCTTCATTTATTTCACTCCTTTACAGGCTCTTCATGTTTTTCAACACAGCTTCATGCTCCTCCTATTTTTTAGAGCGTTTCATGCTCCTCATATTTTACACACCTATTGAAGCTCTTCATATTTTTCACACTTTTCCAGGCTCTTCATGTTTTTGAACACCGTTTCATGTTCCTCCTCTTTTTCAGACTGTTTCCTGCTCCAAATATTTTTAACACATTTTGAAGCTCTTCATATTTTTCACACCTTTTCAGGCTCTTCATGTTTTTGAACACCGCTTCATGCTCCTCCTTTTTTTCAGATCGTTTCGTGCTCCTCATGTATTTCAATCCTTTTGAAGCTCTTCATATTTTTCACACCTTTTCATGCTCTTCATGTTTTTGATCACGGCTTCATGCTCCTCCTATTTTTCAGACCGTTTTATGCTCCTCCTATGTTTGACACCTTTTGAAGCTCTTCATATTTTTCACACCTTTTCAGGCTCTTCATGGTTTTCAACACTGCTTCAGGCTCTTCCTTTATTTGAGACAGTTTCATTCTCCTCCTATTTTTGACACCTTTTCAAACTCTTCATATATTTCACAACTTTTCAAGCTCTTCATGATTTTGAACACGGATTCATGCTCCTCCTATTTTTCATACCGTTTCATGCTCCTGCTATTTTTCAGGCCGTTTCATGCTCCTCATATTTTGACACCTTTTGAAGCTCTTCGTATTTTTCACACATTTTCAGGCTCTTCATGTTTTTGAACACTACTGCATCTCCTCTTATTTTTCAGAACGTTTCATGCTCCTCATATTTTTGACACCTTTTGAAGCTCTTCATATTTTTCACTACTTGTCATGCTCTTCATGTTTTTCAACACCGCTTCAAGCTCCTCCTATTTTTCAGACCGTTTCATGCTCCTCATAGTTTTGACACCTTGTGAAGCTCTTCATATTTTTCACACCTTTTCAGGCTCTTCATGTTTTTCTACAGCGCTTCATGCTCCTCCTATTTTTCAGACCATTTCATGCGCCTCATATTTTTGACACCTTTTGAAGCTCTTCATATTTTTCACACCTTTTCAGGTTCTTCATGTTTTTCAACACCGCTTCATGCTCCTCCTATTTTTCAGACCGTTTCTTGCTCCTCATATTTTTGACACCTTTTGAAGCTCTTCATATTTTTCACACCTTTTCAGGCTCTTCATGTTTTTCAACACCGCTTCATGCTCCTCCTATTTTTCTGACCGTTTCGTGCTCCTCATAGTTTTGACACCTTTTGAAGCTCTTCATATTTTTGACACCATTTCAAGCTCTTCATGTTTTTCAACACCGCTTCCTGCTCCTCCTATTTTTCAGACCATTTCATGCTCCTCATATTTTTGACACCTTTTCATGCTCTTCATGTTTTTCAACACCGCGTCATGCCCCTCCTTTTTTCAGACCGTTTCATGCTCCTCATATTTTTGACGTCTTTTGAAGCTCTTCACATTTTTCACACCTTTTAATGCTCTTCATGTTTTTGAACACCGATTCTTGCTCCTCCTATTTTTCAGACCGTTTCATGCTCCTCATATTTTTGACACCTTTTGAAGCTCTTCATATTTTTCACACCATTTCAGGCTCTTCATGTTTTTCAACACCGCTTCATGCTCCTCCTTTATTTCAGAAAGTTTCCTTCTCCTCCCATTTTTCACACCTTTTGAAGCTCTTATTATATTTCACACCTTTTCAAGCTCGTCATGTTTTTGAACACTGCTTCATTCTCCTCCTCTTTTTCTGACCGTTTCATGGTCCTCGTATTTTTGACACCTTTTGAAGCTCTTCATATTTTTCACACCTTTACAGGCTCTTCATGTTTTTGAACATCCCTTCATGCTCCTCCTATTTTTCAGACCGTTTCATGCTCCTCATATTTTTGACACCTTTTAAAACTCTTCATATTTTTCACACCTTTTAAAACTGTTCATGTTTTTGAACACCGCTTCATTCTCCTCCTTTTTTTTCAGACTGTTTCGTGCTCCTCATGTATTTCACACCTTTTGAAGCTCTTCATATATTTCATACCTTTTCAGGCTCTTCATGTTTTTGAACACCACTTCATGCTCCTCCTATTTCTTAGACCGTTTCATGCTCCTCATGTATTTCACACTTTTGAAGCTCTTCATATTTTTCACACATTTCCAGGCTCTTCATGTTTTTGAACATCATTTCCTGCTCCTCCTATTTTTCAGACCATTTCATACTCCTCATATTTTTGTCACATTTTGAAGCTCTTCATATTTTTCACAACTTTTCAGTCTCTTCATGTTTTTTAACACCGTTTCATGCTACTCCTATTTTTCAGACCTTTTCATGCTCCTCATATATTTGACTCCTTTTGAAGCTCTTCATATTTTTCACACATTTTCAGGCTCTTCATCTTTTTCAACACCACTTCATGCTCCTCATATTTCTCAGACCGTTTCAGGCTCCTCATATTTTTGACAGCTTTTGAATCTCTTCATATTTTTCACACCTTTTCATGCTCTTCATGTTTTTCAACACCGTGTCATGCTCCTCCTATTTTTCAGACCGTTTCATGCTTTTCTTATTTTTGACCCCTTTTGAAGTCTTCATATTTTTCACACCTTTTCATGCTCTTCCTGTTTTCAACACCGATTCATGCTCCTCCTATTTTTCAGACCGTTTCATGCTCCTCCTATTTTTCAGACCGTTTCATGCTCCTCATATTTTGACACATTTTGAAGCTCTTCATAGTTTTCACACCTTTTCAGGCTCTTCATGTTGTTGAATACGGCTTCATGCTCCTCCTATATTTCACACCATTTCACGCTCCTCATATTTTTGACACCTTTTGAAGCTCTTCATATTTTTCACATCTTTTCAGGCTCTTCATCTTTTTCAACACTGCTTCATGCTCCTCCTTTTTTTCAGACAGTTTCATTCTCCTCCTATTTTTGACACCTTTTGAAGCTCTTCATATATTTCACACTTTTTCAAGCTCTTCATGTTTTTGAACACTGCTTCATGCTCCTCCTATTTTTCAGACCGTTTCTTGCTCCTCATATTTTTGACTCCTTTTGAAGCTCTTCATATTTTTCACACCTTTTCAGGCTCTTCATGATTTCAACACCGCTTCATGCTCCTCCTATGTTTCAGACCGTTTCATGCTCCTCGTATTTTTGACACGTTTTGAAGCTCTTCATATATTTCACATCTTTTCAGGCTCTTCATGTTTTTCAAAACCGCTTCATGCTCCTCCTATTTTTCAGACCGTTTCATGCTCATAATATTTTTGACACCTTTCGAAGCTCTTCATAATTTTGACACCTTTTGATGCTCTTCATGTTTTTCAACACCGCTTCATGCTCCTCATTTTTTTCAGACAGTTTCTTGCTCCTCATATTTTTGACACCTTTTGAAGCTCTTCATTTATTTCACTCCTTTACGGGCTCTTCATGTTTTTCAACACAGCTTCATGCTCCTCCTATTTTTTAGAGCGTTTCATGCTCCTCATATATTACACACCTTTTGAAGCTCTTCATATTTTTCACACTTTTCCAGGCTCTTCATGTTTTTGAACACCGTCTCATGTTCCTCTTATTTTTCAGACTGTTTCCTGCTCCTAATATTTTTGACACATTTTGAAGCTCTTCATATTTTTCACACATTTTCAGGCTCTTCATGTTTTTGAACAACGCTTCATGCTCCTCCTTTTTTTCAGACCGTTTCGTACTCCTCATGTATTTCAATCCTTTTGAAGCTCTTCATATTTTTCACACCTTTTCATGCTCTTCATGTTTTTGATCACGGCTTCATGCTCCTCCTATTTTTCAGACCGTTTTATTCTCCTCCTATGTTTGACACCTTTTGAAGCTCTTCATATTTTTCACACCTTTTCAGGCTCTTCATGGTTTTCAACACCGCTTCATGCTCCTCCTTTATTTGAGACAGTTTCATTCTCCTCCTATTTTTGACACCTTTTGAAACTCTTTATATATTTCACAACTTTTCAAGCTCTTCATGGTTTTGAACACGGATTCATGCTCCTCCTATTTTTCATACCATTTCATGCTCCTGCTATTTTTCAGGCCGTTTCATGCTCCTCATATTTTGACCCCTTTTGAAGCTCTTCGTATTTTTCACACATTTTCAGGTTCTTCATGTTTTTGAACACTACTGCATCTCCTCTTATTTTTCAGACCGTTTTATGCTCCTCATATTTTTGACACCTTTTGAAGCTCTTCATATTGTTCACTACTTTTCATGCTCTTCATGTTTTTCAACACCGCTTCAAGCTCCTCCTATTTTTCAGACCGTTTCATGCTCCTCATAGTTTTGACACCTTGTGAAGCTCTTCATATTTTTCACACCTTTTCAGGCTCTTCATGTTTTTCAACAGCGCTTCATGCTCCTCCTATTTTTCAGACCATTTCATGCGCCTCATATTTTTGACACCTTTTGAAGCTCTTATTATATTTCACACCTTTTCAGGCTCTTCATGTTTTTCAACACAGCTTCCTGCTCTTCCTATTTTTCAGACCATTTCATGCTCCTCATAATTTTGACACCTTTTGAAGCTCTTCATATTTTTGACACCTTTTCAAGCTCTTCATGTTTTTCAACACTGCTTCATGCTCCTCCTATTTTTCAGAACGTTTCATGCTCATAATATTTTTTTACACCATTCGAAGCTCTTCATATTTTTGACACCTTTTGATGCTCTTCATGTTTTTCAACACCACTTCATGCTCCTCATATTTTTCAGACCGTTTCTTGCTCCTCATATTTTTGACACCTTTTGAAGCTCTTCATATATTTCACATCATTTCAGGCTCTTCATGTTTTTGAACACCGCTTCATATTCCTTCTATATTTCAGACCGTTTCTTACTCCTCATATTTTTGACACCTTTTGAAACTCTTCATTTATTTCACTCCTTTACAGGCTCTTCATGTTTTTCAACACAGCTTCATGCTCCTCCTATTTTTTAGAGCGTTTCATGCTCCTCATATATTTCACACCTTTTGAAGCTCTTCATATTTTTCACATATTTCCACGCTCTTCATGTTTTTGAACACCGTTTCATGCTCCTCCTATTTTTCAGACCGTTTCCTGCTCCTAATATTTTTGACACGTTTTGAAGCACTTCATATTTTTCACACCTTTTCAGGCTCTTCATGTTTTTGAACACGGCTTCATGCTCCTCCTATTTTTCAGACAGTTTTATGCTCCTCCTATGTTTGACACCTTTTGAAGCTCTTCATATTTTTCACACCTTTTCAGGCTCTTCATGGTTTTCAACACCGCTTCATGCTCCTCCTTTATTTCAGACAGTTTCATTCTCCTCCTATTTTTGACACCTTTTGAAGCTCTTCATATATTTCACAACTTTTCAATCTCTTCATGTTTTTGAACACCAATTCGTGCTCCTCCTATTTTTCATACGGTTTCATGCTCCTCCTATTTTTCAGGCCGTTTCATGCTCCTCATATTTTGACACGTTTTAAAGCTCTTCGTATTTTTCACACATTTTCAGGCTCTTCATGTTTTTGAACACGGCTTCATGCTCCTCCTATTTTTCAGACAGTTTTATGCTCCTCCTATGTTTGACACCTTTTGAAGCTCTTCATATTTTTCACACCTTTTCAGGCTCTTCATGGTTTTCAACACCGCTTCATGCTCCTCCTTTATTTCAGACAGTTTCATTCTCCTCCTATTTTTGACACCTTTTGAAGCTCTTCATATATTTCACACCTTTTCAATCTCTTCATGTTTTTGAACACCAATTCATGCTCCTCCTTTATTTCAGACAGTTTCATGCTCATCCCATTTTTGACACCTTTTGAAGCTCTTCATATTTTTCAGACCTTTTGAAGCTCTTCCTATTTTTCACACCTTTTCAGGCTCTTCATGTTTTTGAACACCGCTACATGCTCCTCCTATTTTTCAGACCGTTTCATGCTCCTGATATTTTTGACACCTTTTGAAGCTCTTCATATTTTTCACACCTTTTCAGGCTCTTCATGTTTTTGAACACGGCTTCATGCTCCTCCTATTTTTCAGACAGTTTCATGCTCCTCATAGTTTTGACACCTTTTGAAGCTCTTCATATTTTTTACACCTTTTCAGGCTCTTCATGGTTTTCAACACCGCTTCATGCTCCTCCTTTATTTCAGACAGTTTCATTCTCCTCCTATTTTTGACACCTTTTGAAGCTCTTCATATATTTCACACCTTTTCAATCTCTTCATGTTTTTGAACACCAATTCATGCTCCCCCTATTTTTCATACCGTTTCATGCTCCTCCTATTTTTCAGGCCGTTTCATGCGCCTCATATTTTTGACACCTTTTGAAGCTCTTCATATTTTTCACACCTTTTCAGGTTCTTCATGTTTTTCAACACCGCTTCGTGCTCCTCCTATTTTTCAGACGATTTCATGCTCCTCATATTTTTGAAACATTTTGAAGCTCTTCATATTTTTCACACCTTTTCATTCTCTTCATGTTTTTCAACACCGCTTCATGCTCCTCCTATTTTTCAGACTGTTTCATGCTCCTCATAGTTTTGACACCTTTTGAAGCTCTTCATATTTTTCACACCTTTTCAGACTCTTCATATTTTACAACACAGCTTCCTGCTCATCCTATTTTTCAGACTTTTCATGCTCCTCATAATTTTGACACCTTTTGAAGCTCTTCATATTTTTGACACCTTTTCAAGCTCTTCATGTTTTTCAACACCGCTTCATGCTCCACCTATTTTTCAGATCGTTTCATGCTCATAATATTTTTGACACCATTCGAAGCTCTTCATATTTTTGACACCTTTTGATGCTCTTCATGTTTTTCAACACCACTTCATGCTCCTCATATTTTTCAGACCGTTTCTTGCTCCTCATATTTTTGACACCTTTTGAAGCTCTTCATATATTTCACACCTTTTCAGGCTCTTCATGTTTTTCAAAACCGCTTCATGCTTCTCCTATTTTTCAGAACGTTTCATGCTCCTCATATTTTTGATACCTTTTGTAGCTCTTCATATTTTTCACACCTTTTCATGCTCTTCATGTTTTCAAAACCGATTTATGCTCCTCCTATTTTTCAGACCCTTTCATGCTCCTCCTATTTTTCAGGCCGTTTCATGCTCCGCATATATTTCACACCTTTTGAAGCTCTTCATATATTTCACACCTTTTCAGGCTCGTCGTGTTTTTCAACACCACTTCAAGCTCCTCCTATTTTTCAGACCGTTTCATGCTCCTCATATTTTTTTTTCACACTTTGAAGCTGTTTATATTTTTCACACCTTTTCAGGCTCTTCATGTTTCTGAACACCGTTTCATGCTCCTCCTATTTTTCAGACCGTTTCATGTTCCTCATATTTTTCACATCATTTCTTGCTCCTCATATTTTTGACACATTTTGAAGCTCCTCATATTTTTCACACATTTTGAAGCTCTTCATATATTTCACACCATTTCAGGCTCTTCATGTTTTTCAACACCACTTCATGCTCCTCCTATTTTTCAGACCGTTTCATTCTCCTCATATTTTTGACACCTTTTGAAGCTCTTCATATATTTCACACCTTTTCAGGCTCTTCATGTTTTTAACACCACTTCATGCTCCTCCTATTTTTCAGACCATTTCCTGCTCATCGATTTTTGACACCTGTTGAAGCTCTTCATATTTTTCACACATTTTGAAACTCTTCATATTTTTCACACGTTTTCAGGCTCTTCACGTTTTTCAACAACGCTTAATGCTCCTCCTATTTTTCAGAACGTTTCATGCTCCTCATATTTTTGACACCTTTTGAAACTTTTCATATTTTTTACACCTTTTCAGTCTCTACATGTTTTTCAACACGGCTTCATGCTCCTCTTATTTTTCAGACCGTTTCATGCTCCTCATATTTTTCACACCTTTTGAAGCTCTTCATATTTTTCACACCTTTTCAGGCTCTTCATATTTTTCAACACCGCTTCATGCTCCTCCTAATTTTCAGACCGTTTCATGCTCCTCATGTATTTCACTCCTTTTGAAGCTCTTCATATTTTTCACACCTTTTCATGCTCTTCATGTATTTCAACACCGTTTCATGATTCTCCTATTTTACAGACCGTTTCATGCTCCTAATGTATTTCACACATTTTGAAGCTCTTCATATTTTTTACACCATTTCAGGATCTTCATGTTTTTGAACACGGCTTCATGCTCCTCCTTTTTTTCAGACCGTTTCATGCTCCTCATATTTTTGACACCTTTTGAAGCTCTTCATATTTTTCACACCTTTTCAGGCTCTTCATCTTTTTGAACACCGCTTCATGCTCCTCCTATTTTTCAGATCGTTTCATGCTCCTCATATTTTTGACACTTTTGAAGCTCTTCATATTTTTCACACCTTTTCAGGTTCTTCATGTTTTTGAACACCGCATCATGCTCCTCCTATTTTTTAGACCGTTTCATGCTCCTCATATTTTTGACACCTTTTGTAGCTATTCATATTTATCACACCTTTTCAGGCTCTTCATGTTTTTCAACACCACTTCATGCTCTTCTATTTTTCAGACGGTTTCATGCTCTTCTTATTTTTGACACCTTTTGAAGCTCCTTATATATTTCACACCATTTCAGGCTCTTCATGTTTTTCAACACCACTTCATGCTCCTCCTATTTTTAAGACCATTTCATGTTCCTCATATTTTTCATAACTTTTGCAGTTCTTCATATTTTTCACACCTTTTCAGGCTCTTCATGTTTTTGAGCACCGTTTCATGCTCCTCCTATTTTTCACACCTTTTGAAGCTCTTCATATATTTCACACGTTTTCAGGCTCTTCATGTTTTTCAACAACGCTTCATGCTCCTCCTATTTTTCACACCTTTTGAAGCTCTTCATATTTTTCACACATCAGGCTCTTCATGTTTTTGAACAACGCTTCATGCTCCTACAATTTTCAGACCGTTTCAAACTCCTCATGTATTTCACACTATTTGAAGCTCTTCATATTTTTCACACCTTTTCAGGCTTTTCATGTTTTTCAACATCGCTTCATGATCCTCCTACTTTTCTGAGCGTTTCATGCTCCTCATATTTTTGAAACCTTTTGAAGCTCCTCATATTTTTCACACCTTTTGAAGCTCTTCATATTTTTCACACCTTTTCAGGCTCTTCATGTATTTGAACACCGTTTCATACTCCTCCTATTTTTCAGACTGTTTCATGCTCCTCATATATTTGACACATTTTGAAGGTCTTCATGTTTTTCACACCTTTTCAGGCTCTTCATGTTTTTGAACACCGCTTCAAGCTCCTCCTATTTTTCAAAACGTTTCATGTTCCTCATGTATTTCACACCTTTTGAAGCTCTTCATATTTTTCACACCTTTTCAAGCTCTTCATATTTTGAATGCTGTTTCATGCTCCTCCTATTTTTCAGACCGTTTCATGCTCCTCATATTTTTGACACGTTTTAAGCTCCCCATATTTTTCACACCTTTTGAAACTCTTCATATATTTCACACTTTTTCAAGCGCTTCATGTTTTTCAACTCCACTCCATGCTCTTCCTATTTTTCAGACCTTTTGATGCTCATCTCATTTTTGACACCTTTTGAAGCTCTTCATATTTTTCACACCTTTTGAAGCTCTTCATATTTTTCACACCTTTTGAAGCTCTTCATATTTTTCACAGCTTTTCAGGCTCTTCATGTTTTTGAACACCGCTTCATGCTCCTCCTATTTTTCAGACCGTTTCATGCTCCTCATGTATTTCACACCTTTTGAAGCTCTTTATATTTTTCACACCTTTTCAGGCTCTTCATGTTTTTCAACACCGCTTCATCCTCCTCCTGTTTTTCAGACCATTTCATGCTCCTTTTATTTTTGACACCTTTTGAAGCTCTTCATATTTTTCACACCTTTTCAGGTTCTTCATGTTTTTCAACACCGCTTCATGCTCCTCCTATTTTTCAGACCTTTTCATCCTCTTCATCTCTTTGACACCTTTTGAAGCTCTTCATATATTTCACACTTTTTCAGGCTCTTCATGTTTTTCAACACCAGTTCATGCTCCTCCTATTTTTCAGACCGTTTCATGGTCCCCATATTTTTGACACCTTTTGAAGCTCTTCATATTTTTCACATCATTTCTGTCTCTTCATGTTTTTCAACACCGCTTCATGCTCCTCCAATTTTTCAGAACGTTTCATGCTCCTCATATTTTTCACACTTTTTGAAGCTCTTCATATATTTCACACCTTTTCAGTCTCTTCATGTTTTTCACACCTTTTCAGGCATTTCATGTTTTTCGACAATGATTCATGCTCCTCCTATTTTTCACACCGTTTCATGCTCCTCGTATTTTTGACACCTTTTAAAACTCTTCATATTTTTCACACCTTTTCATGCTCTTCATATTATTCAACACCTCTTCATGCTCCTCCTATTTTTCAGACCTTTTAATTCTCCTCATATTCTCCACACATTTTGAAGCTCTTCATATATTTCACATGTTTTCAGGCTCTTCATGTTTTAGAGCACCGCTTCATGCTCCTCATATTTTCAGACCGTTTCATGCTCCTCATATATTTGACACCTTTGTAGCTCTTCATATTTTTTACACCTTTTCATGCTCTTCATGTTTTTCAGCACCGCTTCTTGCTCTTCCTATTTTTCAGACCGTTTCATGCTCCTCATATATTTGACACCTTTGGAAGCTCTTCATATTTTTACCTCTTTTCAGGCTCTTCATATTTTTGAACACGGCTTCATGCTCCTCCTATTTTTCAGACCGTTTCATGCTCCTCATATTTTTCACACCTATTAAAGCTCTTCATATTTTTCACACCTTTTAAGGCTCTTCATGTTTTTGAACACCGTTTCATGCTCCTCCTATTTTTCAGACAGTTTCATGCTTCTCATATTTTTGACACCTTTGAATCTCCTCATATTTTTCACACCTTTTGAAACTCTTCTTATTTTTCACACGTTTTCAGTCTCTAAATGTTTTTCAACACCGCTTCATGCTCCTCCTATTTTTCAGACCGTTTCATGCTCCTCATATTTTTGACACGTTTTGAGGATCTTCGTATATTTCACACCTTTTCAGGCCCTTCACGTTTTTGAACACCGTTTTATGTTCCTCCTATTTTTCAGACCGTTTCATGCTTCTCATGGATTTCACACCTTTTGAAGCTCTCATATTTTTCACACCTTTTCAGGCTCTTCATGTTTTTGAACCCCGTCATACTCCTCCTATTTTTCAGACCGTCTCATGCTCCTCATATTTTTGACACCTTTTGAAGCTCTTCATATTTTTCACACCTTTTAAGGCTCTTCATGTTTTTCACCACCGCTTCCTGTTCCTCCTATTTTTCAGACCATTTCATGCGCCTCATATTTTTGACACCTTTTGAAGCTCTTCGTATTTTTCACACCTTTTCATGCTCTTTATGTTTTCAACAACGTTTCATGCTCCTCCTATTTTTCAGATCGTTTCATGCTCCTCCTATTTTTCAAACCGTTTCATGCTCATCTCATTTTTGACACCTTCTGAAGCTCTTCATATTTTTCACACCTTTTGAATCTCTTCATATTTTTCAAACCTTTTGAAGCTCTTCATATTATTCACACGTTTTCAGTCTCTTCATGTTTTTCAACACCGCTTCATGCTCCTCCTATTTTTCAGACAGTTTCATGCTCCTCATATTTTTGACACATTTTGAGGCTCTTCATATAATTCACACCTTTTCAGGCCCTTCATATTTTGAACACCGTTTCATGCTCCTCGTATTTTTCAGACCGTTTCATGCTCCTCATATTTTTGACACCTTTTGAAGGTCTTCATATTTTTCACACCTTTTCAGGCTCTTCATGTTTTTGAACACCGCTTCATGTTCTTCCTACTTTTCAGACCGTTTCATGCTCGTTATATTTTTGACACCTTTTCAGGCTCTTCAGGTTTTTGAACACCGCTTCAAGCTCCTCCTATTTTTCAGACCGTTTCATGCTCTTCATATTGTTGACACATTTTGAAGCTCTTCATATTTTTCACACCTTTTCAGGCTCTTCATGTTTTTCAACACCGTTTCATGCTCCTCCTATTTTTCAGACCGTTTCATGCTCCTCATATTTTTGGCACCTTTTGAAGCTCTTCATATTCTTCACACCTTTTCAGGCTCTTCATGTTTTTCAACACCACTTTATGCTCCTCCTCTTTTTCAGACCGTTTCATGCTCCTCATATTTTTGACACCTTTTGAAGCTCTTCATATTTTTCACATATTTTCGGGCTCTTCATGTGTTTCAACACCGCTTCAGGCTCGTCCTATTTTTCAGAACTTTTCATGCTCCTCATATTTTTGACACCTTTTGAAGCTCTTCATATTTCTCACACATTTTCAGGCTCTTCATGTTTTTCAACACCGCTTCATGCTCCTCCTCTTTTTCAGACCGTTTCATGCTCCTCATATTTTTGACACCTTTTGAAGGTCCTCATATTTTTTACACCTTTTGAAGCTCTTCATATATTTCATACTTTTTCAGGCTCTTCATGATTTGCAACAACACTTCATGCTCCTCCTATTTTTTAGACCGTTTCATGCTCCTCATATTTTTGACACCTTTTGAAGATCTTCATATTTTTCACACCTTTTCAGGCTCTTCATGTTTCTCAACAGCGCTTCATGCACCTCCTAGTTTTCAGACCGTTTCATGCTCATCTCATTTTTGACACCTTTTGAAGCTCTTCATATTTTTGACACCTTTTGAAGCTCTTCATATTTTTCACAGCTTCTCATGCTCTTCATGTTTTTGAACACCGTTTCATGATCCTCCTCTTTTTCAGAACGTTTCATGCTCCTCATATTTTTGAGACCTTTTAAAATTCTTCATATTTTTCACACCTTTAAGGCTCTTCATTTTTTTGAACACCGCTTCATGCTCCTCCTATTTTTCAGACCGTTTCATGCTACTCATATAATTGACAGCTTTTGAAGCTCTTTATATTTTTCACACCTTTTCAGACTCTTCATGTATTTGATCAGCGTTTCATGCTCCTTTATATTTCAGACCGTTTCATGCTCCTCATATTTTTGACACCTTTTGAAGCTCTTCATATTTTTCAAACCTTTTCAGGCTCTTCATGTTTTTGAACACCGCTTCATGCTCCTCCTATTTTTCAGACCGTTTCATGCTCCTCATATTTTTGACACATTTTGAAGCTCTTCATATTTTTCACACCTTTTCAGGCTCTTCATGTTTTTCAACACCGCTTCATGCTCCTCCTATTTTTCAGACCATTTCCTGCTCCTCATATTTTTGACACTTTTTGAAGCTCCTCATATGTTTCACACATTTTGAAGCTCTTCATATATTTCACACCATTTCAGCATCTTCATGTTTTTCAACACCACTTCATGCTCCTCCTTTTTTTCAGACCGTCTCATGCTCCTCATATTTTTCACACTTTTGAAGCTCTTCATATTTTTCACACCTTTTAAGGCTCTTCATGTTTTTCACCACCGCTTCCTGCTCCTCCTATTTTTCAGACCGTTTCATGCGCCTCATATTTTTGACACCTTTTGAAGCTCTTCGTATTTTTCACATCTTTTCGTGCTCTTTATGTTTTCAACACCGTTTCATGCTCCTCCTATTTTTCAGATCGTTTCATGCTCCTCCTATTTTTCAAACCGTTTCATGCTCATCTCATTTTTGACACCTTCTGAAGCTCTTCATATTTTTCACACCTTTTGAATCTCTTCATATTTTTCAAATCTTTTGAAACTCTTCATATTATTCACACGTTTTCAGTCTCTTCATGTTTTTCAACACCGCTTCATGCTCCTCCTATTTTTCAGACAGTTTCATGCTCCTCATATTTTTGACACATTTTGAGGCTCTTCATATAATTCACACCTTTTCAGGCCCTTCATATTTTGAACTTCGTTTCATGCTCCTCGTATTTTTCAGACCGTTTCATGCTCCTCATATTTTTGACACCTTTTGAAGGTCTTCATATTTTTCACACCTTTTCAGGCTCTTCATGTTTTTCAACACCAGTTCATGCTCCTCCTATTTTTCAGACCGTTTCATGGTCCCCATATTTTTGACACCTTTTGAAGCTCTTCATATTTTTCACATCATTTCTGTCTCTTCATGTTTTTCAACACCGCTTCTTGCTCCTCCTATTTCTCAGACCGTTTCATCCTCGTCATATTTTTGACACCTTTTGATGCTCTTCATATTTTTCACACCTTTTGAAGCTCTTCATATTTTTCACACGGTTTCAGGCTCTTCATGATTTTCAACACCGCTTCATGCTCCTCCGATTTTTCAGACCGTTTCATGCTCATCTCATTTTTGACACCTTTTGAAGCTCTTCATATTTTTGACACCTTTTGAAGCTCTTCATATTTTTCACAACTTCTCATGCTCTTCATGTTTTTGAACACCGTTTCATGATCCTCCTCTTTTTCAGAACGTTTCATGCTCCTCATATTTTTGACACCTTTAAAATTCTTCATATTTTTCACACCTTTTAAGGCTCTTCATGTTTTTGAACACCGCTTCATGCTCCTCCTATTTTTCAGACCGTTTCATGCTACTCATATACTTGACAGCTTTTGAAGCTCTTTATATTTTTCACACCTTTTCAGACTCTTCATGTATTTGATCAGCGTTTCATGCTCCTTATTATTTCAGACCGTTTCATGTTCCTCATATTTTTGACACCTTTTGAAGCTCTTCATATTTTTCAAACCTTTTCAGGCTCTTCATGTTTTTGAACACCGCTTCATGCTCCTCCTATTTTTCAGACCGTTTCATGCTCCTCATATTTTTGACACATTTTGAAGCTCTTCATATTTTTCACACCTTTTCAGGCTCTTCATGTTTTTGAACACCGCTTCATGCTCCTCCTATTTTTCAGACCATTTCATGCTCCTCATATTTTTGACACTTTTTGAAGCTCCTCATATGTTTCACACATTTTGAAGCTCTTCATATATTTCACACCATTTCAGCATCTTCATGTTTTTCAAGACCACTTCATGCTCCTCCTTTTTTTCAGACCGTTTCATGCTCCGCATAATTTTGACACCTTTTGAAGCTCTTCATATTTTTCACACCTTTTCAGGCTCTTCATGTTTTTGAACACGGTTTCATGATGCTCCTATTTTTCAGAAAGTTTCATGCTCCTCATATTTTTGACACCTTTTAAACCTCTTCATATTTTTCACACCTTTTCAGGCTCTTCATGTTTTTCAACACCGGTTCATGCTCCTCCTCTTTTTCAGAAAGTTTCATGCTCCTCATATTTTTGAAACCTTTTGAAGCTGTTCATATTTTTCTCACATTTTCAGGCTCTTCCTGTTTTTCAACACCATTTCATGCTCCTCTTATTTTTCAGACCGTTTCATGTTGCTCCTATTTTTCAGACCGTTTCATGATCCTCTTATATTTGACACTTTTTGAAGCTCTTCATAATTTTCACACCTTTTCAGGCTCTTCATATTTTTCGCACCTTTTCAGTCTCTTCATGTTTTTGAACACAGCTTCATGCTCCTCCTATTTTTCAGACCGTTTCATGCTCCTCATGTATTTCACACCTTTTGAAGCTCTTCATATTTCCCATACCTTTTCAGTCTCTTCATGTTTTTCAAAACCGCTTCATGCTCCTCCTATTTTTCAGACCGTTTCATGCTCCTCATATTTTTGAAACCTTTTGAAGCTCTTCATATATTTCACACCATTTCAGGCTGTTCATGTTTTTCAACACAGTTTCATGCCCTCATATTTTTCAGACCTTTTCATGCTCCTCCTATTCTTGAGACCGTTTCATGCTCCTCATATTTTTGAGACGTTTTGAAGCTCTTCATATTTTTCACACCTTTTCAGGCTCTCCATGTTTTTCATCAGCGATTCATACTCCTCCTATTTTTGAGGCCGTTTCATGCTCCTCATATTTTTGACACCTTTTGAAGCTCTTCATATTTTTCACACCTTTTCAGGCTCTTCATGTTTTTGAACACCGTTTCATGCTCGTCCTATTTTTCAGATCGTTTCATGCTCCTAATATATTTCACAACTTTTCAAGCTCTTCATATTTTTCACACCTTTTCAGGCTCTTCATGTTTTTCAACACCGCTTCATGATCCTCTTATTTTTCAGAAAGTTTCATGCTCCTCATATTTTTGACACCTTTTAAACGTCTTCATATTTTTCACACCTTTTCAGGCTCTTCATGTTTTTCAAAACCATTTCATGCTCCTCTTATTTTTAAGACCATTTCATGTTGCTCCTATTTTTCAGACTGTTTCATGATCCTCATATTTTTGAAACCTTTTGAAGCTGTTCATATTTTTCATAACTTTTCAAGCTCTTCCAGATTTTCAACAACGCTTCATGCTCCTGCTTTTTTTCAGACCGTTTCATGCTCATCTCATTTTTGACAGCCTTTGAAGCTCTTCATATTTTTCACACCTTTTCAGGCTCTTCATGTTTTTGAACACCACTTCATGCTCCTCCTTTTTTTCAGACCGTTTCTTTCTCCTCATATATTTGACACTTTTTGAAGCTCTTCATATTTTTCACACCTTTTCAGGCTCTTCATGATTTTCAGCACCAGTTCATGCTCCTCCTATTTTTCAGACCGTTTCATGTTCCTCATATTTTTCACACCTTTTGAAGCTCTTCATATTTTTCACACCTTTTCAGGCTCTTCATGTTTTTCAGCACCAGTTCATGCTCCTCCTATTTTTCAGACCGTTTCATGCTCATCTCGTTTTTTACACCTTTTGAAGCTCTTCATATTTTGCACACCTTTTCAGGCACTTCATGTGTTTCAGCTCCACTTCATGCTCCTCCTATTTTTCAGACCGTTTCATGCTGCTCAAATATTTTACACCTTTTGAAGCTCTTCATATATTTCACACCTTTTCAGGCTCTTTATGTTTTTGAACGCCACTTCATGCTCCTCGTATGTTTCAGACCATTTCATGCTCCTCATATTTTTAACACCTTTTGGGGCTCTCATATTTTTCACACCATTTCCAGGCTCTTCATATTTTTGAACACCGTTTCATGCTCCTCCTATTTTTCAGAACGTTTCATGCTCCTCATTTTTTCACACCTTTTGAAGCTCTTCATATTTTTCGCACCTTCTCAGGCGCTTCATGTATTTTAGCACAGATTCATGCTCCTCCTATATTTCAGACCGTTTCATGCTCCTCCTATTTTTCAGACCGTTTCATGCTCATCTCATTTTTACACCTTTTGAAACTCTTCATATTTTGCACACCTTTTCAGGCACTTCATGTTTTTCAGTTCCACTTCATGCTCCTCCTATTTTTCAGACCGTTTCATGCTGCTCATATTTTTGACACCTTTTGAAGCTCTTTATATGTTTCACACCTTTTTAGGCTATTCATGTTTTTGAACACCGTTTCATGCTCCGCCTATTTTTCAGACCGTTTCATGCTCCTCATTTTTTCACACCTTTTGAAACTCTTCATATTTTGCACACCTTTTCAGGCACTTCATGTTTTTCAACACCGCTTCTTGCTCCTCCTATTTTTCAGACCGTTTCATGCTCCTCATATTTTGACACGTTTTGACGCTCTTCATATTTTTCACACCTTTTTAGGTTATTCATGTTTTTGAACACCGTTTCATGCTCCGCCTATTTTTCAGATCGTTTCATTCTCCTCATATTTTTGACACCTTTTGAAGCTCTTCATATTTTTCACACCTTTTGACGCTCTTCATATTTTTCACACCTTTTCAGGCTCTTCATGTTTTTCAACACCGCTTCATGCTCCTGCTATTTTTCAGACCGTTTCATACTCCTCATATTTTTGACATTTTTTAAGGCTCTTCATATTTTTCACACCTTTTCAGGCTCTTCATGTTTTTGAACACGGTTTCATGATCCTCCTATTTTTCAGAATGTTTCATGCTCCTCATATTTTTGACACCTTTTCAACCTCTTCATATTTTTCACACCTTTTCAGGCTCTTCATGTTTTTCAACCCCGGTTCATGCTCCTCCTCTTTTTCAGAAAGTTTCATGCTCCTCATATTTTTGAAACTTTTTGAAGCTCTTCATATTTTTCTCGCATTTTCAGGCTCTTCCTGTTTTTCAACACCATTTCATGCTCCTCTTATTTTTCAGACCGTTTCATGTTGCTCCTATGTTTCACACATCTTGAAGCTCTTTATATTTGTCACACCTTTTCAGGCTCTTCATGTTTTTTAACACCGCTTCATGCTCCTCCTATTTTTGAGATCGTTTTATGCTCCTCATATTTTTCACACCTTTTGAAGCTCTTCATATTTTTCGCACCTTCTCAGGCGCTTCATGTATTTGAGCACAGATTCATGCTCCTCCTATATTTCAGACCGTTTCATCCTCCTCCTATTTTTCAGACTGTTTCATGCACGTCTTATTATTGACACCTTTTGAAGCTCTTCATATTTTTCACCCCTTTTCAGGCTCTTCATGTTTTTGAACACCGCTTCATGCTACTGCTATTTTTCAGACCGTTTCATGCTCATCTCATTTGACAGCTTTTGAAGCTCTTCATATTTTTCACACCTTTTGAAGCTCTTCATATTCTTCACACATTTTCAGGCTCTTCATGTTTTTCAACACCGCTTCTTGCTCCTCCTATTTTTCAGACCGTTTCATGTTCCTCATATTTTGACACGTTTTGAAGCTCTTCATGTTTTTCACACCTTTTCAGGCTCTTCATGTTTTTGAACACTGTTTCATGCTCCACCTATTTTTCAGACTGTTTCATGCACATCTTATTATTGACACCTTTTTAAGCTTTTCATTTTTTTCACACCTTTTCAGGCTCTCCATGTTTTTCAACACCGCTTCATGCTTCTCCTATTTTTCAGACCATTTCATGCTCCTCATGTATTTCACACCTTTTGAAGCTCTTCATATTTTCCATATCTTTCAGGCTCTTCATGTTTTTAAAAACCGCTTCATGCTCCTCCTATTTTTCACACCGTTTCATGCTCCTAATATTTTTGACACCTTATGAAGCTCTTCATATTTTCCACACCTTTTCAGACTCTTCATGCTTTTCAAAACCGCTTCATGCTCCTCCTATTTTTCAGACCGGTTCATGCTCCTCATATTTTTCACATCTTTTGATGCTCTTCATATTTTTCACACCTTTTCAGGCTCTTCATGTTTTTAAACATCACTTCTTGCTCCTCCTATTTTTCAGACCGTTTCATGCTCCTCATATTTTTGACACATTTTGAAGATCTTCATATTTCTCACACCTTTTCAGGCTCTTCATGTTTTTCGACACCGCTTCATGCCCCTCCTATCTTTCAGACCATTTCATGCTCATCTCATTTTTGACACCTTTTGAAGCTCTTCATATATTTCACACCTTTTGAAGCTCTTCAGAATTTTCACACGTTTTCAGGCTCTTCATGTTTTTCAACCCGGCTTCATGCTCCTCCTATTTTTCTGATCGTTTCCCGCTTCTCATATGTTTCACACCTTTTGAATCTCTTCATGTTTTTTAACATCTTTTCATCCTCCTCCTATATTTCAGACAGTTTCATGCTCCTCATATTTTGACACCTTTTGAAGCTCTTCATATTTTTCACACCTTTTCACGGTCTTCATGTTTTTCTACACCACTTCATGCTCCTCCTATTTTTCAGACCGTTTCCTGCTCCTCATATTTTTGACACCTTTTGAAGCTCTTTATATGTTTCACACCTTTTGTAGCTCTTCATGTTTTTTAACACCATTTCATGCTCCTCCTATTTTTCAGACCGTTTCATGCCCCTCATATTTTGACACCTTTTGAAGCTCTTCATATACTTCACAACTTTTCAGGCTCTTCATGTTTTTTAACACCGCTTCATGCTACTCCTATTTTTCAGAAAGTTTCATGCTCCTCATATTTTTGACACCTTTTAAACCTCTTCATATTTTTCACACCTTTTCAAGCTCTTCAAGATTTTCAACAACGCTTCGTTCTCCTCCTTTTTTTCAGACCGTTTCATGCTCATCTCATTTTTGACAGCTTTTGAAGCTCTTCATATTTTTCACTCCTTTTCAGGCTCTTCATGTTATTGAACACCGCTTCATTCTCCTCCTTTTTTTCCGACCGTTTCTTGCTCCTCATATTTTTGACACTTTTTGAAGCTCTTCATATTTTTCACACCTTTTCTGGCTCTTCATGTTTTTGAACACAGCTTCATGCTCCTCCTATTTTTCAGACCGTTTCATGCTCGTCATATTTTTCACACCTTTTATAGCTCTTCATATTTTTCACACCTTTTCAGGCTCTTCATGTTTTTCAGCACCAGTTCATGCTCCTCCTATTTTTCAGACCGTTTCATGCTCATCTCATTTTTTACACCTTTTGAAGCTCTTCATATTTTGCACACCTTTTCATTCACTTCATGGTTTTCAGCTCCACTTCATGCTCCTGCTATTTTTCAGACCGTTTCATGCTGCTCTCATTTTTTACACCTTTTGAAGCTCTTCATATTTTTCACACCTTTTCAGGCTCTTCATGTTTTTCAACACCGCTTCATGCTCCTGCTATTTTTCAGACCGTTTCATACTCCTCATATTTTTGACATTTTTTAAGGCTCTTCATATTTTTCACACCTTTTCAGGCTCTTCATATTTTTGAACACGGTTTCATGATCCACCTATTTTTCAGAAAGTTTCATGCTCCTCATATTTTTGACACCTTTTAAACCTCTTCATATTTTTCACACCTTTTCAGGCTCTGCATGTTTTTCAACACCGGTTCATGCTCCTCCTCTTTTTCAGAAAGTTTCATGCTCCTCATATTTTTGAAACCTTTTGAAGCTCTTCATATTTTTCTCACATTTTCAGGCTCTTCCTGTTTTTCAAAACCATTCCATGCTCCTCTTATTTTTCAGACCGTTTCATGTTGCTCCTATTTTTCAGACCGTTTCATGATCCTCATATTTTTGAAACCTTTTGAAGCTCTTCATATTTTTCACACCTTTTCAAGCTCTTCAAGATTTTCAACAACGCTTCATGCTCCTCCAATTTTTCAGACCATTTCATGCTCGTCATATTTTTCACACCTTTTAAAGCTCTTCATATTTTTCTCACCTTTTCAGGCTCTTCATATTTTTCAGCACCAGTTCATGCTCCTCCTATTTTTCAGACCGTTTCATGCTCATCTCATTTTTTACACCTTTTGAAGCTCTTCATATTTTGCACACCTTTTCAGGCACTTCATGTTTTTCAGCTCCACTTCATGCTCCTCCTATTTTTCAGACCGTTTCATGCTGCTCTCATTTTTTACACCTTTTGAAGCTCTTCATATTTTTCACACCTTTTCAGGCTCTTCATGTTTTTCAACACAGCTTCATGCTCCTCCTATTTTTCAGACCGTTTCATGCTACTCCTGTTTTTCAGACCGTTTCTTGCTCCTCATATTTTTGACACTTTTTGAAGCTCTTCATATTTTTCACACCTTGTCTGGCTCTTCATGTTGTTGAACACAGCTTCATGCTCCTCCTATTTTTCAGACCGTTTAATGCTCCTCATAATTTTGACACCTTTTTAAGCTCCTCACATTTTTCACCCCTTTTCAGGCTCTTCATGTTTTTGAACACCGGTTCTTGCTCCTGCTATTTTTCAGACCGTTTCATGCTCATCTAATTTGACAGCTTTTGAAGCTCTTCATATTTTTCACACCTTTTGAAGCTCTTCATATTGTTCACACATTTTCAGGCTCTTCATGTTTTTCAACACCGCTTCTTGCTCCTCCTATTTTTCAGACCGTTTCATGCTCCTCATAATTTGACACGTTTTGAAGCTCTTCATATTTTTCACACCTTTTCAGGCTCTTCATGTTTTTGAACACCGTTTCATGCTCCGCCTATTTTTCAGACCGTTCATTCTCCTCATGTTTTTGACACCTTTTGAAGCTCTTCATATTTTTCACACCTTTTGAAGCTCTTCATATTTTTCACACTTTTTCAGGCTCTTCATGTTTTTCAACACCGCTTCATGCTCCTGCTATTTTACAGACCATTTCATACTCCTCATATTTTTGACATTTTTTAAGGCTCTTCATATTTTTCACACCTTTTCAGGCTCTTCATGTTTTTGAACACGGTTTCATGATGCTCCTATTTTTCAGAAAGTTTCATGCTCCTCATATTTTTGACACCTTTTAAACCTCTTCATATTTTTCACACCTTTTCAGGCTCTTCATGTTTTTCAACACCGGTTCATGCTCCTCCTCTTTTTCAGAAAGTTTCATGCTCCTCATATTTTTGAAACCTTTTGAAGCTGTTCATATTTTTCTCACATTTTCAGGCTCTTCCTGTTTTTCAACACCATTTCATGCTCCTCTTATTTTTCAGACCGTTTCATGTTGCTCCTATTTTTCAGACCGTTTCATGATCCTCTTATATTTGACACTTTTTGAAGCTCTTCATAATTTTCACACCTTTTCAGGCTCTTCATATTTTTCGCACCTTTTCAGTCTCTTCATGTTTTTGAACACAGCTTCATGCTCCTCCTATTTTTCAGACCGTTTCATGCTCCTCATGTATTTCACACCTTTTGAAGCTCTTCATATTTCCCATACCTTTTCAGTCTCTTCATGTTTTTCAAAACCGCTTCATGCTCCTCCTATTTTTCAGACCGTTTCATGCTCCTCATATTTTTGAAACCTTTTGAAGCTCTTCATATATTTCACACCATTTCAGGCTGTTCATGTTTTTCAACACAGTTTCATGCCCTCATATTTTTCAGACCTTTTCATGCTCCTCCTATTCTTGAGACCGTTTCATGCTCCTCATATTTTTGAGACGTTTTGAAGCTCTTCATATTTTTCACACCTTTTCAGGCTCTCCATGTTTTTCATCAGCGATTCATACTCCTCCTATTTTTGAGGCCGTTTCATGCTCCTCATATTTTTGACACCTTTTGAAGCTCTTCATATTTTTCACACCTTTTCAGGCTCCTCATATTTTTCGCACCTTCTCAGGCGCTTCATGTATTTGAGCAAGATTCATGCTCCTCCTATATTTCAGACCGTTTCATCCTCCTCCTATTTTTCAGACTGTTTCATGCACGTCTTATTATTGACACCTTTTGAAGCTCTTCATATTTTTCACCCCTTTTCAGGCTCTTCATGTTTTTGAACACCGCTTCATGCTACTGCTATTTTTCAGACCGTTTCATGCTCATCTCATTTGACAGCTTTTGAAGCTCTTCATATTTTTCACACCTTTTGAAGCTCTTCATATTCTTCACACATTTTCAGGCTCTTCATGTTTTTCAACACCGCTTCTTGCTCCTCCTATTTTTCAGACCGTTTCATGTTCCTCATATTTTGACACGTTTTGAAGCTCTTCATGTTTTTCACACCTTTTCAGGCTCTTCATGTTTTTGAACACTGTTTCATGCTCCACCTATTTTTCAGACTGTTTCATGCACATCTTATTATTGACACCTTTTGAAGCTTTTCATTTTTTTCACACCTTTTCAGGCTCTTCTTGTTTTTAAACACCGCTTCATGCTCCTCCTATTTTTCAGACCATTTCATGCTCCTCATGTATTTCACACCTTTTGAAGCTCTTCATATTTTCCATATCTTTCAGGCTCTTCATGTTTTTAAAAACCGCTTCATGCTCCTCCTATTTTTCACACCGTTTCATGCTCCTAATATTTTTGACACCTTATGAAGCTCTTCATATTTTCCACACCTTTTCAGACTCTTCATGCTTTTCAAAACCGCTTCATGCTCCTCCTATTTTTCAGACCGGTTCATGCTCCTCATATTTTTCACATCTTTTGATGCTCTTCATATTTTTCACACCTTTTCAGGCTCTTCATGTTTTTAAACATCACTTCTTGCTCCTCCTATTTTTCAGACCGTTTCATGCTCCTCATATTTTTGACACATTTTGAAGATCTTCATATTTCTCACACCTTTTCAGGCTCTTCATGTTTTTCGACACCGCTTCATGCCCCTCCTATCTTTCAGACCATTTCATGCTCATCTCATTTTTGACACCTTTTGAAGCTCTTCATATATTTCACACCTTTTGAAGCTCTTCAGAATTTTCACACGTTTTCAGGCTCTTCATGTTTTTCAACCCGGCTTCATGCTCCTCCTATTTTTCTGATAGTTTCCCGCTTCTCATATGTTACACACCTTTTGAAGCTCTTTATATGTTTCACACCTTTTGTAGCTCTTCATATTTTTCACACCTTTTCACGGTCTTCATGTTTTTCTACACCACTTCATGCTCCTCCTATTTTTCAGACCGTTTCCTGCTCCTCATATTTTTCACACATTTTGAAGGTTGACATAATTTCACAGATTTTCAGGCTCTTCATGTTTTTGAATACCGCTTCATGCTCCTCCTATTTTTCAGACCGTTTCATGCTCCTCATATATATGACACATTTTGAGGCTCTTCATATTTTTCACACCTTTTCAGGCTCTTCATGTTTTTGAACTCCTTTTCTTGCTCCTCCGATATTTCAGACCGTTTCATTCTCCTCATATTTTTGACACCTTTTGAAGCTCTTCATATTTTTCACACATTTTCAGGCTCTTCATGTTTTTCTACACCGCTTCATGCTCCTCCTATTTTTCAAACCGTTTCATGCTCCTCATATTTTTGACACCTTTTGAAGCTCTTCATATTTTTCACACATTTTCAGGCTCTTCATGTTTTTCTACACCGCTTCATGCTCCTCCTATTTTTCAAACCGTTTCATGCTCCTCATATTTTTGACACCTTTTGAAGCTCTTCATTATTTCACACCTCTTCAGGCTCTTCATGTATTTCAACACCGTTTCATGCTACTCCTATTTTTCAGACCGTTTCATGCTCCTCATATTTTTGACACCTTTTGAAGCTCTTCATATTTTTCACACCTTTTCAGGCTCTTCATGTTTTTCAACACCATTTCATGCTCCTCCTCTTTTTCAGGCCGTTTCATGCTCCTCATATTTTTGCCACCTTTGGAAGCTCTTCATATTTTTCACACCTTTTCAGGCTCTTCTTGTTTTTCAACACCGCTTCATGCTCCTCCTATTTTTCATACCGTTTCATGCTCCTCATATTTTTGACACCTTTTGAAGCTCTTCATATGTTTCACACCTTTTGAAGCTCTTCATGTTTTTTAACACCGTTTCATGCTCCTCCTATTTTTCTGATCGATTCCCGCTCCTCATATGTTTCACATGTTTTGAAGCTCTTCATGTTTTTTAACACCTTTTCATGCTCCTCCTATATTTCAGACAGTTTCATGCTCCTCATATTTTGACACCTTTTGAAGATCTTCATATTTTTCACACCTTTTCAGGGTCTTCATGTTTTTCTACACCACTTCATGCTCCTCCTATTTTTCAGACAGTTTCCTGCTCCTCATATTTTTGACACCATTTAAAGCTCTTTATATGTTTCACACCTTTTGAAGCTCTTCATGTTTTTTAACACCATTTCATGCTCCTCCTATTTTTCAGACCGTTTCATGCCCCTCATATTGTTGACACCTTTTGAAGCTCTTCCTATACTTCACACCTTTTCAGGCTCTTCATGTTCTTTACCACCATTTCATGCTCCTCCTATTTTTCAGACCGTTTCCTGCTCCTTATATTTTTGACACCTTTTGAAGCTCTTCATATTTTTCACACCTTTTCTGGCTCTTCATGTTTTTGAATATCGCTTCATGCTCCTCCTATTTTTCAGACCGTTTCATGCTCCTCATAATTTTGACACCTTTTGAAGCTCTTCATATTTTTCACACCTTTTCAGGCTCTTCATATTTTTCGCACCTTTTCAGTCTCTTCATGTTGTTGAACACAGCTTCATGCTCTTCCTATTTTTCAGACCGTTTAATGCTCCTCATAATTTTGACACCTTTTGAAGCTCTTCATATTTTTCACGCCTTTTCAGGCTCTTCATATTTTTCACACATTTTCAGGCTCTTCATGTTTTTCAACACCGCTTCTTGCTCCTCCTATTTTTCAGACCGTTTCATGCTCCTCATATTTTGACACTTTTTGACGCTCTTCATATTTTTCACACCTTTTTAGGCTATTCATGTTTTTGAACACCGTTTCATGCTCCGCCTATTTTTCAGACCGTTTCATTCTCCTCATATTTTTGACACCTTTTGAAGCTCTTCATATTTTTCACACCTTTTGACGCTCTTCATATTTTTCACACCTTTTCAGGCTCTTCATGTTTTTCAACACCGCTTCATGCTCCTGCTATTTTTCAGACCGTTTCATACTCCTCATATTTTTGACATTTTTTAAGGCTCTTCATATTTTTCACACCTTTTCAGGCTCTTCATGTTTTTGAACACGGTTTCATGATCCTCCTATTTTTCAGAATGTTTCATGCTCCTCATATTTTTGACACCTTTAAACCTCTTCATATTTTTCACACCTTTTCAGGCTCTTCATGTTTTTCAACACCGGTTCATGCTCCTCCTCTTTTTCAGAAAGTTTCATGCTCCTCATATTTTTGAAACCTTTGGAAGCTCTTCATATTTTTCTCGCATTTTCAGGCTCTTCCTGTTTTTCAACACCATTTCATGCTCCTCTTATTTTTCAGACCGTTTCATGTTGCTCCTATGTTTCACACATCTTGAAGCTCTTTATATTTGTCACACCTTTTCAGGCTCTTCATGTTTTTTAACACCGCTTCATGCTCCTCCTATTTTTGAGATCGTTTTATGCTCCTCATATTTTTCACACCTTTTGAAGCTCTTCATATTTTTCGCACCTTCTCAGGCGCTTCATGTATTCGAGCACAGATTCATGCTCCTGCTTTTTTTCAGACCGTTTCATGCTCATTTCATTTTTGACAGGTTTTGAAGCTCTTCATATTTTTCACACCTTTTGAAGCTCTTCATATTGTTCACACCTTTTCAGGCTCTTCAAGTTTTTGAACACCACTTCATGCTCCTCCTTTTTTTCAGACCGTTTGTTTCTCCTCATATATTTGACACTTTTTGAAGCTCTTCACATTTTTCACACCTTTTCAGGCTCTTCATGTTTTTGAACACCACTTCATGCTCCTCCTATTTTTCAGACCGTTTCATGCTCCTCATATTTTTCACACCTTTTGAAGCTCTTCATATTTTTCACACCTTTTCAGGCTCTTCATGTTTTTCAGCACCAGTTCATGCTCCTCCTATTTTTCAGACCGTTTCATGCTCATCTCATTTTTACACCTTTTGAAACTCTTCATATTTTGCACACCTTTTCAGGCACTTCATGTTTTTCAGTTCCACTTCATGCTCCTCCTATTTTTCAGACCGTTTCATGCTGCTCAAGTTTTTTACACCTTTTGAAGCTCTTCATATTTTTCACAGCTTTTCAGGCTCTTCATGTTTTTGAACACAGCTTCCTGCTCCTCCTATTTTTCAGATCATTTCATGCTCCTCCTATTTTCCGACCGTTTCTTGCTCCTCATATTTTTGACACTTTTTGAAGCTCTTTATATTTTTCACACCTTTTCTGGCTCTTCATGTTTTTGAACACAGCTTCATGCTCCTCCTATTTTTCAGACCGTTTCATGCTCGTTGTATTTTTCACACCTTTTAAAGCTCTTCATATTTTTCACACCTTTTCAGGCTCTTCATGTTTTCAGCACCAGTTCATGCTCCTCCTATTTTTCAGACCGTTTCATGCTCATCTCATTTTTTACACCTTTTGAAGCTCTTCATATTTTACACACCTTTTCAGGCTCTTCATGTTTTTCAACACAGCTTCATGCTCCTCCTATTTTTCAGACCGTTTCATTCTCCTCAAGTTTTTGACACCTGTTTAAGCTCTTCACATTTTTCACACCATTTCAGGCTCTTCACGATTTTCAACACCGCTTCATGATCCTCCTATTTTTCAGACCGTTTCATGCTCTTCTTATTTTTCAGACCGTTTCATGCTCCTCCTATTTTTCAGACCGGTTCATGCTCCTCATATTTTTCACATCTTTTGATGCTCTTCATATTTTTCACACCTTTTCAGTCTCTTCATGTTTTTAAACATCACTTCTTGCTCCTCCTATTTTTCAGACCGTTTCATGCTCCTCATATTTTTGACACATTTTGAAGATCTTCATATTTCTCACACCTTTTCAGGCTCTTCATGTTTTTCAACACCGCTCCATACCCCTCCTATCTTTCAGACCATTTCATGCTCATCTCATTTTTGATACCTTTTGAAGCTCTTCATATATTTCACACCTTTTGAAGCTCTTCATAATTTTCACACGTTTTCAGGCTCTTCATGTTTTTCAACAAGATTTCATGCTCCTCCTATTTTTCAGACCGTTTCAAGCTCCTCATATATTTCACACCATTTGAAGCTCTTCATATTTTTCACACCTTTTCAGGGTTTTCATGTTTTTCTACACCACTTCAAGCTCCTCCTATTTTTCAGACCATTTCCTGCTCCTCATATTTTTGACACCTTTTGAAGCTCTTCATATTTTTCACACCTTTTCAGGGTCTTCATGTTTTTCTACACCACTTCATGCTCCTCCTATTTTTCCGACCGTTTCCTGCTCCTCATATTTTTGACACTTTTTGAAGCTCTTCATATATTTCACACCTTTTCAGGCTCTTCATGTTCTTTAACACCGATTCATGCTTCTACTATTTTTCAGACCGTTTGCTGCTCCTCATATTTTTGACACCTTTTGAAGCTCTTCATATATTTCACACCTTTTCAGGCTCTTCATGTTCTTTAACACCGTTTCGTGCTCCTATTATTTTTCAGACCGTTTCCTGCTCCTCATATTTTTCACACCTTTTGAAGCTTGACATAATTTCACAGCTTTTCAGGCTCTTCATGTTTTTGAATACCGCTTCATGCTCCTCCAATTTTTCAGACCGTTTCAAGCTCCTCATATATTTCACACCATTTGAAGCTCTTCATATTTTTCACACCTTTTCAGGGTCTTCATGTTTTTCTACACCACTTCAAGCTCCTCCTATTTTTCAGACCGTTTCATGCTCTTCATTTTTTTGACACCTTTTGAAGCTCTTCATATTTTTCACACCTTTTGAAGCTCTTCATATATTTCACACATTTTCAGGCACTTCATTTTTTTCAACACCACTTCATGCTCCTCCTATTTTTCAGACCGTTTCATGCTCATCTCATTTTTTACACCTTTTGAAGCTCTTCATATTTGTCACACCTTTTGATGCTCTTCATATTTTTCACACGTTTTCAGGCTCTTCAAGTTTTTCAACACCGCTTCATGCTCCTCCTATTTTTCAGACCGTTTCATGCTCCTCGTATTTTTGACACCTTTTGAAGCTCTTCATATTTTTCACACCTTCAGGCTCTTCATGTTTTTCAACACCGCTTCATGCTCCTCCTATTTTTCAGACCGTTTCATGCTCCTCATGTATTTCACACCTTTTGAAGCTCTTCATATTTTTCACACTTTTTCAGGCTCTTCATGTTTTTGAACACTGCTTCATGCTCCTCCTATTTTTCGGACCATTTCATGCTCCTCATATTTTTGACACCTTTTGAAGCTCTTCATAATTTTCACACGTTTACAGGCTCTTCATGTTTTTCCACACCACTTCATGCTTCTCCTATTTTTTAGACGGTTTCATGATCCTCATGAATTTCACACCTTTTGAAGCTCTTCATAT
This sequence comes from Dama dama, assembly GCF_033118175.1. Lineage (NCBI taxonomy): Eukaryota > Metazoa > Chordata > Mammalia > Artiodactyla > Cervidae > Dama > Dama dama. The sequence continues at coordinate 557,132 of NW_026870993.1, read as the reverse complement.
TTTTCACACCTTTTCACGCTCCTCATGTTTTTGATCACTGCTTCATGATCCTCCTATTTTTCAGACCGTTTCATGCTCTTCATATTTTTGACACCTCTTGAAGCTCTTCATATTTTTCACACCTTTTCAGGCTCTTCATGTTTTTCCACACCACTTCATTCTTGTCCTATTTTTCAGACCATTTCATGCTCCTCATGAATTTCACACCTTTTGAAGCTCTTCATATTTTTCACACTTTTTCAGGCTCTTCATGTTTTTTATCACCGTTTCATGCTCCTATTTTTCAGACCGTTTCATGCTCATCTCTTTTTTGACCCCTTGTGAAGCTCTTCATATTTCTCACAACTTTTTAGGCTCTTCATGTTTCTCAACACCGCTTCATGTTCCTCCTATTTTTCAGACCGTTTCATGCTCATCTCATTTTTGACACCTTTTAAAGCTCTTCATATTTCTCACAACTTTTTAGGCTCTTCATGTTTTTGACACTGCTTCATGGTCCTCTTATTTTTCAGAGAGTTTCATGCTCCTCATGTATTTCACATCTTTTGAAGCTCTTCATATTTCTCACAACTTTTTAGGCTCTTCATGTTTTTCCACACCACTTCATGCTTCTCCTATTTTCGGCCTGTTTCATGCTCCTCATGTATTTCACACCTTTTGAATCTCTTCATATTTTTCACACCTTTTCAGGCTCTTCATGTTTTTAATCACCATTTAATGCTCCTCCTATTTTTCAGACCGTTTCATGCTCCTCATATATTTGACACATTTTGAAGCTCTGAATATTTTTCACACATTTTCTGGCTCTTCATGTTTTTGAACACTGCTTCATGATCCTCCTATTTTTCAGACCGTTTCATGTTCTTCATATGTTTGACACCTTTTGAAGCTCTTCATATTTTTCACTCCTTTTCAGGCTCTTCATGTTTTTCAACACCACTTCATGCTTCTCCTATTTTTCAGACCGTTTCATGCTCCTCATGTATTTCACACCTTTTGAAGCTCTTCATAATTTTCACATCTTTTCAGGCTCTTCATATTTTTGAACACCATTTCATGCCGCTTCCATTTTTCAGACCGTTTCATGCTCCTCATGTATTTCACACCTTTTGTAGCTCTTCATATTTTTCATACCTTTTCAGGCTCTTCACGTTTTGAACACCGCTTCATGACCCTCCTATTTTTCAGACCATTTCATGCTCTTCATATTTTTGACACCTTTTGAAGCTCTTCATATGTTTCACACATTTTCAGGCTCTTCATTTTTTTCAACACCACTTCATGCTCCTCCTATTTTTCAGACCGTTTCATGCTCATCTCATTTTTTACACCTTTTGAAGCTCTTCATATTTTTCACACCTTTGATGCTCTTCAAATTTTTCACACGTTTTCAGGCTCTTCAAGTTTTTCAAGACCGCTTCATGCTCCTCCTATTTTTCAGACCGTTTCATGCTCCTCTTATTTTTTTTTTATTGTTATTTTTTTTTAATTTTTTTTTAATTATTTTTATTTTTTTTTCCCTGTCGGTTTTGTCATACATTGATATGAATCAGCCATGGATTTACATGTATTCCCAATCCCAATCCCCCCTCCCACCTCCCTCTCCACCCGATTCCTCTCGGTCTTCCCAGTGCACCAAGCCGGAGCACTTGTCTCTTGCATCCTACCTGGGCTGGTGATCTGTTTCACCATAGATAGCATACATGCTGTTCTTTTGAAATATCCCAACCTCGCATTCTCCCACAAAGTTCAAAAGTCTGTTCTGTATTTCTGTGTCTCTTTTTCTGTTCTGCATATAGGGTTATCGTTATCACTTTTCTAAATTCCATATACATGTGTCAGCATGCTCTAATGTTCTTTATCTTTCTGGCTTACTTCACTCTGTATAATGGGCTCCAGCTTCATCCATCTCATTAGGACTGATTCAAATGAATTCTTTTTAATGGCTGAGTAATATTCCATGGTGTATATATACCACAGCTTTCTTATCCATTCATCTGCTGACGGGCATCTAGGTTGCTTCCATGTCCTGGCTATTATAAACAGTGCTGCGATGAACATTGGGGTGCACGTGTCTCTTTCAGACGAACCTATGTACACCTTATCTTTGACAAAGGAGGCAAGGATATACAATGTAAAAAAGACAACCTCTTTAACAAGTGGTGCTGGGAAAACTGGTCAACCACTTGTAAAAGAATGAAAATAGAACACTTTCTAACACCATACACAAAAATAAACTCAAAATGGATTAAAGATCTAAATTTAAGACCAGAAACTATAAAACTCCTAGAGGAGAACACAGGCAAAACACTCTCCGACATAAATCAAAGCAAGATCCTCTATGACCCACCTCCCAGAATATTGGAAATAAAAGCAAAACTAAACAAATGGGACCTAATGAAACTTAAAAGCTTTTGCACTACAAAGGAAACTATAAGTAAGGTGAAAAACAGCCCTCAAATTGGGAGAAAATAATAGCAAATGAAGAAATAGACAAAGGATTAATCTCAAAAATATACAAGCAAATCCTGCAGCTCAATTCCAGAAAAATAAATGACCCAATAAAAAATGAGCCAAAGAACTAAACAGACATTTCTCCAAAGAAGGCATACAGATGGATAACAAACACATGAAAAGATGCTCAACATCACTCATTATTAGAGAAATGCAAATCAAAACCACAATGAGGTACCATTACATGCCAGTCAGGATGGCTGCTATCCAAAAGTCTACAAGCAATAAATGCTGGAGATGGTGTGGAGAAAAGGGAACCCTCTTACACTGTTGGTGGGAATGCACACTAGTACAGCCCCTATGGAAAACAGTGTGGAGATTTCTTAAAAAACTGGAAATAGAACTGCCATATGACCCAGCAATCCCACTTCTGGGCATACACACTGAGGAAACCAGATCCTCTTATTTTTCAGACCGTTTCAAGCTCCTCATATTTTTTACACCTTTTGAAGCTCTTCATATATTTCACACCTTTTCAGGCTCTTCATGCTTTTCAAATCCGCTTCATGCTCCTCCTATTTTTCAGACTGTTTCATGCTCCTCATATTTTTGACACCTTTTGAAGCTCTTCATATTTTTCACACGTATTCAAGATCTTCATCTTTTTCAACACCGCTTCATGCTCCTCCTATTTTTCAGACCGTTTCATGCTTCTCATATTTTTGACACCTTTTGAATCTCTTCATATTTTTCACACCTTTTCAGGTTCTTCATGTTTTTGAACACCACTTCATGCTCCTCCCATTTTTCAGACCGTTTCATACTCCTCATATATTTGACACCTTTTGAAGCTCTTCATATTTTTCACAACTTTTCAGGTTCTTCATGTTTTCAACACCACTTCATGCTCCTCCTATATTTCTGAACCGTGTCATGCTCCTCCTATTTTTGACATCTTTTGAAGCTCTTCATATATTTCACACCTTTTCAGGGTTTTCATGTTTTTGAACACCGTTTCATGCTCCTCATATTTTTCAGACCGTTTCATGCTCCTCATATTTTTGACACCTTTTGAGCTCTTCATATTTTTCACACCTTTTCAGGCTCTTCATGTTTTCAACACCGTTTCATGCTCCTCCTATTTTTCAGACCGTTTCTTGCTCCTCATATTTTGACACCTTTTGAAGCTCTTCATATTTTTCACACCTTTTCAGGCTCTTCATATTTTTCAACAAGGTTTCATGCTCCTCCTATTTTTCAGACAGTTTCATGCCCCTCACATTTTTGACACCTTTTCAAGCTCTTCACATTTTTCAAACCTTTTCAGGCTGTTCATGTTTTTGAACACCGTTTCTTGCACCTCCTATTTTTCAGACCGTTTCATGCTCCTCATATTTTGACTCCTTTTGAAGCTCTTCATATTTTTCACACCTTTTCAGGCTCTTCATGTTTTTCAACACCGCTTCTTGCGCATCCTCTTTTTCAGACCGTTTCATGGCCCTCATATTTTTGACACCTTTTCAAGCTCTTCACATTTTTCAAACCTTTTCAGGCTCTTCATGTTTTGAACACCATTTCATCCTCCTCCTAATTTTCAGACCGTTTCATGCTCCTCATATATTTGACACCTTTTGAAGCTCTTCATATTTTTCACAACTTTTCAGGTTCTTCATGTTTTCAACACCACTTCATGCTCCTCCTATATTTCTGACCGTGTCATGCTCCTCATATTTTTGACAAGTTTTGAAGCTCTTCATATTTTTCACACCTTTTCATGCTCTTCATGTTTTTCTACACCGCTTCATGGTCCTCCTATTTTTGACATCTTTTGAACCTCTTCATATATTTCACACCTTTTCAGGGTTTTCATGTTTTTGAACACCGTTTCATGCTCCTCATATTTTTCAGACCGTTTCATGCTCCTCATAATTTTGACACCTTTTGAAGCTCTTCATATATTTCACACCATTTCAGGGTTTTCATGTTTTTGAACACCGTTTCTTTCTCCTCATATTTTTCAGACTGTTTCATGCTCCTCATATTTTTGACACCTTTTGAAACTCTTCATATTTTTCACAATTTTTCAGGGTCCTCATGTTTTTGAACACCGTTTCATGCTCCTCCTATTTTTCAGACCGTTTCATGCTCCTCATATTTTGACACCTTTTGAAGCTCTTCATATTTTTCACACCTTTTCAGGCTCTTCATATTTTTCAACAAGGTTTCATGCTCCTCCTATATTTCAGACCGTTTAATGCTCCCCATAATTTTGACACCTTTTGAAGCGCTTCATAATTATCACACCTTTTCAGGATCTTCATGTTTTTCAAATCTGCTTCTGCTCCGCCTATTTTTCAGACCGTTTCATTCTCCTCATATTTTTGACACCTTTTGAAGCTCTTCAGATATTTCACACCTTTTCAGGCTCTTCATTTTTTTTCAACACCAATTCATGCTCCTCCTATTTTTCAAATCGTTTCATGCTCATCTCATTTTGACACCTTTTGAAGCTCTTCATATATTTCACACCTTATGAAGCTCTTCATATTTTTCATACCTTTTCAGGCTCTTCATGATTTTCAACACCGCTTCATGCTCCTCTTTTTTTTCAGACCTTTTCATGCTCATCTCTTTTTTGACACCTTTTGAAGCTCTTCATATTTTTCACACCTTTTGAAGCTCTTCATATTTTTCACATTTTTGAAGCTCTTCATAATTTTCACACGTTTTCAGACTCTTCATGTTTTTCAACACCGCTTCATGCTCCTGCTATTTTTCCGACCGTTTCATACTCCTCATATTTTTGGCACGTATTGAGTCTCTTCATATTTTTCACACCTTTTCAGGCTCTTCATGCTTTTGAACACCACTTCATCCTCCTAATCTTTTTAAGACCGTATCATGCTCCTCATAATTTTAACACCTTTTGAAGCTCTTCATATTTTTCACATTTTTGAAGTTCCTCATATTTTTCACACGTATTCAGGCTCTTCATGTTTTTGAACACCACTTTATGCTCCTCCTATTTTTCAGACCTTTTCATGCTCCTCTTGTATTTCACACATTTTGAAGCTCTTCATATTTTTCACACCTTTTCAGGCTCTTCATGTTTTTGAACACCGCTTCATGCTCCTCTTATTTTTCAGACCGTTTCATGCTCCTCATGTATTTTACACCTTTTGAAGCTATACATATTTTCCACACCTTTTCAGACTGTTCTTGTTTTTCAACACCGCTTCATGCCTCTCCTATTTTTCACCGTTTCATGCTCCTCGTATTTTTCACACATTTTGAAGCTGTTCATATTTTTCACACTTTTTCAGGCTCTTCATGTTTTTCAACACCGCTTCATGCTCCTCCTATTTTTCAGACCGTTTCATGCTCCTCATGTATTTCACACCTTTTGAAGCTCTTCATGTTTTTCACACCTTTTCACGCTCTTCATGTTTTTCAACACCGCTTCATGCTCCTCCTATTTTTCAGACCATTCCATGCTCCTCATATTTTTGACACCTTTTGAAGCTCTTCATATTTTTCACACCTTTTCAGGCTCTTCATGTTTTTGAACACCGGTTCATGCTCCTCCTATATTTCAGACCGTTTCATGCTCCTCATATTTTTCACACCATTTGAAGCTCTTCATATTTTTCACACCTTTTGAAGCGCTTCATATTTTTGACACCTTTTCAGGCTCTTCATGTTTTTCAACACCGCTTCATGCTCCTCCTATTTTTCGGACCGTTTCATGCTCCTCATATTTTTGACACCTTTTGAAGCTCTACATATTTTTCACAATTTTCAGGCTCTTCATGTTTTTCAACACCACTTCATGCTCCTCGTATTTTTCAGACCGTTTCATTCTCCTCATATTTTTGACACCTTTTGAAGCTCTGCATATTTTTCACACCTTTTCAGGCTCTTCATGATTTTCACCACCACTTCATGCTCCTCCTATTTTTCAGACCGTTTCATGCTCATCTCATTTTTGACATCTTTTGAAGCTCTTCATATTTTTCACACCTTTTGAAGCTCTTCATAATTTTCATATTTTTGAAGCTCTTCATATTTTTCACACTTTTTCAAGCTCTTCATGTTTTTCAACAAAACTTCAGGCTCCTACTATTTTTCAGACCCATTCATGCTAATCTAATTTTTGACACTTTTTGAAGCTCTTCATATTTTTCACACCTTTTCAGGCTCTTGAGGTTTTTTAACACCGCTTCATTATCCTCCTATTTTTCAGACCGTTTCATGCTCCTCATATTTTTGACACCTTTTGAAGCTCTTCATGTTTTTCATATTTTTGAAGCTCTTCGAATTTTCACACATTTTCAGACTCTTCATGTTTTTCAACACCGCTTCATGCTCCTGCTATTTTTCAGACCGTTTCATGCTCCTCATATTTTTGACAACTTTTGAAGCTCTTCATATTTCTCACAGCTATTCAGCCTCTTCATGATTTTCAACACCACTTCATGCTCCTCCTATTTTTCAAACCGTATCAATCTCCTCATATTTTTGACACCTTTTGAAGCTCTTCATATTTTTCACACTTTTCAGGCTCTTGATGTTTTTCAACACCGCTTCAAGCTTCGCCTATTTTTCAGGCCGTTTCATGCTCCTCATATTTTTGACACCTTTAGAAGCTCTTCATTATTTCACAACTTTTCAGGCTCTTCATGTGTTTTAGCACCGCTTCATGCTCGTCCTATTTTTCAGACCTTTCATGCTCCTCATATTTTTCACACCTTTTGAATCTCCTCATATTTTTCACACCTTTTGAAGCTCTTCATATTTTTCACACCTTTTCAGGCTGTTCATGTTTTTGAACACCTCATCATGCTCTTCCTATTTTTCAGAATGTTTCATGCTCCTCATGTATTTCACAACTTTTGAAGCTCTTCATATTGTTCACACCTTTTCAGGCTCTTCATGTTTTTGAACACCGCATCATGCTCCTCCTATTTTTCAGAATGTTTCATGCTCCTCATGTATTTCACACATTTTGAAGCTCTTCATAATTTTCACACCTTTTCAGGCTCTTCATGTTTTTGAACACCATTTCATGCTCCTCCTATTTTTCATACCGTTTCATGCTCATCTATTTTTTGACACCTTTTGAAGCTCTTCATATTTTTCACACCTTTTGAAGCTCTTCACATTTTTCACACCTTTTCAGGCTCTTCATGTTTTTGAACACCGTTTCATTCTCCTCCTATTTTTCAGACCCTTTCATGCTCCTCATATTTTTGACACCTTTTGAAGCTCTTCATATTTTTCACAATTTTGAACCTCTTCATATATTTCACACCTTTTCAGGCTCCTCATGTTTTTCATCACCACTTCATGCTTCTTCTATTTTTCAGACCGTTTCATGCTCATCTAATATTTGACACTTTTGAAGCTCTTCATAATTTTGACACCTTTTGAAGCTCTTCACATTTTTCACACCTTTTCAGGCTCTTCATGGTTTTGAATACCGTTTCATTCTCCTCCTATTTTTCAGACAGTTTCTTACTTCTCATATTTTTGACACGTTTTGAGGCTCTTCATATTTTTCACACCTTTTCAGGCTCTTCATGATTTTGAACAACGTTTAATGATCCTCCTATTTTTCAGAACGTTTCATGTTCCTCATAATTTTGACACCTTTTAAAGCTTTTCATATTTTTCACACCTTTTCAGGCTCTTCATGTTTTTGAACTGCGCTTCATGCTCCTCCTATTTTTCAGACCGTTTCATGCTCCTCATATTTTTGACACCTTTTGATGCTCTTCATATTTTTCACACCTTTTGAAGCTCTTTATATATTTCACACCATTTCAGGCTCTTCATGTTTTCAACATCACTTCATGCGCCTCCTATTGTTCAGATCCTTTCATGCTAAACTAATTTTGACACCTTATGAAGCTCTTCATATTTTTCACACCTTTTCAGGCTCTTCATGTTTTTGAACACCGCTTGATGCTCCTCCTATTTTTCATACCGTTTCATGCTCCTCATAATTTTCACACCTTTTGAAGCTCTTCATATTTTTCACACCTATTCAGGCTCTTCATGTTTCTGAACAACGCTTCATGCTCCTCCTAATTATCAGACCGTTTAATGCTCCTCATGTGTTTCACACCTTTTGAAGCTCTTCATATATTTCACACCTTTTCAGGCTCTTCTTTTTTTCAACACCACTTCATGCTCCTCCTTTTTTTCAGACCGTTTCATGCTCATCTCATTTTTGACACCTTTTGAAGCTCTTCATATTTTTCACTCCTTTTGAAGCTCTTCAAAATTTTCACACGTTTTCAGGCTCTTCATGTTATCCAACACCGCATCATGCTCCTCATATATTTCAGACCGTTTCTTGCTCCTCATGTTTTTGACACATTTTGAAGCTCTTCATATTTTTGACAACTTTTCAGGCTCTTCATGTTTATCAACACCGCTTGATGCTCCTCCTATTTTTCGGACCGTTTCATGCTCATCTCATTTTTGAAACCTTTAGTATCTCTTCATATTTTTCACACCTTTTCAGGCTCTTTATGTTTTTCAACACCGCTTGATGCTCCTCCCATTTCTCAGACCGTTTCATGCTCATCTCATTTTTGACACCTTTTCAAACTTTTCATATTTTTCACACCTTTTCAGGCTCTTCATGTTTTTGAACAACGCTTCATGCTCCTCCTATTGTTCAGACCGTTTCATGCTCATCTAATTTTTGACACTTTTTGAAGCTCTTCATATTTTTCACACCTTTTGAAGGTCTTCATATTTTTCACAAGTTTTCAGGCTCTTCATGTTTTTGAACACCGCTTCATGCTGCTTCTATTTTTCAGACCGTTTCATGCTCCTCATATTTTTGACACGTTTTGAAGTTCTTCATATTTTTCACACCTTTTCAGGCTCTTCACGTTTTTGAACACAGCTTCATGCTCCTCCCATTTTTCAGACAGTTTCATGCTCCTCATATTATTGACACCTTTTGAATCTCTTCATATTTTTCACACCTTTTCAGGCTCTTCATGTTTTTCAACACCGCCTTATGCTCCTCCTTTTTTCAGACTTTTTCATGCTCCTCATGTAATTCACACCTTTTGAAGCTCTTTATATTTTTCACACATTTTCAGGCTCTTCATGTTTTTCAACACCACTTCATGCTCCTCGTATTTTTCAGACCGTTTCATGCCCCTAATAGTTTTGACACCTTTTGAAGCTCTTCATATTTTTCACACGTTTTCAGACTCTTCATGTTTTTGAACACCGCTTCATGCTCCTCCTATTTTCCAGACCGTTTCATGCTCCTCATATTTTTGACACATTTTGAAACTCTTCATATTTTTCACACCTTTTCAGGCTCTTCAGGTTTTTCAACAACACTTCATGCTCCTCCTATTTTTCAGACCGTTTCATCCTCCTCATATTTTTGACACCTTTAGAAGCTCTTCATTATTTCACAACTTTTCAGGCTCTTCTTGTGTTTCAGCACCACTTCATGCTCGTCGTATTTTTCAGACCTTTCATGCTCCTCATATTTTTGACACCTTTTGAAGCTCTTCATATTTTTCACACCTTTTCAGACTCTTCATGTTTTTGATCACCGTTTCATGCTCCTCATATTTTTCAGACCGTTTCATGCTCCTCATATTTTTGACACTTATTGAAACTCTTCATATTTTTCACTCCTTTTCAGGCTCTTCATGTTTTTCAACACCACTTCATGGTCCTCCTATTTTTCAAGCAGTTTCATGCTCATCTCGTTTTTGACACCTTTTGAAGCTTTTCAAATTTTTCACAACATTTCAGGCTCTTCATGTTTTTGAACACCGCTTCATGCTCCTCCTATTTTTCAGAGAGTTTCAATCACCTCATGTATTTCACACCTTTTGAACCTCTTCATATTTTTCATGCATTTTCAGGCTCTTCATGTTTTGCAACAGCACTTCATGCTCCTCCTATTTTTCAGACCGTTTCATGCTCATCTCATTTTTGAAACCTTTACAATCTCTTCATATTTTTCACACCTTTTCAGGCTCTTCATGTTTTTCAACACCACTTCATGCTCCTCCTATTTTTCAGACCGTTTCATGCTCATCTCATTTTTGACACCTTTTCAAACTTTTCATATTTTTCACACCTTATCAGGCTCTTCATGTTTTTGAACACCGCTTCATGCTTCTCCTATGTTTCACACCGTATACTGCTCCTCATATTTTTCACACCTATTGAAGCTCTTCATATTTTTCACACCTTTTCAGACTCTTCATGTTTTTGAACACCACTTCATGCTCTTCCTATTTTTCAGAACGTTTCATGCTCTCATGAATTTCACACCTTTTGAAGTTCTTCATATTTCTCACACCTTTTCCGGCTCCTCTTGTTTTTGATCACCGTTTCATGCTCCTCCTATTTTTCAGAACGTTTCATGCTCTCATGAATTTCACACCTTTTGACGTTCTTCATATTTCTCACACCTTTTCAGGCTCCTCTTGTTTTTGATCACCGTTTCATGCTCCTCCTATTTTTCAGACCGTTTCATGCTCATCTCATTTTTGACACCTTTTGAAGCTCTTCATATTTTGATATCTTTGGAAGCTCTTCATATTTTTCACACTTTTTCAGTCTCTTCATGTTTTTCAACACCCTTTCTTGCTCTTCCTTTTTTCAGACAGTTTCATGCTCCTCATATTTTTGACACCTTTTTAAGCTCTTCATATTTTTCACACCTTTCAGGCTCTTCATGTTTGTCAACACCATTTCTTGCCGCATCTATTTTTCAGACCGTTTCATGCTCCTCATGTATTTCACACCTTTTGAAGCTCTTCATATTTTTCACACCTTTTCAGGCTCTTCATGTTTTTCCACACCACTTCATGCTTCCCCTATTTTTCAGACCGTTTCATGCTCCTCATATTTTTGACACCTTTTAAAGCTCTTCATATTTTTCACAATTTTTCAGGCTCTTCATGTTTCTGATCACCTTTTCATGCTCCTAATATCTTTCAGACCGTTTCATGCTTCTCATATTTTTGACACCATTTGAAGCTCTTCATATTTTTCACACCTTTTCAGGCTCTTCATATTTTTGACACCTTTTGAAGCTCTTCATATTTTTCACACCTTTTCAGGCTCTTCATGTTTTTCCACTTCACTTCATGCTTCTCCTATTTTTCAGACCGTTTCATGCTCCTCATGAATTTCAAACCTTTTGAAGCTCTTCATATTTTTCACAAATTTTCAGGCTCTTCATGTTTCTGATCACCGTTTCATGCTCCTCCTATCTTTCAGACCGTTTCATGCTTCTTCTATTTTTGACTCGACTTGAAGCTCTTCATATCTATCACACCTTTTCAGGCTCCTCATGTTTTTGATCACCTTTTCATGCTCCTCCTATTTTTCAGAACGTTACATGCTCCTCATATTTTTGACACCATTTGAAGCTCTTCATATTTTTCACACCTTTTCAGGCTCTTCATGTTTTCCCACACCGTTTCATGCAGCTTCTATTTTTCAGGCCGTTTCATTCTCCTCATGTTTTTCACACCTTTTGAAGCTCTTCATATTTTTCACACCTTTTCAGGCTCTTCATGTTTTTCCACACCAGTTCATGCTTCTCCTATTTTTCAGCCCGTTTCATGCTCATCTCATTTTTGACACCTTTTGAAGCTCTTCATATTTTTCACACCTTTTGAATCTCTTCGTATTTCTCAAACCTTTTCAGGCTCTTCATGTTTTTCAACACCCCTTCTTGCTCATCCTATTTTTCAGACCGTTTCATGTTTCTATCATTTCTGACAACTTTTGAAGCTCTTCATATATTTCACACATTTTCAGGCTCTTCATGTTTTTCAACACCACTTCATGCTCCTCCTATTTTTCAGACCGTTTCATGCTCATCTCACTTTTGACACATTTTGAACCTCTTCATATTTTTCACACCTTTTCAGTCTCTTCATGTTTTTCAACACAACTTCATGCTCATCCTATTTTCCAGACCGTTTCTTGTTCCTCATGTATTTTACACCTTTTGAAGCTCTTCATATTTTTCACACCTTTTCAGGCTCTTCATGCATTTGAACACCCTTTCATGCTCTTCCTATTTTTCAGACCGTTTCATGCTCCTCATAGATTTGACACCTTTTGAAGCTCTTGATATTTTTCACACCTTTTCAGGTTCTTCATGTTTTTCAACACCGCTTCATGCTCCTCCTATTTTTCAGAACGTTTCATGCTCCTCATATTTTTGACACCTTTTGAAGCTCTTAATATATTTCACACCTTTTCAGACTCTTCATGATTTCCAACACCGCTTCATGCTCCTCATATTTTTCAGACCGTTTCATGCTCATCTCATTTTTATCACCTTTTGAAGCTCTTCATATTTTTCACAACTTTTGAAGCTCTTCATATTTTTCACAGGTTTTCAGGCTCTTCATGTTTTTCAACACTACTTCATGCTTCTCCTATTTTTCAGACCGTTTCATGCTCCTCATATTTTTCACACCTTTTGAAGCTCTTCATATTTTATCCACATTTTCAGGCTCTTCATGTTTTTCAACACCGCTTCATGCTCTTCCTATTTTCCAGACCGTTTCATGCTCCTCATGTATTTCCAAACTTTTGAAGCTCTTCATATTATTCACACCTTTGCAGGCTCCCCATGTTTTTCAACACGGCTTCATGATCCTCCTGTTTTTCAGACCGTTTCATGCTCCTCATATTTTGACACGTTTTGAAGATCTTCATATTTTTCACACATTTTCAGGCTCTTCATGTTTTTCAAAACCGATTCATGCTCCTCCTATGTTTCAGACCGTTTCATGCTCCTCATATTTTGACACCTTTTGAAGCTCTTCATATTTTTCACACCTATTCAGTACTTCATGTTTTTAAACACCACTTCATGTTGCTCCTATTTTTCAGACCGATTCATGCTCTTCATGTATTTCACACCTTTTGAAGCTCTTCAAATTTTACCCACCTTTTCAAGCTCTTCATGTTTTTCAACACCGTTTCATGCTACTCATGTATTTCCAACCGTTTGAAGCTCTTCATATTTTTCACAACTTTTCAGGCTCTTCATGTTTTTGAACACGGTTTCATGCTCCTCCTATTTTTCAGACTGTGTCATGCTCATCTCATTTTTAACAACTTTTGAAGCTCTTCATATTTTTGACACCTTTTGAAGCTCTTCATATTTTTCACACCTTTTCAGGCTCCCCATGTTTTTCAACACGGCTTCATGATCCTACTGTTTTTCAGACCGTTTCATGCTCCTCATATTTTTGACACGTTTTGAAGCTCTTCATATTTTTCACACCTTTTTAGGCTTTTCATGTTTTTCAACATCACTTCATGCTCCTCCTATTTTTCAGACCGTTTCATGCTCTTCATATTTTTGACACTTTTTGAAGCTCTTCATATTTTTCACACCTTTTCTGGCTCTTCATGTTTTCAACACCGCTTCATGCTCGTCCTATTTTCCAGACCGTTTCATGCTCGTCTCATTTTGACACCTTTTGAAGCTCTTCATATTTCTCACAACTTTTAAGCTCTTCATGTTTTTCACACGTTTTCAGGCTCTTCATGTTTTTCAACACCGCTTCATGCTCCTCCCATTTTTCAGACCGTTTCATGCTCCTCCTATTTTTCAGACCGTTTCATGCTCCTCATATTTTTGACACCTTTTGAAGCTCTTCATATTTTTCACACCTTTTCAGGCTTTTCATGTTTTTCAACACCGCTTCATTCTCTTCCTATTTTTCAGACCGTTTCATGATCCTCATATTTTTGACACCTTTTGAATCTCTTCATATTTTTCACACCTTTTCATGCTCTTCATGTTTTTGAACACCGCTTCATGCTCCTCCTATTTTTCAGACCGGTTCATGCTCCTCATATTTTTGACAACTTTTGAAGCTTTTCATATTTTTCACAACTTTTCAGGATCTTCATGTTTTTGAACAGAGCTTCATGGTCCTCCTATTTTTCAGACCGTATCATACTCGTCATATGTTTCACACCTTTTGAACCTCTTCATATTTTTCACACCTTTTCAGTCTCTTCATGTTTTTCAACACAACTTCATGCTCATCCTATTTTCCAGACCGTTTCATGTTCCTCATGTATTTTACACCTTTTGAAGCTCTTCATATTTTTCACACCTTTTCAGGCTCTTCATGCATTTGAACACCCTTTCATGCTCTTCCTATTTTTCAGACCGTTTCATGCTCCTCATAGTTTTGACACGTTTTGAAGCTCTTGATATTTTTCACACCTTTTCAGGTTCTTCATGTTTTTCAACACCGCTTCATGCTCCTCCTATTTTTCAGACCGTTTCATGCTCCTCATATTTTTGACACCTTTTGAAGCTCTTAATATATTTCACACCTTTTCGGACTCTTCATGATTTCCAACACCGCTTCATGCTCCTCATATTTTTCAGACCGTTTCATGCTCATCTCATTTTTATCACCTTTTGAAGCTCTTCATATTTTTCACTACTTTTGAAGCTCTTCATATTTTTCACAGGTTTTCAGGCTCTTCATGTTTTTCAACACTACTTCATGCTTCTCCTATTTTTCAGACCGTTTCATGCTCCTCATATTTTTCACACCTTTTGAAGCTCTTCATATTTTATCCACCTTTTCAGGCTCTTCATGTTTTTCAACACCGCTTCATGCTCTTCCTATTTTCCAGACCGTTTCATGCTCCTCATGTATTTCCAACCTTTTGAAGCTCTTCATATTTTTCACACCTTTGCAGGCTCCCCATGTTTTTCAACACGGCTTCATGATCCTCCTGTTTTTCAGACCGTTTCATGCTCCTCATATTTTGACACGTTTTGAAGATCTTCATATTTTTCACACATTTTCAGGCTCTTCATGTTTTTCAAATCCGATTCATGCTCCTCCTATGTTTCAGACCGTTTCATGCTCCTCATATTTTGACACCTTTTGAAGCTCTTCATATTTTTCACACCTATTCAGAACTTCATGTTTTTAAACACCACTTCATGTTGCTCCTATTTTTCAGACCGATTCATGCTCTTCATGTATTTCACACATTTTGAAGCTCTTCATATTTTACCCACCTTTTCAGGCTCTTCATGTTTTTCAACACCGTTTCATGCTACTCATGTATTTCCAACCGTTTGAAGCTCTTCATATTTTTCACAACTTTTCAGGCTCTTCATGTTTTTGAACACGGTTTCATGCTCCTCCTATTTTTCGAACTGTGTCATGCTCATCTCATTTTTAACAACTTTTGAAGCTCTTCATATTTTTGACACCTTTTGAAGCTCTTCATATTTTTCACACCTTTTCAGGCTCCCCATGTTTTTCAACACGGCTTCATGATCCTACTCTTTTTCAGACCGTTTCAAGCTCCTCATATTTTTGACACGTTTTGAAGCTCTTCATATTTTTCACACCTATTCAGAACTTCATGTTTTTAAACACCACTTCATGTTGCTCCTATTTTTCAGACCGTTTCATGCTCTTCATGTATTTCACACCTTTTGAAGCTCTTCATATTTTACCCACCTTTTCAGGCTCTTCATGTTTTTCAAGACGGTTTCATGCTCCTCATGTATTTCCAACCGTTTGAAGCTCTTCATATTTTTCACAACTTGTCAGGCTCTTCATGTTTTTGAACACGGTTTCATGCTCCTCCTATTTTTCAGACCATTTCATGCTCCTCATATTTTTGACACCTTTTGAAGCTCTTCATATTTTTCACACATTTTCAGGCTCCCCATGTTTTTCAACACGGCTTCATGATCATACTCTTTTTCAGACCGTTTCATGCTCTTCATATTTTTGACACTTTTTGAAGCTCTTCATATTTTTCACACCTTTTCTGGCTCTTCATGTTTTCAACACCGCTTCATGCTCGTCCTATTTTCCAGACCGTTTCATGCTCGTCTCATTTTTGACACCTTTTGAAGCTCTTCATATTTCTCACAACTTTTAAGCTCTTCATGTTTTTCACACGTTTTCAGGCTCTTCATGTTTTTCAACACCGCTTCATGCTCCTCCCATTTTTCAGACCGTTTCATGCTCCTCCTATTTTTCAGACCGTTTCATGCTCCTCATATTTTTGACACCTTTTGAAGCTCTTCATATTTTTCACACCTTTTCAGGCTTTTCATGTTTTTCAACACCGCTTCATTCTCTTCCTATTTTTCAGACCGTTTCATGCTCCTCATATTTTTGACACCTTTTGAAGCTCTTCATATTTTTCACACCTTTTCATGCTCTTCATGTTTTTGAACACCGCTTCATGCTCCTCCTATTTTTCAGACCGGTTCATGCTCCTCATATTTTTGACACCTTTTGAAGCTCTTCATATTTTTCACACCTTTTCATGCTCTTCATGTTTTTGAACAACGCTTCATGCTCCTCCTATTTTACAGACCGGTTCATGCTCCTCATTTTTTTGACACCTTTTGAAGCTCTTCATATTTTTCACACCTTTTCATGTTCTTCATGTTTTTCAACACCGCTTCATGCTTCTCCTATTTTTCAGACCGTTTCATGCTCCTCATATTTTTGACACCTTTTGAAGCTCTTCATATTTTTCACACCTTTTCAGGCTCTTCATGTTTTTGAACACCACTTGTGTTCCTCCTATTTTTCAGACCGTTTCATGCTCCTCATATTTTTGACACCTTTTGCAGCTCTTCATATTTTTCACACATTTTCAGGCTCTTCATGTTTTTCAACACCACTTCTTGCTTCTCCTATTTTTCAGTGCGTTTTATGCTCCTCGTATTTTTCACACCTTTTGAAGCTCTTCCTGTTTTTCAACCTTTTTAGGCTCTTCATGTTTTTGAACACGTTTTCATTCTCCTCCTATTTTTCGAACTGTGTCATGCTCATCTCATTTTTAACAACTTTTGAAGCTCTTCATATTTTTCACACCTTTTGAAGCTCTTCATATATTTCACATATTTTCCTGTGCTTCATGTTTTTCAACACCACTTCATGCTCCACCTATTTTTCAGCCCGTTTCCTGCTCCACATAATTTTCACACCTTTTGAAGCTCTTCATTTTTTTCACAACTTGTCAGGCTCTTAATGTTTTTCAACACCACTTCACGCTCCTACAATTTTTTCAGATCGTTTATTGCTCCTCATAATTTTGACACGTTTTGAAGCTTTTCATATTTTTCACACCTTTTCAGGCTCTTCTTGTTTTTGAACACCGTTTCATGCTCCTCCTATTTTTCAGACCGTTTCATGCTCTTCATATTTTTCACACCTTTTCAGGCTCTTCATGTTTTTCAACACCGTTTCATTCTCCTCCTATTTTTCAGACCGTTTCATGCACCTCATATTTTTGACACATTTTGAAGCTCTTCATGTATTTCACACTTTTTCAGGCTCTTCATGTTTTTCATCACCGCTTCATGGTCCACCTATTTTTCAGACCGTTTCATGCTCCTCATATTTTTGACACCTTTTGAAGCTCTTCATGTATTTCACACTTTTTCAGGCTCTTCATGTTTTTCATCACCGCTTCATGCTCCACCTATTTTTCAGACCGTTTCATGCTGCTCATATTTTTGACACCTTTTGAAGCTCTTCATATTTTTCACGTCTTTTCAGGCTCTTCATGTTTTTGAATACTGTTTCATGCTCCTCATATTTTTGACACGTTTTAAAGCTCTTCATATATTTCACACCTTTTCAGGCTCTTCATGTTTTTGAACACCACTTCATGCTCCTAACATTTTTGACACCTTTTGAAGCTATTCATATATTTCACACCTTTTCAGACTCTTCATGTTTTTCACACCTTTTCCGGCTCTTCATGTTTTTCAATACCGCTTCATGCTCCTCCTATTTTTCAGACCGTATCATGCTCCTCAAATTTTAACACCTTTGAAGCTCTTCATGTATTTCACTCTTTTTCAGGCTCTTCATGTTTTTCATCACCGCTTCATGCTCCACCTATTTTTCAGACCGTTTCATGCTCCTCATATTTTTGACACCTTTTGAACCTCTTCATTAATTTCACTCTTTCCAGGCTCTTCATGTTTTTCAACACCGTTTCATGCTCCTCATATTTTTGACACTTTTTTAAGCTCTTCATATTTTTCACACTTTTTCAGGCTCTTCATGTGAACACCGCTTCATGCTCCACCTATTTTTCAGACCGTATCATGCTCCTCATATTTTTCCCACCTTTTCAGGCGCTTCATATTTCTGAACACCGCTTCATGCTTCTCCTATTTTTCTGGCCGTTTCATGCTCCTCATATTTTTGACACCTTTTGAAGCTCTTCATATTTTTCACACCTTTTCAGGCTGTTCATGTTTTTCAACACCGCTTCATGCTCCTCCTTCTTTTCAGCCCGTATCATTCTCCTCATATTTTTCACATCTTTTGAAGCTCTTCATATATTACACAACTTTTCAGGCTCTTCATGATTTTCAACCCCGCTTCATACTCCTCCTATTTTTCAGACCGTTTCATGTTCCTCATATTTTTGACACCTTTTGAAGCTCTTCATATATTTCACTCTTTTCAGGCTCTTCATGTTTTTCAACACCGTTTCATGCTCCTCCTATTTTTCAGACCGTTTCATGCTCCTCATATGTTTGATACTTTTTGAAGCTCTTCATGATTTTCACACCTTTTCAGGCTTTTCAAGTTTTTCAACAATGCTTCATGCGCCTCCTATTTTTCAGACTGTTTCAGGCTCCTAATATTGTTAACACCTTTTCAGGCTCTTCAAGTTTTTCAACACCACTTCATGCTCCACCTATTTTTCAGACCGTTTCATGCTCCTAATTTTTTTAACACCTTTTCAGGCTCTTCATGTTTTTCAACACCGCTTCATGCTCCTCCTATCTTTCAGACCGTATCATGCTCCTCAAATTTTAACACCATTTGAAACTCTTCATATATTTCACACTTTTTCAGTCTCGTCATGTTTTTCAGCACCGCTTCATGCTCCACCTATTTTTCAGACCGTTTCATGCTCCTAATATTTTAACACCTTTTCAGGCTCTTCAAGTTTTTCAACACCGCTTCATGACCCACCTATTTTTCAGATCGTTTCATGCTCCTCATATTTTTGACACCTTTTGAAGCTCTTCATATATTTCACTCTTTTCAGGCTCTTCATATTTTTCACACCTTTTCAGCCTCTTCATATTTTTCAACACCGCTTCATTCTCCTGTTTTTCAGAGCGTTTAAGGTTCCTCATATATTTCACGCCTTTTTAAGCTCTTCATATATTTCACACCTTTTCAGGCTCTTCATATTTTTGAACACCGCTTCAGGCTCCTCCAATTTTTCAGAACGTTTCATGCTCCTAAAATTTTTGACACCTTTTGAAGCTCTTCATATATTTCACAACTTTTCATGCTCTTCATATTTTTCAACACCGCTTCATTCTCCTCCTGTTTTTCAGAGCGTTTCATGTTCCTTATATATTTCACAACTTTTTAAGCTCTTCATATATTTCACACCTTTTCAGGCTCTTCATGTTTTTCAACACCGTTTCATGCTCCTCCTATTTTTCAGATCGTTTCATGCTCCCCAAATATTAGACACCTTTTGAATCTCTTCATATTTTTCACACCTTTTCAGGCAATTCTTGTTTTTGAACACCGCTTCATGCTCCTCCTATTTTTCAGATCCTTTCATGCTCCTCATATTTTTGACACCTTTTTAAGCTCTTCATATATTTCACTCTTTTCAGGCTCTTCAGGTTTTTCAACACCGCTTCTAGCTCCTCCTATTTTTCAGACCGTTTCATGCTCCTCATAATTTTGACACCTTTTGACGCTCTTCATATTTTTCACAACTTTTCAGGATCTTCATGTTCTTCAACACCATTTGATGCTCCTCCTATTTTTCAGACCGTTTCATGCTCCTCATCTTTTTGACACCTTTTATAGCTCTTCATATTTTTCACATCTTTTCAGGCTCTTCATGTTTTTGAATACCGTTTCATTCTCCTCATATTTTTTACACGTTTTGAAGCTCTTCATATATTTCACACCTTTTCAGGCTCTTCATGTTTTTGCACACCGTTTCATTCTCCTCCTTTTTTTCAGACCGTTTCATGCTCCTCATATTTTTGACACCTTTTGAAGCTCTTCATATTTTTCACACTTTTTCAGGGAATTAATGTCTTTCAAGACTGATTGATTGTCCTCCAGTTTTTCAGACTGTTTCATGCTCCTCATAATTTTGACATCTTTTGAAGCTCTTCATATTTTTGACACCATTTCAGGGTATTCATGTCTTTCAAGACCGCTTCATGCTCCTCCAAATTTTCAGACCGTTTCATGCTCCTCATATTTTTGACACCTTTTGAAGCTCTTCATATTTTTCACACTTTTTCAGGGAATTAATGTCTTTCAAGACTGATTGATTGTCCTCCAGTTTTTCAGACTGTTTCATGCTCCTCATAATTTTGACATCTTTTGAAGCTCTTCATATTTTTGACACCATTTCAGGGTATTCATGTCTTTCAAGACCGCTTCATGCTCCTCCAAATTTTCAGACCGTTTCATGCTCCTCATATTTTTGACACCTTTTGAAGCTCTTCATATATTTCACAACTTTTCAGGCTCTTCATGATTTTCAACAGCGCTTCATGCTGCTCATATTTTTGATACATTTTGAAGCTCTTCATATTTTTCACACCTTTTCGGGCTCTTCATGTTTTTCAACACCACTTCATGCTCCTAACATATTTGACACCTTTTGAAGCTATTCATATATTTCACACCTTTTCAGGCTCTTCCTGTGAACACCGCGTCATGCTCCACCTATTTTTCAGACCGTATCATGCTCCTCATATTTTTGACACCTTTTGAAGCTCTTCATGTATTTCACACTTTTTCAGGCTCTTCATGTTTTTCATCACCCTTCATGCTCCACCTATTTTTCAGACCGTTTCATGCTCCTCATATTTTTGACACCTTTTGAAGTTCTTCATTTATTTCACTCTTTTCAGGCTCTTCATGTTTTTCAACACCGTTTCATGCTCCTCATATTTTTGACACTTTTATAAGCTCTTCATATTTTTCACATCTTTTCAGGCTCTTCATGTTTTTGAATACCGTTTCATGCTCCTCATATTTTTTACACGTTTTGAAGCTCTTCATATATTTCACACCTTTTCAGGCTCTTCATGGTTTTCACAACCGCTTCATGCTCCACCTATTTTTAAGACCGTTTCATGCTCCTAATATTTTTAACACCTTTTCAGGCTCTTCATGTTTTTCAACACCGCTTCATGCTGCTCCTATTTATCAGACTGTTTCATTCTCTTCAAATTTTTGACACCTTTTGAAGCTCTTCATAATTTTCACACATTTTCACGCTCTTCATGTTTTTCAACAACGCTTCATGCTCCTCCTATTTTTCAGACTGTCATGCTCCTCATTTTTTTGACACCTTTTGAAGCTCTTCATATTTTTCACACCTTTTCAGGCTCTTCATGTTTTTCAACACCGTTTCATGCTCCTCCTATTTTTCAGACCGTTTCATGTTCCTCATATTTTTGACACCTTTTGAAGCTCTTCATATATTTCACTCTTTTCAGGCTCTTCATGTTTTTCAACACCGTTTCATGCTTCTCCTATTTTTCAGACCGTTTCATGCTCCTCATATTTTTGACACTTTTTGAAGCTCTTCATGTTTTTCACACCTTTTCAGGCTTTTCAAGTTTTTCAACACCGCTTTATGCACCTCCTATTTTTCAGACCGTTTCAGGCTCCTAATATTGCTAACACCTTTTCAGGCTCTTCAAGTTTTTCAACACCACTTTATGCTCCACCTATTTTTCAAACCGTTTCATGCTCCTAATATTTTTAACACCTTTTCAGGCTCTTCATGTTTTTCAACACCGCTTCATGATCCTCCTATCTTTCAGACCGTATCATGCTCCTCAAATTTTAACACCTTTTGAAGCTCTTCATATATTTCACACTTTTTCAGTCTCGTCATGTTTTTCAGCACCGCTTCATGCTCCACCTATTTTTCAGACCGTTTCATGCTCCTAATATTTTTAACACCTTTTCAGGCTCTTCAAGTTTTTCAACACCGCTTCATGACCCACCTATTTTTCAGATCGTTTCATGCTCCTCTTATTTTTGACACCTTTTGAAGCTCTTCATATATTTCACTCTTTTAGGCTCTTCATATTTTTCACACCTTTTCAGGCTCTTCAAGTATTTCAACACCACTTCATGTTCCCTCTATTTTTCAGACCGTTTCATGCTCCTCATATTTTTGACAAATTTTGAAACTCTTCATATGTTTCACACCTTTTCAGGCTCTTCATGTTTTTGAACACCTCTTCATGCTCCTCCTATTTTTCAGACCGTTTCATGCTCCTCATATTTTTGACACTTTTTGAAGCTCTTCATATTTTTCACACCTTTTCAGACTCTTCATGTTTTTCAACACCGCTTCATGCTCCTCCTATTTTTCAGACCGTATCATGCTCCTCAAATTTTAACACCTTTGAAGCTCTTCATGTATTTCACACTTTTTCAGGCTCTTCATGTTTTTCATCACCCTTCATGCTCCACCTATTTTTCAGACCGTTTCATGCTCCTCATATTTTTGACACCTTTTGAAGCTCTTCATTTATTTCACTCTTTTCAGGCTCTTCATGTTTTTCAACACCGTTTCATGCTCCTCATATTTTTGACACTTTTTTAAGCTCTTCATATTTTTCACACCTTTTCAGGCTCTTCCTGTGAACACCGCGTCATGCTCCACCTATTTTTCAGACCGTATCATGCTCCTCATATTTTTCCCACCTTTTCAGGCGCTTCATATTTCTGAACACCGCTTCATGCTCCTCCTATTTTTCTGGCCGTTTCAAGCTCCTCATATTTTTGACACCTTTTGAAGCTCTTCATGTATTTCACACCGTTTCAGGCTGTTCATGTTTTTCAACACCGCTTCATGCTCCTCCTTCTTTTCAGCCCGTATCATTCTCCTCATATTTTTCACATCTTTTGAAGCTCTTCATATATTACACAGCTTTTCAGGCTCTTCATGTTCTTCAACCCCGCTTCATGCTCCTCCTCTTTTTCAGACCGTTTCATGTTCCTCATATTTTTGACACCTTTTGAAGCTCTTCATATATTTCACTCTTTTCAGGTTCTTCATGTTTTTCAACACCGTTTCATGCTCCTCCTATTTTCAGACCGTTTCATGCTCCTCATATTTTTGACACTTCTTGAACCTCTTCAAGTTTTTCACACCTTTTCAGGCTTTTCAAGTTTTTCAACACTGCTTTATGCGCCTCCTATTTTTCAGACCGTTTCAGGCTCCTAATATTGTTAACACCTTTTCAGGCTCTTCATATTCTTCAACACCGCTTCATTCTCCTACTGTTTCTCAGAGCGTTTCAGGTTCCTCATATATTTCACGCCTTTTTAAGCTCGTCATATATTTCACACCTTTTCAGGCTCTTCATATTTTTCAACACCGATTCATTCTCCTCCTGTTTCTCAGAGCGTTTCAGGTTCCTCATATATTTCCCGCCTTTTTAAGCTCTTCATATATTTCACACCTTTTCAGGCTCTTCATATTTTTCAACTCCGCTTCATGCTCCTCCAATTTTTCAGACCGTTTCATGCTCCTAAAATTTTTGACACCTTTTGAAGCTCTTCATATATTTCACAACTTTTCAGGCTCTTCATATTTTTCAACCTCGCTTCATTCTCCTCCTGTTTTTCAGAGCGTTTCAGGTTCCTTATATATTTCACTCCTTTTTAAGCTCTTCATATATTTCATACCTTTTCAGGCTCTTCAGGTTTTTCAACACCGCTTCTTGCTCCTCCTATTTTTGAGACCGTTACATGCTCCTCATAATTTTGACACCTTTTGATGCTCTTCATATTTTTCACAACTTTTCAGGATCTTCATGTTCTTCAATACCATTTGATGCTCCTCCTATTTTTCAGACCGTTTCATGCTCCTCATCTTTTTGACACCTTTTGTAGCTCTTCATATTTTTCACATTTTTTCAGGCTCTTCATGTTTTTGAATACCGTTTCATGCTCCTCATATTTTTTACACGTTTTGAAGCTCTTCCTATATTTCACACCTTTTCAGGCTCTTCATGTTTTTCACAACCGCTTCATGCTCCACCTATTTTTAAGAACGTTTCATGCTCCTAATATTTTTAACACCTTTTCAGGCTCTTCATGTTTTTCAACACCGCTTCATGCTGCTCCTATTTATCAGACTGTTTCATTCTCTTCAAATTTTTGACACCTTTTGAAGCTCTTCATAATTTTCACACCTTTTCAGGCTCTTCATGTTTTTCAACAACGCTTCATGCTCCTCCTATTTTTCAGACTGTCATGCTCCTCATTTTTTTGACACCTTTTGAAGCTCTTCATATTTTTCACACCTTTTCAGGCTCTTCATGTTTTTCAACACCGTTTCATGCTCCTCCTATTTTTCAGACTTTTTCATGCTTCTCATATTTTTGACACTTTTTGAAGCTCTTCATATTTTTCACACCTTTTCAGGCTCTTCATGTTTTTCAACACTGCTTCATGCTCCTCTTGTTTTTCAGACCGTTTCATGCTCCTCATATTTTTCACACCTTCTGAAGCGGTTCATATTTTTCACACATTTACAGGCTCTTCATGTTTTCAACACCGTTTCATACTCCTCCTATTTTTCAGATCGCTTCATGCTCCTCATATTTTTGACACGTTTTGAAGCTCTTCGTATTTTTCACAGCTTTTCATGCTCTTCATGTTTTTGAACACCGTTTGATGCTCCTCCTATTCTTCAGACCGTTTCATGCTCCTCATATTTTTCCCTCCTTTTCAGGCACTTCATAATTTTCATACCTTTTCAGGCTCTTCAAGTTTTCAACACGGATACATGCTCCTCCTATTTTTCAGGCCGTTTCATGCTCCTCATATTTTTCACACATTTTCAGGTTCTTCATGTTTTTCAACATTGCTTCATGCTCCTCCTATAGTTCAGACCGTTTCATGCTCCTCATATTTTTGACACCTTTTGAAGCTCTTCATATATTACACAACTTTTCACGCTCTTCATGTTTTTCAACCCCGCCTCATGCTCCTCCTATTTTTCAGACCGTTTCATGTTCCTCATATTTTTGAGACCTTTTGAAGCTCTTCACATATTTCACTCTTTTCAGGCTTTTCATGTTTTTCAACACCGTTTCATGCTCCTCCTATTTTTCAGACCATTTCATGCTCCTCATAGTTTTGACACTTTTTGAATCTCTTCATGTTTTTTACACGTTTTAAGGCTTTTCAAGTTTTTCAACACCGCTTCATGTGCCTCCTATTTTTCAGACCGTTTCAGGCTCCTAATATTGTTAACACCTTGTCAGGCTCTTCATATTCTTCAACACCGCTTCATTCTCCTACTGTTTCTCAGAGCGTTTCAGGTTCCTCATATATTTCACGCCTTTTTAAGCTCGTCATATATTTCACACCTTTTCAGGCTCTTCATATTTTTCAACACCGATTCATTCTCCTCCTGTTTCTCAGAGCGTTTCAGGTTCCTCATATATTTCCCGCCTTTTTAAGCTCTTCATATATTTCACACCTTTTCAGGCTCTTCATATTTTTCAACACCGCTTCATGCTCCTCCAATTTTTCAGACCGTTTCATGCTCCTAAAATTTTTGACACCTTTTGAAGCTCTTCATATATTTCACAACTTTTCAGGCTCTTCATATTTTTGAACACCGCTTCATTGTCCTCCTGTTTTTCAGAGCGTTTCAGGATCCTTATATATTTCACGCCTTTTTAAGCTCTTCATATATTTCACACCTTTTCAGGCTCTTCAGGTTTTTCAACACCGCTTCTTGCTCCTCCTATTTTTCAGACCGTTTCATGCTCCTCATAATTTTGACACCTTTTGACGCTCTTCATATTTTTCTCAACTTTTCAGGATCTTCATGTTCTTCAATACCATTTGATGCTCCTCCTATTTTTCAGACCGTTTCATGCTCCTCATCTTTTTGACACCTTTTGTAGCTCTTCATATTTTTCACATCTTTTCAGGCTCTTCATGTTTTTGAATACCGTTTCATGCTCCTCATATTTTTTACACGTTTTGAAGCTCTTCATATATTTCACACCTTTTCAGGCTCTTCATGTTTTTCACAACCGCTTCATGCTCCACCTATTTTTAAGACCGTTTCATGCTCCTAATATTATTAACACATTATCAGGCTCTTCATGTTTTTCAACACCGCTTCATGCTGCTCCTATTTATCAGACTGTTTCATTCTCTTCAAATTTTTGACATCTTTTGAAGCTCTTCATAATTTTCACACCTTTTCACGCTCTTCATGTTTTTCAACAACGCTTCATGCTCCTCCTATTTTTCAGACTGTCATGCTCCTCATTTTTTTGACACCTTTTGAAGCTCTTCATATTTTTCACACCTTTTCAGGCTCTTCATGTTTTTCAACACCGTTTCATGCTCCTTCTATTTTTCAGACTTTTTCATGCTTCTCATATTTTTGACACTTTTTGAAGCTCTTTATATTTTTCACACCTTTTCAGGCTCTTCATGTTTTTCAACACTGCTTCATGCTCCTCTTGTTTTTCAGACCGTTTCATGCTCCTCATATTTTTCACACCTTCTGAAGCGGTTCATATTTTTCACACATTTACAGGCTCTTCATGTTTTCAACACGGTTTCATACTCCTCCTATTTTTCAGATCGCTTCTTGCTCCTCATATTTTTGACACGTTTTGAAGCTCTTCATATTTTTCACAGCTTTTCATGCTCTTCATATTTTTGAACACCGTTTCATGCTCCTCCTATTTTTCAGACCTTTTCATGCTCCTCATATTTTTGACACTTCTTGAAGCTCTTCATGTTTTTCACACCTTTTCAGGCTTTTCAATTTTTTCAACACTGCTTTATGCGCCTCCTATTTTTCAGACCGTTTCAGGCTCCTAATATTGTTAACACCTTTTCAGGCTCTTCATATTCTTCAACACCGCTTCATTCTCCTACTGTTTCTCAGAGCGTTTCAGGTTCCTCATATATTTCACGCCTTTTTAAGCTCGTCATATATTTCACACCTTTTCAGGCTCTTCATATTTTTCAACACCGATTCATTCTCCTCCTGTTTCTCAGAGCGTTTCAGGTTCCTCATATATTTCCCGCCTTTTTAAGCTCTTCATATATTTCACAGCTTTTCAGGCTCTTCATATTTATCAACACCGCTTTATGCTCCTCCAATTTTTCAGACAGTTTCATGCTCCTAAATTTTTTGACACCTTTTGAAGCTCTTCATATATTTCACAACTTTTCAGGCTCTTCATATTTTTCAAAACCGCTTCATTCTCCTCCTGTTTTTCAAAGCGTTTCAGGATCCTTATACATTTCACGCCTTTTTAAGCTCTTCATATATTTCACACCTTTTCAGGCTCTTCAGGTTTTTCAACACCGCTTCTTGCTCCTCCTATTTTTCAGACCGTTTCATGCTTCTCAAATTTTAACACCTTTGAAGCTCTTCATGTATTTCACACTTTTTCAGGCTCTTCATGTTTTTCATCACCCTTCATGCTCCACCTATTTTTCAGACCGTTTCATGCTCCTCATATTTTTGACACTTTTTGAAGCTCTTCATATTTTTCACACCTTTTCAGAGTCTTCATGTTTTTCAACACCGCTTCATGCTCCTCTTATTTTTCAGACCGTATCATGCTCCTCAAATTTTAACACCTTTGAAGCTCTTCATGTATTTCACACTTTTTCAGGCTCTTCATGTTTTTCATCACCCTTCATGCTCCACCTATTTTTCAGACCGTTTCATGCTCCTCATATTTTTGACACCTTTTGAAGCTCTTCATTTATTTCACTCTTTTCAGGCTCTTCATGTTTTTCAACACCGTTTAATGCTCCTCATATTTTTGACACTTTTTTAAGCTCTTCATATTTTTCACACCTTTTCAGGCTCTTCATGTGAACACCGCTTCATGCTCCACCTATTTTTCAGACCGTATCATGCTCCTCATATTTTTCCCACCTTTTCAGGCGCTTCATATTTCTGAACACTGCTTCATGCTCCTCCTATTTTTTTGGCCGTTTCATGCTCCTCATATTTTTGACACCTTTTGAAGCTCTTCATGTTTTTCACACCGTTTCAGGCTGTTCATGTTTTTCAACACCGCTTCATGCTCCTCCTTCTTTTCAGCCCGTATCATTCTCCTCATATTTTTCACATCTTTTGAAGGTCTTCATATATTACACAACTTTTCAGGCTCTTCATGTTTTCAACCCCGCTTCATGCTCCTCCTATTTTTCAGACCGTTTCATGTTCCTCATATTTTTGACACCTTTTGAAGCTCTTCATATATTTCACTCTTTTCAGGCTCTTCATGTTTTTCAACACCGTTTCATGCTCCTCCTATTTTTCAGACCGTTTCATGCTCCTCATATTTTTGACACTTCTTGAAGCTCTTCATGTTTTTCACACCTTTTCAGGCTTTTCAAGATTTTCAACACCGCTTTATGCGCCTCCTATTTTTCAGACCGTTTCAGGCTCCTAATATTGTTAACACCTTTTCAGGTCTTCAAGTTTTTCAACACCACTTCATGCTCCACCTATTTTTTAAACCGTTTCATGCTCCTCATATTTTTCCCACCTTTTCAGGCGCTTCATATTTCTGAACACCGCTTCATGCTCCTCCTATTTTTCTTGCCGTTTCATGCTCCTCATATTTTTGACACCTTTTGAAGCTCTTCATGTTTTTCACAACTTTTCAGGCTGTTCATGTTTTTCAACACCGCTTCATGCTCCTCCTTCTTTTCTGCCCATATCATTCTCCTCATATTTTTCACATCTTTTGAAGCTCTTCATATATTACACAACTTTTCAGGCTCTTCATGTTTTTCAACCCCGCTTCATGCTCCTCCTATTTTTCAGACCGTTTCATGTTCCTCATATTTTTGACACCTTTTGAAGCTCTTCATATATTTCACTCTTTTCAGGCCTTCATGTTTTTCAACACCGTTTCATGCTTCTCCTATTTTTCAGACCGTTTCATGCTCCTCATATTTTTGACACTTTTTGAAGCTCTTCATGTTTTTCACACCTTTTCAGGCTTTTCAAGTTTTTCAACACCGCTTTATGCGCCTCCTATTTTTCAGACCGTTTCAGGCTCCTAATATTGCTAACACCTTTTCAGGCTCTTCAAGTTTTTCAACACCACTTCATGCTCCACCTATTTTTCAAACCGTTTCATGCTCCTAATATTTTTAACACCTTTTCAGGCTCTTCATGTTTTTCAACACCGCTTTATGATCCTCCTATCTTTCAGACCGTATCATGCTCCTCAAATTTTAACACCTTTTGAAGCTCTTCATATATTTCACACTTTTTCAGTCTCGTCATGTTTTTCAGCACCGCTTCATGCTCCACCTATTTTTCAGACCGTTTCATGCTCCTAATATTTTTAACACCTTTTCAGGCTCTTCATGTTTTTCAACCCCGCTTCATGCTCCTCCTCTTTTTCAGACCGTTTCATGTTCCTCATATTTTTGACACCTTTTGAAGCTCTTCATATATTTCACTCTTTTCAGGTTCTTCATGTTTTTCAACACCGTTTCATGCTCCTCCTATTTTTCAGACCGTTTCATGCTCCTCATATTTTTGACACTTCTTGAACCTCTTCATGTTTTTCACACCTTTTCAGGCTTTTCAAATTTTTCAACACTGCTTTATGCGCCTCCTATTTTTCAGACCGTTTCAGGCTCCTCCTATTTTTCAGAACGTTTCATGCTCCTCAAATTTTGGCACCTTTTGAAGCTCTTTATATTTTTAACACTTATCATGCTCTTCATGTTTTTCAACACCGTTTCATGCTCCTCCTATTTTTCAGACCGTTTCATGCTCCTCATATTTTTGACACCTTGAAAGCTCTTCATATATTTCCAGCCTTTTCAGGTTCTTCATGTTTTTCAACACCATCTCATGCTCCTACTATTTTTGAGACCGTTCCATTCTCCTCATATTTTTGACACCTTTTGAAACTCTTCATATTTTTCACACTTTTAATCCTCTTCATGTTTTTCAACACCGTTACATGCTCCTCATATTTTTGACACCTTTTGCCGCTCTTCAAATTTTTCACACCTTTTCATGCTCTTCATGTATACATACAAAGTTTCATGCTCCTCCTATTTTCAGTCCCTTTCATGCTCCTCATATTTTTGATAACTTTTGAACCTCTTCATATTTTTCACACCTTTTCATGCTCTTCATGTTTTTCAACAGCGTCTCATGCTCCTCCTTTTTTTGAAAACTTTTGAAGCTCTTCATATATTTCACACCTTTTCAGGATCTTCATGTTTTTCAACACCGTCTCATGCTCCTCCTATTTTTTTTACCCGTTTCATGCGACTAATAATTTTGAAACCTTTTGAAGCTCTTCATATTTTTCACACCTTTTCATGCTCTTTATGTTTTTCAACACCGTTTCATACTCCTCCTATATTTCAGACCATTTCATGATCCTCATATTTTTGACACCTTTTGAAGCTCTTCATATTTTTCACACCTTTTCAGGCTCTTCATTTTTTTCAACATCGTTTCATGCTCCTCCTATTTTTCAGACCGTGTCATGCTCCTCATATTTTTGACACCTTTTGGAGATTTTCATATATTTCACACTTTTTCAGGCTCTTCATGTTTTTCAACACCACTTCATGATCCTCCTATTTTTCAGACCGATTCTTGCTCCTCTAATTTTTGACACCTTTTGAAGCTCTTCATATATTTCTCACCTTTTGAAACTCTTCATATTTTTCACACCCTTTGAAGCTCTTCATATTTTTCACACCTTTTCAGGCTCTTCATGTTTTTGAACACCGTTTCATGCTCCTCCTATTTGTGACAACTTTTGAAGCTCTTCATATTTTTCACACCTTTTCAGGCTCTTCATGTTTTTCAACACCGCTTCATGCTCCTCGTATTTTTCAGACCGTTTAATGCTCCTCATATTTTTCACACCTTTTGAAGCTCTTCATATATTTCACACCTTTTCAGGCTCTTCATGTTTTTCAACACCGCTTCATGCTCCTCCTATATTTTAGAACTTTTCATGCTCCTCATATTTTTGATACCTTTTGAAGCTCTTCATATATTTCACACCTTTTCAGGCTCTTCATGTTTTTCAACACCGCTTCATGCTCCTCCTATATTTTAGAACTTTTCATGCTCCTCATATTTTTGATACCTTTTGAAGCTCTTCATATATTTCACACAGTTTCAGGCTCTTCATGTTTTTCAACACCGCTTCATGCTCCTCCTCTATTTTAGAACTTTTCATGCTCCTCATATTTTTGATACCTTTTGAAGCTCTTCATATATTTCACACAGTTTCAGGCTCTTCATGTTTTTCAACACCGCTTCATGCTCCTCCTATATTTTAGAACTTTTCATGCTCCTCATATTTTTGATACCTTTTGAAGCTCTTCATATATTTCACACAGTTTCAGGCTCTTCATGTTTTTCAACACCGCTTCATGCTCCTCTTATTTTTCTGACCATTTCATGCTCCTCGTACTTTTGACACCTTTTGAAGCTCTTCATATTTTTCACCCCTTTTCAGGCTCTTCATGTTTCTTAACACCTTTTCATGCTCCTCTCATTTTTGACACCTTTTGAAGCTCTTCATGTTTTTCACATCTTTTGAAGCTCTTCATATTTTTCAACCTATTGAAGCTCTTCATATTTTACACACCTTTTGAAGCTCTTCATATTTTTCACACGTTTTCAGGCTCTTGATGTTTTTTAACACCGTTTCATGCTCCATTTATTTTTTAGACCGTTTCATGCTCCTCATATTTTTGACACCTTTTCAAGCTCTTCATATTTTTTACACTTTTTCAGGCACTTCATGATTTTCAACACCACTTCATGCTCCTCCTTTTTTTCAGACCGTTTCATGCTCCTCTCATTTTTGACACCTTTTGAAGCTCTTCATGTGTTTCACATCTTTTTAAGCTCTTCATATTTTTCAACCTATTGAAGCTCTTCATATTTTACACACCTTTTGAAACTCTTCATATATTTCACACCTTTTCAGGCTATTAATGTTTTTCAACACCAGTTCATGCTCCTCCTATATTTCAGTCGTTTCATGCTCCTCGCATTTTTGACACCTTTTGAACCTCTTCATATATTTCACACCTTTTCAGGCTCTTCATGTTTTTGAACACGGCTTCATGCTCCTCCTATTTTTCAGACTGTTTCATGCTCCTCATATTTTTTTTTCCAGTGGGTTTTGTCATACATTGATATGAATCAGCCATGGATTTACATGTATTCCCAATCCCGATCCCCCCTCCCACCTCCCTCTCCCCCCGATTCCTCTGGGTCTTCCCAGTGCACCAGGCCGGAGCACTTGTCTCATTCATCCTACCTGGGCTGGTGATCTGTTTCACCATAGATAGGATACATGCTGTTCTTTTGAAATATCCCACCCTCACATTCTCCCACAAAGTTCAAAAGTCTGTTCTGTATTTCTGTGTCTCTTTTTCTGTTCTGCATATAGGGTTATCGTTATCACCTTCCTAAATTCCATATACATGTGTCAGTATGCTGTAATGTTCTTTATCTTTCTGGCTTACTTCACTCTGTATAATGGGCTTCAGCTTCATCCATCTCATTAGGACTGGTTCAAATGAATTCTTTTTAATGGCTGAGTAATAGTCCATGGTGTATATGTACCACAGCTTCCTTATCCATTCATCTGCTGATGGGCATCTAGGTTGCTTCCATGTCCTGGCTATTATAAACAGTGCTGCGATGAACACTGGGGTGCACGTGTCTCTTTCAGTTCTGGTTTCCTCAGTGTGTATGCCCAGAAGTGGGATTGCTGGGTCATATGGCAGTTCTATTTCCAGTTTTTTAAGAAATCTCCACACTGTTTTCCATAGCGGCTGTACTAGTTTGCATTCCCACCAACAGTGTAAGAGGGTTCCCTTTTCTCCACACCCTCTCCAGCATTTATTGCTTGTAGATTTTTGGATAGCAGCCATCCTGACTGGCGTGTAATGGTACCTCATTGTGGTTTTGATTTGTATTTCTCTAATAATGAGTGATGTTGAGCATCTTTTCATGTGTTTGTTAGCCATCTGTATGTCTTCTTTGGAGAAATGTCTGTTTAGTTCTTTGGCCCATTTTTTGATTGGGTCATTTATTTTTCTGGAATTGAGCTGCAGGAGTTGCTTGTATATTTTTGAGATTAATCCTTTGTCTGTTTCTTCATTTGCTATTATTTTCTCCCAATCTGAGGGCTGTCTTTTCACCTTACTTATAGTTTCCTTTGTAGTGCAAAAGCTTTTAAGTTTCATTAGGTCCCATTTGTTTAGTTTTGCTTTTATTTCCAATATTCTGGTAGGTGGGTCATAGAGGATCTTGCTTTGATTTATGTCAGAGAGTGTTTTGCCTATGTTCTCCTCTAGGAGTTTTATAGTTTCTGGTCTTACATTTAGATCTTTAATCCATTTTGAGTTTATTTTTGTGTATGGTGTTAGAAAGTGTTCTAGTTTCATTCTTTTACAAGTGGTTGACCAGTTTTCCCAGCACCACTTGTTAAAGAGGTTGTCTTTTTTCCATTGTATATCCTTGCCTCCTTTGTCAAAGATAAGGTGTCCATAGGTTCGTGGATTTATCTCTGGGCTTTCTATTCTGTTCCATTGATCTATATTTCTGTCTTTGTGCCAGTACCATACTGTCTTGATGACTGTGGCTTTGTAGTAGAGTCTGAAGTCAGGCAGGTTGATTCCTCCAGCTCCATTCTTCTTTCTCAAGATTACTTTGGCTATTCGAGGTTTTTTGTATTTCCATACAAATTGTGAAATTCTTTGGTCTAGTTCTGTGAAAAATACCATTGGTAGCTTGATAGGGATTGCATTGAATCTATAGACTGCTTTGGGTAGAATAGCCATTTTGACAATATTAATTCTTCCAATCCATGAACACGGTATGTTTCTCCATCTGTTTGTGTCCTCTTTGATTTCTTTCATCAGTGTTTTATAGTTTTCTATGTATAGGTCCTTTGTTTCTTTAGGTAGATATACTCCTAAGTATTTTATTCTTTTTGTTGCAATGGTGAATGGTATTGTTTCCTTAATTTCTCTGTCTGTTTTTTCATTGTTAGTATATAGGAATGCAAGGGATTTCTGTGTGTTAATTTTATATCCTGCAACTTTACTATATTCATTGATTAGTTCTAGTAATTTTCTGGTAGAGTCTTTAGGGTTTTCTATGTAGAGGATCATGTCATCTGCAAACAGTGAGAATTTTACTTCTTCTTTTCCTATCTGGATTCTTTTTACTTCTTTTTCTGCTCTGATTGCTGTGGCCAGAACTTCCAACACTATGTTGAATAGTAGTGGTGAGAGTGGGCACCCTTGTCTTGTTCCTGATTTCAGGGGAAATGCCTTCAATTTTGACACCTTCTGAAGATCTTCATATTTTTCACACCTTTTCAGGCTCTTCATGTTTGGAACACAGTTTCATGCTCCTCATATTTTTCACATATTTTTATGCTCTTCATATTTTTCACATATTTTCAGGCTATTCATGTTTCTCAAAACCGTTTCATGCTCCTCATATTTTTCACATATTTTTATGCTCTTCATATTTTTCACATATTTTCAGGCTATTCATGTTTCTCAAAACCGTTTCATGCTCCTCATATTTTTGACACCTTTGAAGCTCTTCATATTTTTCACACCTTTTCAGGCTCTTCTTGTTTTTGAACACCGCTTCATGCTCCTCCTATTTTTGAGACAGTTTCATGCTCCTCATATTTTTGACACCTTTTGAAGCTTTTCATATTTTTCAAACCTTTTCAGGCTCTTCATTTTTTTCAACACCACTTCATGCTCCTCCTATTTTTCAGACCGTTTCATGCTCATCTAATTTTTGACACCTTTTGAAGCTCTTCATATTTTTCACAACTTTTGAAGCTCTTCATATTTTTCACAACTTTTGAAGCTCTTCATATTTTTCACACGTTTTCAGGCCTTCATGTTTTTCAACACCGCTTCATGCTCCTCCTATTTTTCAGACAGTTTAATTCTCCTCATGTATTTCACACTTTTTGAAACTGTTCATATTTTTCACACCTTTTCAGGCTCTTCATGTTTTTGAACACCATTTGATGCTCCTCCTATTTTTCAGACCGTTTAATACTCCTCATGTATTTCACACTTTTTGAAAATGTTCATATTTTTCACACATTTTCAGGCTCTTCATGTTTTTGAACACCATTTCATGCTCCTCCTATTTTGCAGACCGTTTCATTCTCCTCATATTTTTGACACCTTTTGAAGCTCTTCATATATTTCACACATTTTAAGGCTTTTCATTTTTTTCAACACCACTTCATGCTCCTCCTATTTTTCAGACCGTTTCATGCTCATCTCATTTTGACAACTTTTGAAGCTCTTCATATTTTTCACATCTTTTGAAGCTTTTCATATTTTTCACACCTTTTCAGGCTCTTCATGATTTTCAACACCGCTTCATGCTCCTCCTATTTTTCAGACCGTTTCATGCTCATCTCATTTTTGACACCGTTTGAAGCTCTTCATATTTTTCACACGTTTTCAGACTCTTCATGTTTTTGAACACTGTTTCAACCTCCTCCTTTTTTTAAGACGGTTTCATGCTCCTAATATTTTTGACACCTTTTGAAGCTCTTCGTATTTTTCACACCTTTTCAGGCTCTTTATATTTTTGAACACCGCTACATGCTCTCCTATTTTTCAGACCGTTTCATGCTCCTCATAATTTTGACACCTTTTGAAGCTCTTCATATTTTTCACACCTTTTCAGGCTCTTCAAGTTTTTGAACACTGTTTCATGCTCCTCTTATATTTGACACATTTTGAAGCTCTTCATATTTTTCACACCTTTTCATGCTCTTCATGTTTTCATACAATGTTTCATGCTCCTCCCATTTTTCAGACCATTTCGTGCTTCTCATATTTTTCAGACCGTCTCATGCTCCTCAAATTTATGACAGCTTTTGAAGCTCTTCATATTTTTCACACTCTTTGAAGCTCTTCATGTTTTTCAACACCGTTTCATGCTCCTCCAATATTTATGACCCTTTCATGCTCCTCATATTTTTAACATCTTTTGAAGCTCTTCTTATTGTGCACACCTTTTCACGCTCTTCATGATTTTCAACACCGTTTCATGCTCCTCCTATTTTTCAGACCCTTTCATGCTCCTCATATTATTGACACCTTCTGAAGCTCTTCTTATTGTGCACACTTTTTCACGCTCTTCATGTTTTTCAACACCGTTTCATGCTCCTCCTATTTTTCACACCGTTTCATGCTCCTCCTATTTTTCAGAACGTTTCATGCTCCTCAAATTTTGGCACCTTTTGAAGCTCTTTATATTTTTAACACTTATCATGCTCTTCATGTTTTTCAACACCGTTTCATGTTTCTCCTATTTTTCAGACCGTTTCATACTCCTCATATTTTTGACACCTTGAAAGCTCTTCATATATTTCCAACCTTTTCAGGTTCTTCATGTTTTTGAACACCATTTCATGCTCCTCCTATTTGTGACAACTTTTGGAGCTCCTCATATTTTTCACACCTTTTCAGGCTCTTCATGTTTTTCAACACCGCTTCATTCTCCTCGTATTTTTCAGGCCGTTTAATGCTCCTCATATTTTTCACACCTTTTGAAGCTCTTTATATTTTTCACACCTTTTCAGGCTCTTCATGTTTTGAACACCGCTTCATGCTCCTCCTATTTTTCAGACCGTTTCATGCTCCACATATTTTTGGTACCTTTTGAAGCTCTTCATATTTTTCACACCTTTTCAGGCTCTTCATGATTTTGAACACTGTTTCATGTTCCTCCTATATTTGACACCGTTTTAAGCTCTTCATATTTTTCACACTTTTTCAGGCTCTTCATGTTTTTAAACAGCGCTTCATGCTCCTCATATTTTTGATACATTTTGAAGCTCTTCGTATTTTTCACACCCTTTCAGGCTCTTCATGTTTTTCAGCATCGCTTCATGCTCCTCCTATTTTTGAGACCGTTTCATGCTCCTCATATTTTGCACACCTTTTGAAGCTCTTCATATTTTACAGAACTTTTCAGGCTCTTCATGTTTTTGAACACCGCTTCATGCTCCTCCTTTTTTTCAAACTGTTTCATGCTCCTCATATTTTTGACACGTTTTGAAGCTCTTCATATTTTTCACACCTTTTCAGCCTCTTCATGTTTTTGAACACCGTTTCATGCTCCTCCTATATTTCAGACCGTTTCATGCTCCTCGTATTTTACACACCTTTTGAAGCTCTTCATATGTTTCACACCTTTTCAGGCTGTTTAGGTTTTCTAACACCGATTCATGCTCCTCCTATTTTTCAAAAGGTTTCATGCTCCTCATATTTTTGACACCTTTTGAAGGTCTTCATATATTTTACACCTTTTCAGGCTCTTGATGTTTTTGAACACCGCTTCATGATCCTCCTATTTTCAGACAGTTTCATGCTCCTCATATTTTTGACACGTTTTGAAGTTCTTCATATTTTTCACACCTTTTCAGGCTCTGCATTTTTTTGAACACAGTTTCATGCTCCTCATAATTTTCACACATTTTCATGCTCTTCATATTTTTCACACCTTTCAGGCTCTTCATGTTTTTGAACACCGTTTCATGCTCCTCCTATTTTTCAGACTGTTTCATTCTCCTCATAACTTAGACACCTTTGGAAGCTCTTCATATTTTTCACACCTTTTCAGGCTCTTCAGGTTTTTGAACACGGCTTCATACTCCTCGTATTTTTCAGCCCATTTCATGCTCCTTATATTTTTCACACTTTTTCATGCTCTTCATATTTTTCACATCTTTTCATGCTCTTCATGATTCTCAACACCATTTCATGCTCTTCAGGTTTTTGAACACGGCTTCATGCTCCTCGTATTTTTCAGACCGTTTCATGCTCCTCATATTTTTGACACTTTTTGAAGCTCTTCATATTTTTCATACCTTTTCAGGCTCTTAATGTTTTGGAACACCGGTTCATGCTCCTCCTATTTTTCAGACCGTTTCATGCTCCTCATATTTTTAACCCTATTGAAGCTCTTCATATTTTTCACAACTTCTCAGGCTCTTCAGTTTTTTGAACACGGCTTCATGCTCCTCGTATTTTTCAGACCGTTTCATGCTCCTCATATATTTCACACCGTTTGAAGCTCTTCATATTTTTCACACCTTTTCAGGCTCTTCATGTTTTTCAACACCGCTTCATGCTCCTCCTATTTATGAGTCGTTTCATGCTCCTCATATTTTTGACACCTTTTGAAGCTCTTCATATTTTTCACATCATTTCAGCCTCTTCATGTTTTTAATCATCACTTCATACTCCTCTCATTTTTCAGACTGTTTCATGCTCCTCATATTTTTGACACCTTTTAAAGTTCTTCACATATTTCACACCTTCTCAGGCTCTTCATGTTTTTCAACACCGCTTCATGCTCCTCCTATATTTCAGACCGTTTCATGCTCCTCATATATTTGACACCTTTTGAAGCTCTTCACATATTTCACACCTTTTCAGGCTCTTCATATTTTTGAACACCGCTTCATGCTCCTCCTATTTCTCAGACTGTTTCATGCTCCTCATATTTTTGACACCTTTTGAAGCTCTTCATATTATTCACACCTTTTCAGGCTCTTCTTGTTTTTGAACACTGTTCCATGCTTCTCGTATATTTGACACCTTTTGAAGCTCTTCATATTTTTCACACCTTTTCAGGCTCTTCATATTTTTGAACACCGCTTCATGCTCCTCCTATTTCTCAGACTGTTTCATGCTCCTCATATTTTTGACACCTTTTGAAGCTCTTCATATTTTTCACACCTTTTCAGGCTCTTCTTGTTTTTGAACACTGTTCCATGCTCCTCGTATATTTGACACCTTTTGAAGCTCTTCATATTTTTCACACTTTTTCAGGCTCTTCATATTTTTAAACAGCGCTTCATGCTCCTCATATTTTTGATACATTTTGAAACTCTTCATATTTTTCACACCTTTTCAGGCTCTTCATGTTTTTCAACACCGCTTCATGGTCCTCCTATTTTTCAGACAGTTTCATGCTCCTCATATTTTTGACACCTTTTGAAGCTCTTCATATTTTTCACACCTTTTCAGGCTCTTCATGTTTTTGAACACGGCTTCATGCTCCTCCTATTTTTCAGACTGTTTCATGCTCCTCATATTTCTTTTTCCAGTGGGTTTTGTCATACATTGATATGAATCAGCCATGGATTTACATGTATTCCCAATCCCGATCCCCCCTCCCACCTCCCTCTCCCCCCGATTCCTCTGGGTCTTCCCAGTGCACCCAGCCGGAGCACTTGTCTCTTGCATCCTACCTGGGCTGGTGATCTGTTTCACCATAGATAGGATACATGCTGTTCTTTTGAAATGTCCCACCCTCACATTCTCCCACAAAGTTCAAAAGTCTGTTCTGTATTTCTGTGTCTCTTTTTCTGTTCTGCATATAGGGTTATCGTTATCACCTTCCTAAATTCCATATACATGTGTCAGTATGCTGTAATGTTCTTTATCTTTCTGGCTTACTTCACTCTGTATAATGGGCTTCAGCTTCATCCATCTCATTAGGACTGGTTCAAATGAATTCTTTTTAATGGCTGAGTAATAGTCCATGGTGTATATGTACCACAGCTTCCTTATCCATTCATCTGCTGATGGGCATCAAGGTTGCTTCCATGTCCTGGCTATTATAAACAGTGCTGCGATGAACATTGGGGTGCACGTGTCTCTTTCAGTTCTTGTTTCCTCAGTGTGTATGCCCAGAAGTGGGATTGCTGGGTCATATGGCAGTTCTATTTCCAGTTTTTTAAGAAATCTCCACACTGTTTTCCATAGCGGCTGTACTAGTTTGCATTCCCACCAACAGTGTAAGAGGGTTCCCTTTTCTCCACACCCTCTCCAGCATTTATTGCTTGTAGACTTTTGGATAGCAGCCATCCTGACTGGCGTGTAATGGTACCTCATTGTGGTTTTGATTTGTATTTCTCTAATAATGAGTGATGTTGAGCATCTTTTCATGTGTTTGTTAGCCATCTGTATGTCTTCTTTGGAGAAATGTCTGTTTAGTTCTTTGGCCCATTTTTTGATTGGGTCATTTATTTTTCTGGAATTGAGCTGCAGGAGTTGCTTGTATATTTTTGAGATTAATCCTTTGTCTGTTTCTTCATTTGCTATTATTTTCTCCCAATCTGAGGGCTGTCTTTTCACCTTACTTATAGTTTCCTTTGTAGTGCAAAAGCTTTTAAGTTTCATTAGGTCCCATTTGTTTAGTTTTGCTTATATTTCCAATATTCTGGGAGGTGGGTCATAGAGGATCTTGCTTTGATTTATGTCAGAGAGTGTTTTGCCTATGTTCTCCTCTAGGAGTTTTATAGTTTCTGGTCTTACATTTAGATCTTTAATCCATTTTGAGTTTATTTTTGTGTATGGTGTTAGAAAGTGTTCTAGTTTCATTCTTTTACAAGTGGTTGACCAGTTTTCCCAGCACCACTTGTTAAAGAGGTTGTCTTTTTTCCATTGTATATCCTTGCCTCCTTTGTCAAAGATAAGGTGTCCATAGGTTCGTGGATTTATCTCTGGGCTTTCTATTCTGTTCCATTGATCTATATTTCTGTCTTTGTGCCAGTACCATACTGTCTTGATGACTGTGGCTTTGTAGTAGAGTCTGAAGTCAGGCAGGTTGATTCCTCCAGCTCCATTCTTCTTTCTCAAGATTACTTTGGCTATTCGAGGTTTTTTGTATTTCCATACAAATTGTGAAATTCTTTGGTCTAGTTCTGTGAAAAATACCATTGGTAGCTTGATAGGGATTGCATTGAATCTATAGACTGCTTTGGGTAGAATAGCCATTTTGACAATATTAATTCTTCCAATCCATGAACACGGTATGTTTCTCCATCTGTTTGTGTCCTCTTTGATTTCTTTCATCAGTGTTTTATAGTTTTCTATGTATAGGTCCTTTGTTTCTTTAGGTAGATATACTCCTAAGTATTTTATTCTTTTTGTTGCAATGGTGAATGGTATTGTTTCCTTAATTTCTCTGTCTGTTTTTTCATTGTTAGTATATAGGAATGCAAGGGATTTCTGTGTGTTAATTTTATATCCTGCAACTTTACTATATTCATTGATTAGTTCTAGTAATTTTCTGGTAGAGTCTTTAGGGTTTTCTATGTAGAGGATCATGTCATCTGCAAACAGTGAGAGTTTTACTTCTTCTTTTCCTATCTGGATTCCTTATACTTCTTTTTCTGCTCTGATTGCTGTGGCCAGAACTTCCAACACTATGTTGAATAGTAGTGGTGAGAGTGGGCACCCTTGTCTTGTTCCTGATTTCAGGGGAAATGCCTTCAATTTTGACACCTTCTGAAGATCTTCATATTTTTCATACCTTTTCAGGCTCTTCATGTTTTGAACACAGTTTCATGCTCCTCATATTTTTCACATATTTTTATGCTCTTCATATTTTTCACATATTTTCAGGCTATTCATGTTTCTCAAAACCGTTTCATGCTCCTCATATTTTTCACATATTTTTATGCTCTTCATATTTTTCACATATTTTCAGGCTATTCATGTTTCTCAAAACCGTTTCATGCTCCTCATATTTTTGACACCTTTTGAAGCTCTTCATATTTTTCACACCTTTTCAGGCTCTTCTTGTTTTTGAACACCGCTTCATGCTCCTCCTATTTTTGAGACAGTTTCATGCTCCTCATATTTTTGACACCTTTTGAAGCTTTTCATATTTTTCAAACCTTTTCAGACTCTTCATTTTTTTCAACACCACTTCATGCTCCTCCTATTTTTCAGACCGTTTCATGCTCATCTAATTTTTGACACCTTTTGAAGCTCTTCATATTTTTCACAACTTTTGAAGCTCTTCATATTTTTCACAACTTTTGAAGCTCTTCATATTTTTCACACGTTTTCAGGCCTTCATGTTTTTCAACACCGCTTCATGCTCCTCCTATTTTTCAGACAGTTTAATTCTCCTCATGTATTTCACACTTTTTGAAACTGTTCATATTTTTCACACCTTTTCAGGCTCTTCATGTTTTTGAACACCATTTCATGCTCCTCCTATTTTTCAGAACGTTTAATACTCCTCATGTATTTCACACTTTTTGAAACTGTTCATATTTTTCACACATTTTCAGGCTCTTCATGTTTTTGAACACCATTTCATGCTCCTCCTATTTTGCAGACCGTTTCATTCTCCTCATATTTTTGACACCTTTTGAAGCTCTTCATATATTTCACACATTTTAAATCTTTTCATTTTTTTCAACACCACTTCATGCTCCTCCTATTTTTCAGACCGTTTCATGCTCATCTCATTTTGACAACTTTTGAAGCTCTTCATATTTTTCACATCTTTTGAAGCTTTTCATATTTTTCACACCTTTTCAGGCTCTTCATGATTTTCAACACCGCTTCATGCGCCTCCTATTTTTCAGACCGTTTCATGCTCATCTCATTTTTGACACCGTTTGAAGCTCTTCATATTTTTCACACGTTTTCAGACTCTTCATGTTTTTGAACACTGTTTCAACCTCCTTTTTTTAAGACGGTTTCATGCTCCTCATATTTTTGACACCTTTTGAAGCTCTTCGTATTTTTCACACCTTTTCAGGCTCTTTATATTTTTGAACACCGCTACATGCTCTCCTATTTTTCAGACCGTTTCATGCTCCTCATAATTTTGACACCTTTTGAAGCTCTTCATATTTTTCACACCTTTTCAGGCTCTTCATGTTTTTGAACACTGTTTCATGCTCCTCTTATATTTGACACATTTTGAAGCTCTTCATATTTTTCACACCATTTCACGCTCTTCATTTTTTATCACCGTATCATGCTCCTCCTATTTTTCAGACCGTTTCATGCTCCTCATATTTTTCACACATTTTGAAACTCTTCATATTTTTCACACCTTTTCATGCTCTTCATGTTTTCATACAACGTTTCATGCTCCTCCCATTTTTCAGACCATTTCGTTCTTCTCATATTTTTCAGACCGTCTCATGCTCCTCAAATTTATGACAGCTTTTGAAGCTCTTCATATTTTTCACACTCTTTGAAGCTCTTCATGTTTTTCAACACCGTTTCATGCTCCTCCAATGTTTATGACCCTTTCATGCTCCTCATATTTTTAACATCTTTTGAAGCTCTTCTTATTGTGCACACCTTTTCACGCTCTTCATGATTTTCAACACCGTTTCATGCTCCTCCTATTTTTCAGACCCTTTCATGCTCCTCATATTATTGACACCTTCTGAAGCTCTTCTTATTGTGCACACCTTTTCACGCTCTTCATATTTTTCAACACCATTTCATGCTCCTCCTATTTTTCAGACCCTTTCATGCTCCTCATATTATTGACACCTTCTGAAGCTCTTCTTATTGTGCACACCTTTTCACGCTCTTCACGATTTTCAACACCGTTTCATGCTCCTCCTATTTTTCAGATGCTTTCAGGCTCCTCATATTTTTGACACCTTTTGAAGCTCTTCATGTTTTTCAACACCGTTTCATGCTCGTCCTATTTTTTAGACCGTTTCATGGTCCTCATATTTTTCTGACAGTTTCATGTTCCTCATATTTTTGACACCTTTGAAGCTTGTCATATTTTTCCAATGTTTTCAGGTTCTTCCTGTTTTTATACCGTCTCATGTTTCTCCTATTTTTAAGACCGATTCATGCTCCTCATATTTTTGACACCTTTTGAAGCTCTTCATATTTTTCACACCTTTTCAATCTTCATGTTTTTCAGCACCGTTTCATGCTCCTCCTCTTTTCCAGACCGTTTCTTGCTCGTCATATTTTTGACAGCTTTTGAAGCTGTTTATATTTTTCACACTTTTAATGCTCCTCATGTTTTTCAACACCGTTTCAT
Organism: Dama dama; assembly: GCF_033118175.1. NCBI lineage: Eukaryota > Metazoa > Chordata > Mammalia > Artiodactyla > Cervidae > Dama > Dama dama. The sequence goes on along the minus strand of NW_026870993.1, from coordinate 512,669 downwards.
GCTCCTCATATATTTGACACCTTTTGAAGCTCTTCATATTTTTCACACCTTTTCAGGCTTTTCATGTTTTTGAACACCGTTTCATGCTCCTCATATTTTTGACACCTTTTGAACTCTTGATATATTTCACACCTTTTCAGGCTCTTCATGTTTTTGAACACTGTTTAATGCTCCTCCTATTTTTCTGACAGTTGCTTGCTTCTCATATTTTTGACACCTTTTGAAGCTCTTCATATTTTTCTCACCTTTTCATGCTCTTCATGTTTTTCAACACCGTTTCATGCTCCTCATATATTTGACTCCTTTTGAAGCTCTTAATATTTTGCACACCTTTTCAGGCTCTTCATGTATTTGAATACCGCTTCATGCTCCTCCTATATTTCAGACAGTTTCATGCTCCTCATATTTTTGACACTTTTTGAAGCTATTCATATTTTTCACACCTTTTCAGGCTCTTCATGTTTTTCAACATGGTTTCATGCTCCTCCTATTTTTCACACCGTTTCATGCTCCTCCTATTTTTCAGAACGTTTCATGCTCCTCAAATTTTGGCACCTTTTGAGGCTCTTTATATTTTTAACACTTATCAGGCTCTTCATGTTTTTCAACACCGTTTCATGTTTCTCCTATTTTTCAGACGGTTTCATGCTCCTCATATTTTTGACACCTTGAAAGCTCTTCATATATTTCCAACCTTTTCAGGTTCTTCAGGTTTTTCAACACCATCTCATGCTCCTACTATTTTTCAGACCGTTTCATGCTCCTCATATTTTTGACACCTTTTGAAGCTTTTCATATTTTTCACACTTTTAATGCTCTTCATGTTTTTCAACACCGTTACATGCTCCTCATATTTTTGACACCTTTTGCAGCTCTTCAAATTTTTCACACCTTTTCATGCTCTTCATGTATACATACAAAGTTTCATGCTCCTCCTATTTTCAGACCCTTTCATGCTCCTCATATTTTTGATAACTTTTGAATCTCTTCATATTTTTCACACCTTTTCATACTCTTCATGTTTTTCAACACCGTCTCATGCTCCTCCTTTTTTTGAAACCTTTTGAAGCTCTTCATATACTTCACACCTTTTCAGGATCTTCATGTTTTTCAACACCGTCTCATGCTCCTCCTATTTTTTTTACCCGTTTCATGCGAAAATAATTTTGAAACCTTTTGAAGCTCTTCATATTTTTCACACCTCTTCAGACTATTCATATTTTTCAAGACCGTTTCATGCTCCTCCTATTTTTCAGACCGTTTCATGCTCCTCATGTTTTTGACACCTTTTGAAGCTCTTCATATTTTTCACACCTTTTCATTCTCTTCATATTTTTCAACACCGTTTCATGCTCCTCCTATTTTTCAGACCGTTTCTTGCTCCTCTAATTTTTGACACCTTTTGAAGCTCTTCATATTTTTCACACCTTTTGAAACTCTTCATATATTTCACACCTTTTGAAGCTCTTCATATTTTTCACACCTTTTCAGGCTCTTCATGTTTTTGAACACCACTTCATGCTCCTCCTATTTCTCAGACCGTTTCAAGCTCCTCATATTTTTGGCACCTTTTGAAGCTTTCATATTTTTCACACCTGTTCAGACTCTTCATGTTTTTGAACACAGTTTCATGCTCCTCCTATTTGTGACATCTTTTGAAGCTCTTCATATTTTTAACACATTTTCAGGCTCTTCATGTTTTTCAACACCGCTTCATGCTCCTCTTATTTTTCTGACCGTTTCATGCTCCTCGAATTTTTGACACCTTTTGAAGCTCTTCATATTTTTCACACCTTTTCAGGCTCTCCATGTTTTGGAACACCTTTTCATGCTCCATTTATTTTTTAGACGGTTTCATGCTACTCATATTTTTGACACCTTTTCAAGCTCTTCATATTTTTTACACATTTTCAGGCACTTCATGATTTTCAACACCGCTTCATGCTCCTCCTTTTTTTCACACCGTTTCATGCTCCTCATATTTTTGACACCTTTTGAAACTCTTCATATATTTCACACCTTTTCAGGCTATTAATGTTTTTCACCACCAGTTCATGCTCCTCCTATATTTCAATGGTTTCAGGCTCCTCGCATTTTTGACACCTTTTGAACCTCTTCATATATTTCACACCTTTTCAGGCTCTTCATTTTTTTCAACACCGCTTCATGCTCCTCCTAGTTTTGAGACCGTTTCATGCTCCTCACATTTTTGACACCTTTTGAACCTCTTCATATTTTTCACACCTTTTCACGCTCTTCATGTTTTTGAACACCGTTTCCTGCTCCCCATATTTTTGAACACCTTTTGAACCTCATCATATTTTTCACACCTTTTTAGGCTCTTCATCTTTTTCAACACCGGTTCATGCTCCTCCTATTTTTCAGACCGTTTCATGCTCATCTTATTTTTGTCACATTTGGAAGCTATTCATATTTTTCACACCTTTACTGGCTCTTCATGTTTTTGAACACCGTTTCATGCTCCTCCTATTTGTGACACCTTTTGAAGCTCTTCATATTTTTCACACCTTTTCAGGCTCTTCATATTTTTCAACACCGTTTGATGCTCCTCCTATTTTTCATACCGTTTCATGCCCCTCATAATTTTGACACCTTTTGAAAGTCTTCATATTTTTCACATCATTTCAAGCCCTTCATGTTTCTGAACAACATTTCATGCTCCTCCTATTTTCAGACCGTTTCATGCTCCTCATATTTTTGACACCCTTTGAAGCTCTTCATATATTTCACACCTTTTCATGCTCTTCATGTTTTTCAAAACCGCTTCATGCTCCTCCTATTTTTCAGATCGTTTCATGATCCTCATATTTTTCACACCTTTTGAAAGTCTTCATATTTTTCACACATTTTCAGGCTCTTCATGTTTTTTAACTACTTTTCATGCTCCTCCTATTTTTCAGACCGTTGCATGCCCCTCATATTTTTGCCACATTTTGAAGCTCTTCATATTTTTCACACATTTTCAGGCTCTTCTTTTTTTTCAACACCGCTTCATGCTCCTCCTATTTTTCAGACCGTGTCATGCTCCTCATATTTTTGAACACACTTTGAAGCTCTTCATATTTTTCACACCTTTTCAGGCTCTTCATGTTTTTGAACACCGCTTCATGCTCCTCCTATTTCTCAGACCGTTTCAAGCTCCTCATATTTTTGGCACCTTTTGAAGCTTTCATATTTTTCACACCTGTTCAGACTCTTCATGTTTTTGAACACAGTTTCATGCTCCTCCTATTTGTGACATCTTTTGAAGCTCTTCATATTTTTAACACATTTTCAGGCTCTTCATGTTTTTCAACACCGCTTCATGCTCCTCTTATTTTTCTGACCGTTTCATGCTCCTCGAATTTTTGACACCTTTTGAAACTCTTCATATTTTTCACACCTTTTAAGGCTCTCCATGTTTTGGAACACCTTTTCATGCTCCATTTATTTTTTAGACGGTTTCATGCTACTCATATTTTTGACACCTTTTCAAACTCTTCAAATTTTTTACACATTTTCAGGCACTTCATGATTTTCAACACCGCTTCATGCTCCTCCTTTTTTTCACACCGTTTCATGCTCCTCATATTTTTGACACCTTTTGAAACTCTTCATATATTTCACACCTTTTCAAGCTATTAATGTTTTTCACCACCAGTTCATGCTCCTCCTATATTTCAATGGTTTCAGGCTCCTCGCATTTTTGACACCTTTTGAACCTCTTCATATATTTCACACCTTTTCAGGCTCTTCATTTTTTTCAACACCGCTTCATGCTCCTCCTAGTTTTGAGACCGTTTCATGCTCCTCACATTTTTGACACCTTTTGAACCTCTTCATATTTTTCACACCTTTTCACGCTCTTCATGTTTTTGAACACCGTTTCCTGCTCCCCATATTTTTGAACACCTTTTGAACCTCATCATATTTTTCACACCTTTTTAGGCTCCTCATCTTTTTCAACACCGGTTCATGCTCCTCCTATTTTTCAGACCGTTTCATGCTCATCTTATTTTTGTCACATTTGGAAGCTATTCATATTTTTCACACCTTTACTGGCTCTTCATGTTTTTGAACACCGTTTCATGCTCCTCCTATTTGTGACACCTTTTGAAGCTCTTCATATTTTTCACACCTTTTCAGGCTCTTCATATTTTTCAACACCGTTTGATGCTCCTCCTATTTTTCATACCGTTTCATGCCCCTCATAATTTTGACACCTTTTGAAAGTCTTCATATTTTTCACATCATTTCAAGCCCTTCATGTTTCTGAACAACATTTCATGCTCCTCCTATTTTCAGACCGTTTCATGCTCCTCATATTTTTGACACCCTTTGAAGCTCTTCATATATTTCACACCTTTTCATGCTCTTCATGTTTTTCAAAACCGCTTCATGCTCCTCCTATTTTTCAGATCGTTTCATGATCCTCATATTTTTCACACCTTTTGAAAGTCTTCATATTTTTCACACATTTTCAGGCTCTTCATGTTTTTTAACTACTTTTCATGCTCCTCCTATTTTTCAGACCGTTGCATGCCCCTCATATTTTTGCCACATTTTGAAGCTCTTCATATTTTTCACACATTTTCAGGCTCTTCTTTTTTTTCAACACCGCTTCATGCTCCTCCTATTTTTCAGACCGTGTCATGCTCCTCATATTTTTGAACACACTTTGAAGCTCTTCATATTTTTCACACCTTTTCAGGCTCTTCATGTTTTTGAACACCGCTTCATGCTCCTCCTATTTCTCAGACCGTTTCAAGCTCCTCATATTTTTGGCACCTTTTGAAGCTTTCATATTTTTCACACCTGTTCAGACTCTTCATGTTTTTGAACACAGTTTCATGCTCCTCCTATTTGTGACATCTTTTGAAGCTCTTCATATTTTTAACACATTTTCAGGCTCTTCATGTTTTTCAACACCGCTTCATGCTCCTCTTATTTTTCTGACTGTTTCATGCTCCTCGAATTTTTGACACCTTTTGAAACTCTTCATATTTTTCACACCTTTTAAGGCTCTCCATGTTTTGGAACACCTTTTCATGCTCCATTTATTTTTTAGACGGTTTCATGCTACTCATATTTTTGACACCTTTTCAAACTCTTCAAATTTTTTACACATTTTCAGGCACTTCATGATTTTCAACACCGCTTCATGCTCCTCCTTTTTTTCACACCGTTTCATGCTCCTCATATTTTTGACACCTTTTGAAACTCTTCATATATTTCACACCTTTTCAGGCTATTAATGTTTTTCACCACCAGTTCATGCTCCTCCTATATTTCAATGGTTTCAGGCTCCTCGCATTTTTGACACCTTTTGAACCTCTTCATATATTTCACACCTTTTCAGGCTCTTCATTTTTTTCAACACCGATTCATGCTCCTCCTAGTTTTGAGACCGTTTCATGCTCCTCACATTTTTGACACCTTTTGAACCTCTTCATATTTTTCACACCTTTTCACGCTCTTCATGTTTTTGAACACCGTTTCCTGCTTCTCATATTTTGAACACCTTTTGAACCTCATCATATTTTTCACACCTTTTCAGGCTCTTCATGTTTTTCAACACCGCTTCATGCTCCTCCTATTTTTCAAACCGTTTCATGCTCATCTTATTTTTGTCACATTTGGAAGCTATTCATATTTTTCACACCTTTACTGGCTCTTCATGTTTTTGAACACCGTTTCATGCTCCTCCTATTTGTGACACCTTTTGAAGCTCTTCATATTTTTCACACCTTTTCAGGCTCTTCATATTTTTCAACACCGTTTGATGCTCCTCCTATTTTTCATACCGTTTCATGCCTCTCATAATTTTGACACCTTTTGAAAGTCTTCATATTTTTCACATCATTTCAAGCCCTTCATGTTTCTGAACAACATTTCATGCTCCTCCTATTTTCAGACCGTTTCATGCTCCTCATATTTTTCACACTTTTGAAAGTCTTCATATTTTTCACACATTTTCAGGCTCTTCATGTTTTGGAACTACTTTTCATGCTCCTCCTATTTTTCAGACCGTTTCATGCCCCTCATATTTTTGACACATTTTGAAGCTCTTCATATTTTTCACACATTTTCAGGCTCTTCTTTTTTTTCAACACCGCTTCATGCTCCTCCTATTTTTCAGACCGTGTCATGCTCCTCATATTTTTGAACACACTTTGAAGCTCTTCATATTTTTCACACCTTTTCAGGCTCTTAATATTTTTCAACACCGCTTCATGCTCCTCCTATTTTTCAGACCGTTTCATGCTCCTCATATTTTTGACAACTTTTGAAGTCTTCATATTTTTCACACCTTTTCAGGCTCTACCGTTTTTCAACACCGCTTCATGCTCCTCCTATTTTTCAGACCTTTTCATGCTCCTCTCAATTTTGACACCTTTTGAAGTTTTTCATATTTTTCACATCTTTTGAAGCTCTTCATATTTTTCACACCTTTTGAAGCTCTTCATATTTTTCACACCTTTTCAGGCTCTTCATGTTTTTCTACACCGCTTCGTGCTGTTCGTATATTTCAGACCGTTTCATGCTCATCTCATTTTTGACACATTTTGAAAGTCTTCATATTTTTCACACCTTTTGAAGCTCTTCATATTATTCACACTTTTTGAAGCCGTTCATATATTTCAAACCTTTTCAACTCTTCATATTTTTGAACACCTTTTCAGGCTCTTCATATTTTTCAACACCGCTTCATGCTCCTCCTATTTCTCAGACCGTTTCATGCTCCTCTTATTTTTGACACGTTTTGAAGCTCTTCATATTTTTCACACCTTTTCAGGCTCTTCATGTATTTTAACACCGTTTCATGTTTCTCCTATTTTTCAGACCGTTTCATGCTCCTCTTATTTTTCACACCTTTTGAAACTCTTCATATTTTTCACATCTTTTCAGGCTATTCATGTTTTTGAACACTGTTTCATGCTCCTCCTATATTTGACACATTTTGAAGTTCTTCATATTTTTCACACAATTTCACGCTCTTCATGTTTTTCAAAACCGTTTCATGCTCCTCCTATTTTTCAGACCGTTTAATGCTCCTCATATTTTTGACACCTTTTGAAGCTCCTCATATTTTTCACACCTTTTCAGGGTCTTCATGTTTTTCAACACTGCTTCATGCTCCTCCTATTTTTCTGACCGTTTCATGCTCCTCATATTTTTGACACCTTTTGAAGCTCCTCATATTTTTCACACCTTTTCAGGGTCTTCATGTTTTTGAACACCGTTTCATGTTCCTCATCTTTTTGAAACCTTTTGAAGCTCTTCATATTTTTCACCGCTTTTCAGGCTCTTCATGTTTTTCAACACCGCTTCATGCTCCTCGTATTTTTCACACCGTTTAATGCTCCTCATATTTTTCACACCTTTTGAAGCTCTTTATATTTTTCACACCTTTTCAGGCTCTTCATGTTTTTGAACACCGCTTCATGTTCCTCCTATTTTTTAGACCGTTTCATGCTCCACATATTTTTGGCATCTTTTGAAGCTCTTCATATTTTTCATACCTTTTCAGGCTTTTAATGTTTTGGAACACCGCTTCATGCTCCTCCTATATTTCAGACCGTTTCATGCTCCTCATATTTTTAACCCTATTGAAGCTCTTCATATTTTTCACAACTTTTCAGGCTCTTCAGTTTTTTGAACACGGCTTCATGCTCCTCGTATTTTTCAGACCGTTTCATGCTCCTCATATATTTCTCACCGTTTAAAGCTCTTCATATTTTTCACACCTTTTCAGGCTCCTCAGGTTTTTGAAAACCGCTTCATGCTCCTCCTATTTTTCAGACCGTTTCATGCTCATCTAATTTTTGACACCTTTTAAAGTCTTCATATTTTTCACACCTTTTCAGGCTCTTCAGTTTTTTGAACACGGCTTCATGCTCCTCCTATTTTTCAGACCGTTTCATGCTCATCTAATTTTTGACACCTTTTGAAGCTCTTCATATTTTTCACACCTTTTGAAACTCTTCATATTTTTCACACGTTTTAAGTCTCTTCATGTTTTTCAACACCACTTCATGCTCCTCCTATTTTTCAGACCGAATCATGCTCCTCATATTTTTCACACCTTTTGAAGCTCTTCATATTTTTCACAACTTTTCAGGCTCTCCATGTTTTTCAACACCAGTTCATGCTGCTCCTATTTTTCAGACCGTTTCATGCTCCTCATATTTTTGACACCTTTAGAAACTCTTCATATTTTTCACACCTTTTCAAGCTCTTCATGTTTTTCAACACCGCTTCATGCTCCTCCTATTTTTCAGACCGTTTAATGCTCCACATATATTTCACACCTTTTGAAGCTCCTCATATTTTTCACACCTTTTCAGGCTCTTCTTGTTTTTGAACACCGCTTCATGCTCCTCCTATTTTTGAGACAGTTTCATGCTCCCCATATCATTGACACCTTTTGAAGCTTTTCATATTTTTCAAACCTTTTCAGGCTCTTCATTTTTTTCAACACCACTTCATGCTCCTCCTATTTTTCAGACCGTTTCATGCTCATCTAATTTTTGACAACTTTTGAAGCTCTTCATATTTTTCACACCTTCTGAAGCTCTTCATATTTTTCACATGTTTTCAGGCCTTCATGTTCTTCCACACCGCTTAATGCTCCTCCTATTTTTCAGACCGTTTAATCCTCCTCATGTATTTCACACTTTTTGAAGCTCTTCATATTTTTCACATAATTTCAGACTCTTCATGTTTTTGAACACCATTTCATGCTCCTCTTATTTCGCAGACCGTTTCATTCCCCTCATATTTTTGACACCTTTTGAAGCTTTTCATATATTTCACACCTTTTCAGGCTTTTCCTTTTTTCAACGCCACTTCATACTCCTCCTATTTTTCAGACCGTTTCATGCTCATCTCATTTTGACACCTTTTGAAGCTCTTCATATTTTTCACACCTTTTCAGGCTTTTCATGTTTTTGAACACCGTTTCATGCTCCTCATATTTTTGACACCTTTTGAACTCTTGATATATTTCACACCTTTTCAGGCTCTTCATGTTTTTGAACACTGTTTAATGCTCCTCCTATATTCAGACAGTTGCTTGCTTCTCATATTTTTGACACCTTTTGAAGCTCTTCATATTTTTCTCACCTTTTCATGCTCTTCATGTTTTTCAACACCGTTTCATGCTCCTCATATATTTGACTCCTTTTGAAGCTCTTAATATTTTGCACACCTTTTCAGGCTCTTCATGTATTTGAATACCGCTTCATGCTCCTCCTATATTTCAGACAGTTTCATGCTCCTCATATTTTTGACACTTTTTGAAGCTATTCATATTTTTCACACCTTTTCATTCTCTTCATGTTTTTCAACATGGTTTCATGCTCCTCCTATTTTTACACCGTTTCATGCTCCTCCTATTTTTCAGAACGTTTCATGCTCCTCAAATTTTGGCACCTTTTGAAGCTCTTTATATTTTTAACACTTATCATGCTCTTCTTGTTTTTCAACACCGTTTCATGTTTCTCCTATTTTAGACCGTTTCATTCTCCTCATATTTTTGACACCTTGAAAGCTCTTCATATATTTTCAACCTTTTCAGGTTCCTCAGGTTTTTCAACACCATCTCATGCTCCTACTATTTTTCAGACCGTTTCATGCTCCTCATATTTTTGACACCTTTTGAAGCTTTTCATATTTTTCACACTTTTAATGCTCTTCATGTTTTTCAACACCGTTACATGCTCCTCATATTTTTGACACCTTTTGCAGCTCTTCAAATTTTTCACACCTTTTCATGCTCTTCATGTATACATACAAAGTTTCATGCTCCTCCTATTTTCAGACCCTTTCATGCTCCTCATATTTTTGATAACTTTTGAATCTCTTCATATTTTTCACACCTTTTCATACTCTTCATGTTTTTCAACACCGTCTCATGCTCCTCCTTTTTTTGAAACCTTTTGAAGCTCTTCATATACTTCACACCTTTTCAGGATCTTCATGTTTTTCAACACCGTCTCATGCTCCTCCTATTTTTTTTACTCGTTTCATGCGACTAATAATTTTGAAACCTTTTGAAGCTCTTCATATTTTTCACACCTCTTCAGACTATTCATATTTTTCAAGACCGTTTCATGCTCCTCCTATTTTTCAGACCGTTTCATGCTCCTCATGTTTTTGACACCTTTTGAAGCTCTTCATATTTTTCACACCTTTTCATTCTCTTCATATTTTTCAACACCGTTTCATGCTCCTCCTAATTTTCAGACCGTTTCTTGCTCCTCTAATTTTTGACACCTTTTGAAGCTCTTCTTATTTTTCACACCTTTTGAAACTCTTCATATATTTCACACCTTTTGAAGCTCTTCACATTTTCACACCATTTCAGGCTCTTCATGTTTTTCAACACCGTTTCATGCTCCTCATATTTTTCAGACCTTTTGAAGCTCTTCATATATATCACACTTTTTCAGGCTCTTCATGTTTTTCAACAACACTTCATGTTCCTCCTATTTTTCAGACCGTTACATGTTCCTCATATTTTTGACACCTTTTGAAACTCTACATATTTTTCACATCTTTTCATGCTCTTCATCTTTTTAAAAACCGTTTCATGCTCCTCCTATTTTTCAGACAGTTTCATGCTCCTCATATTTTTGACACATTTTGAAGCTCTTCATATTTTTCACACCTTTTCACACTCTTCATGTTTTTCAACACCGCTTCATGCTTCTCCTATTTTTGAGACCGTTACATGCTCCTCATATTTTTGACACCTTTTGAAGCTCTTCATATTTTTCACACCTTTTCAGGTTCTTCATGTTTTTCAACACCGCTTCATGCTCCTCCTACTTTTCAGAGAGTTTCATGCTCCTCATATTTTTGTCACCTTTTGAAGCTCTTCATATTTTTCACACCTTTTCAGGCTCTTGATTTTTTTGACCACCCTTCATGCTTCTCCTATTTTTCAGACCGTTACATGCTCCTCATATTTTTGACACCTGTTGAAGCTCTTCATATTTTTCACACCTTTTCAGGTTCTTCATGTTTTTCAACAGCGCTTCATGCTCCTCCTACTTTTCAGACCGTTTCATGCTCCTCATATTTTTGTCACCTTTTGAAGCTCTTCATATTTTTCACACCTTTTGAAGCTCTTCTTATTTTTCACATCTTTTCAGGCTCTTCATGTTTTTCAACACTGCTTCATGCTCCTCCTATTTTTCAGATCGTTTCATGCTCCTCATATTTTTGACACGTTTTGAAGCTCTTCACACTTTTCACACTTTTTGAAGCTCTACATATTTTTCACACCTTTTCAGGCTCTTCATGTTTTTGAACACCGCTTCATGCTCCTCCTATTTTTCAGACCGTTTCATGCTCCTCATGTATTTCACACCTTGAAGCTCTTCATATTTTTCACACCTTTTCAGGCTCTCATGTTTTTGAACACAGCCTCTTGCTCCTACTATTTTTCAGGCCGTTTCATGCTCCTCATGTATTTCACACCTTTTGAAGCCCTTCATATTTTTTCACAACTTTTCAGACTCTTCATGTTTTTGAACACGGTTTCATGCTCCTCCTCTATTCAGACTGTTTCATGCTCCTCATATTTTTATCACCTTTTGAGGCTCTTCATATTTTTCACACCTTTTCATGCTCTTCAGGTTTTTGAACACCACTTCATGCTCCTCCTATTGTTCAGATCGTTTCATGCTCCTCATATTTTTGACACCTTTTGAAGCTCTTCATATTTTTCACACCTTTTCAGGCTCCTCATGTTTTTGAATACTGCATCATGCTCCTCCTATTTTCAGACCGTTTCTTGCTCCTGATGTATTTCACATCTTTTGAAGCTCTTCACATTTTTCACACCTTTTCAGGCTCTTCAGGTTTTTGAACACCGTTTCAACCTGTTCCTAATTTTCAGGCCATTTCATGCTCCTCATATGTTTGACACCTTTTGAAGCTCTTCATATATTTCACACCTTTTCAGGCTCTTCATGTTTTTCAACACCACTTCCTCCTCCTCTTAATTTTCATACCGCTTCATGCTCCTCTCATTTTTGACACCTTTTGAAGCTCTTCATATTTCTCACACGTTTTCAGCTCTTCATGTTTTTCAACACCGCTTCATGCTCCTCCTCTTTTTCAGATAGTTTCATGTTCCTCCTATTTTTGACACCTTTTGAAGCTCCTGATATTTTTTACACCTTTTGAAACTCTTCATATATTTCACACTTTTTCAGGCTCTTCATGTTTTTCAACACCACTTCATGCTCCTCCTATTTTTCAGACCGTTTAATGCTCATCTCATTTTTGACACCTTTTGAAGTTCTTCATATTTTTCACACCTTTTGAAGCTCTTCCAATTTTTCACAACTTTTCAGGCTCTTCTTGTTTTTGAACACCATTTCATGCTCCTCCTATATTTCCGACCGATTCTTGCTGCTCATATTTTTGACACCTTTTGAAGCTCTTCATATTTTTCACACTTTTTCATGCTCTTCATGATTTTCAACACCACTTCATGCTCCTCCTGTTTTTCAGAACTTTTCATGCTCATCTCATGTTTGATACCTTTTGATGCTCTTCATATTTTTCACATCTTTTGAAGCTCTTCATGTTTTGCACACGTTTTCAGGCTCTTCATGTTTTTGAACACCGCTTCATGCTCCTCCTATTTTTCACACCTCTTGAAGCTCTTAATATTTTTCACACCTTTTCAGGCTCTTCATGTTTTTGAACAACGCTTCATGCTCCTCCTATTTTTCAGACCGTTTAATGCTCCTCATGTATTGACACCTTTTGAAGCTCTTCGTATTTTTCACTCCTTTTCAGGCTCTTCATGTTTTTGAACACCGCTTCATGCTCCTCCTATTTTTCACACCTTTTGAAGGTCTTCATATTTTCCACACCTTTTCACACTCTTCATGTTTTTGAACACCGCTTCATACTCCTCCTATTTTTCAGAACGTTTCATGCTACTCATATTTTTGACACCTTTTGTAGCTCTTCATATTTTTCACACATTTTCAGGCTCTTCATATTTTTGAACACTGCTTCATGCTCCTCCAATTTTTCAGACCGTTTCAACTTCTCATGTATTTCACACCTTTTGAAGCTCTTCATATTTTTCACACCTTTTCAGGCTCTCATGTTTTTGAACAAAGCTTCATGCTCATCCTGTTTTTAAGGTTGTTACATGCTCCTCATGTATTGCACACCTTTTGAAGCTGTTCATATTTTTCAAACCTTTGAAGCTCTTCAAATTTTTCACACCTTTTCAGGCTCTTCATGATTTTGAACACCGTTTCATGCTCCTCCTGTTTTTCATACCGTTTCATGCACCTCATATTTTTGACACCTTTTGAAGCTCTTCATATTTTTAACATCGTTTCAGGCTTTTCATGTTTTTGAACACCGCTTCATGATCCTCCTTTTTTTCAGACCGTTTCATGCTCCTCATATATTTCACTCCTTTTGAAGCTCTTCATATTTTTCACAACTTTTCAGACTCTTCATGTTTTTCAACAACGTTTCATACTCCTCCTAATTTACATACGATTTCATGCTCCTCGTATTATTGAGAGCTTTTGAGGCTCTTCATATTTTTCACACCTTTTCATGCTCTTCTTGTTTTTGAACCCCGTTTCATGCTCCTCCTATTTTTCAGACCGTTTCATTCTCCTCAAGTTTTTGACACCTGTTGAAGCTCTTCACATTTTTCACACCATTTCAGGCTCTTCACGATTTTCAGCACCGCTTCATGATCCTCCTATTTTTCAGACCGCTTCATGCTCCTGCTATTTTTCAGACCGTTTCATGCTCATCTCATTTGACAGCTTTTGAGGCTCTTCATATTTTTCACACCTTTTGAAACTCTTCATATTTTTCACACATTTTCAGGCTCTTCATGTTTTTCAACACCGCTTCTTGCTCCTCCTATTTTTCAGACCGTTTCATGATCCTCATATTTTTGAAACCTTTTGAAGCTCTTCATATTTTTCACACCTTTTCAGGCTCTTCATGTTTTTGAAACAGTTTCATGCTCCGTCTATTTTTCAGACCGTTTCATTCTCCTCATATTTTTGACACCTTTTGAAGCTCTTCATATTTTTCACACCTGTTGAAGCTCTTCATATTTTTCACACCTTTTCAGGCTCTTCATGTTTTTGAACACAGCTTCATGCTCCTCCTATTTTTCAGATCGTTTCATTCTCCTCATATTTTTGACACTTTTTGAAGCTCTTCATATTTTTCACACCTTTTCTGGCTCTTCATGTTTTTGAACACAGCTTCATGCTCCTCCTATTTTTCAGACCGTTTCATTCTCCTCAAATTTTTGACACCTGTTGAAGCTCTTCACATTTTTCACACCATTTCAGGCTCTTCACGATTTTCAACACCGCTCCATGATCCTCCTATTTTTCAGACCGTTTCATGCTCTTCCTATTTTTCAGACCGTTTCATGCTCCTCCTATTTTTCAGACCGTTTCATTCTCCTCATATATTTGACACACTTTGAAGCTCTTCCTATTTTTCCACACCTTTTCAGGCTCTTCGTGATTTTCAACAACGCTTAATGCTCCTCCTATTTTTCAGACCGTTTCATGCTCATCTCATTTTTCACTCCTTTTGAAGCTCTTCATAATTTTCACACCTTTTCAGGCTCTTCATATTTTTCGCACCTTTTCAGTCTCTTCATGTTGTTGAACACAGCTTCATGCTCCTCCTATTTTTCAGACCGTTTAATGCTCCTCATAATTTTGACACCTTTTGAAGCTCTTCATATTTTTCACACCTTTTCAGGCTCTTCATGTTTTTGAACACAGCTTCATGCTCCTCCTATTTTTCAGACCGTTTCATTCTCCTCAAGTTTTTGACACCTGTTGAAGCTCTTCATATTTTTCACACCTTTTGAAACTCTTCATATTTTTCACACATTTTCAGAATCTTCATGTTTTTCAACACCGCTTAATGCTCCTGCTATTTCTCAGACCGTTTCATACTCCTCATATTTTTGACATTTTTTAAGGCGCTTCATATTTTTCACACCTTTTCAGGCTCTTCATGTTTTTGAACACGGTGTCATGATCCTCCTATTTTTCAGAAAGTTTCATGCTCCTCATATTTTTGACACCTTTTTAACCTCTTCATATTTTTCACACCTTTTCAGGCTCTTCATGTTTTTCCACACTGGTTCATGCTCCTCCTCTTTTTCAGAAAGTTTCATGCTCCTCATATTTTTGAAACCTTTTGAAGCTCTTCATATTTTTCTCACATTTTCAGGCTCTTCCTGTTTTTCAACACCATTTCATGCTCCTCTTATTTTTCAGACCGTTTCATGTTGCTCCTATTTCTCAGACCGTTTCATGATCCTCATATTTTTGAAACCTTTTGAAGCTCTTCATATTTTTCACACCTTTTCAAACTCTTCAAGATTTTCAACAACGCTTCATGCTCCTGCTTTTTTTCAGACCGTTTCCTGCTCATCTCATTTTTGACAGCTTTTGAAGCTCTTCATATTTTTCACACCTTTTCAGGCTCTTCATGTTTTTGAACACCGCTTCATGCTCCTCCTTTTTTTTTCAGACCGTTTCTTTCTCCTCATATATTTGACACTTTTTGAAGCTCTTCATATTTTTCACACCTTTACAGGCTCTTCATGTTTTTGAACACCGATCCATGCTCCTCCAATTTTTCAGACCGTTTCATGCTCCTCATATTTTTCACACCTTTTGAAGCTCTTCATATTTTTCACACCTTTTCAGGCTCTTCAGGTTTTTCAGCACCAGTTCATGCTCCTCCTATTTTTCAGACCGTTTCAAGCTCATCTCATTTTTTACACCTTTTGAAGCTCTTCATATTTTGCACACCTTTTCAGGCACTTCATGTTTTTCAGCTCCACTTCATGCTCCTCCTATTTTTCAGACCGTTTCATGCTGCTCAAATTTTTTACACCTTTTGAAGCTCTTCATATTTTTCACACCTTTTCAGGCTCTTCATGTTTTTGAACACAGCTTCATGCTCCTCCTATTTTTCAGACCGTTTCATTCTCCTCAAGTTTTTGACACCTGTTGAAGCTCTTCACATTTTTCACACCTTTTCAGGCTCTTCATGTTTTTCCACACCGTTTAAAGCTCCTCCTATTTTTCAGACCATTTCATTATCCTCATATATTTGACACATTTTGAAGCTCCTCCTATTTTTCCACACCTTTTCAGGCTCTTCATGATTTTCAACACCGCTTAATGCTCCTCCTATTTTTCAGACCGTTTCATGCTCATCTCATTTTTGACACCTTTTGAAGCTCTTCATAATTTTCACACCTTTTCAGGCTCTTCATATTTTTCGCACCTTTTCAGTCTCTTCATGTTGTTGAACACAGCTTCATGCTCCTCCTATTTTTCAGACCGTTTAATGCTCCTCATAATTTTGACACCTTTTTAAGCTCTTCATATTTTTCACCCCTTTTCAGGGTCTTAATGTTTTTGAACACCGATTCATGCTCCTGCTATTTTTCAGACCGTTTCATGCTCATCTCATTTGACAGCTTTTGAAGCTCTTCATATTTTTCACACCTTTTGAAGCTCTTCATATTTTTCACACATTTTCAGGCTCTTCATGTTTTTCAACACCGCTTCTTGCTCCTCCTATTTTTCAGACCGTTTCATGCTCCTCATATTTTGACACGTTTTGACGCTCTTCATATTTTTCACACCTTTTCAGGCTCTTCATGTTTTTCAACACCGTTTCATGCTCCGCCTATTTTTCAGACCGTTTCATTCTCCTCATATTTTTGACACCTTTTGAAGCTCTTCATATTCTTCACACCTTTTGAAGCTCTTCATATTTTTCACACCTTTTCAGGCTCTTCATGTTTTTCAACACCACTTCATGCTCCTGCTATTTTTCAGACCGTTTCATACTCCTCATATTTTTGACATTTTTTAAGGCGCTTCATATTTTTCACACCTTTTCAGGCTCTTCATGTTTTTGAACACGGTGTCATGATCCTCCTATTTTTCAGAAAGTTTCATGCTCCTCATATTTTTGACACCTTTTTAACCTCTTCATATTTTTCACACCTTTTCAGGCTCTTCATGTTTTTCCACACTGGTTCATGCTCCTCCTCTTTTTCAGAAAGTTTCATGCTCCTCATATTTTTGAAACCTTTTGAAGCTCTTCATATTTTTCACACCTTTTCAGGCTCTTCATGTTTTTGAACACAGCTTCATGCTCCTCCTATTTTTCAGACCGTTTCATGCTCCTCCTATTTTTCAGACCGTTTCAGGCTCCTCATATTTTTGACACGTTTTGAAGCTCTTCATATTTTTCACACCTTTTCAGGCTCCTCATGGTTTTCAACACAGCTTCATGTTCCTCCTATTTTTCAGAACGTTTCATGCTCATCTCATTTTGACACCTTTTGAAGCTCTTAATATTTTTCACACGTTTTCAGGCTCTTCATGTGTTTCAACACCGCTTCATGCTCCTCCTATTTTTCAGACCGTTTCATGCTCCTCATATTTTTGAAACCTTTTGAAGCTGCTCCTATTTTTCACACCTTTTGAAACTCTTCATATTTTTCACACCTTTTGAATCTCTTCATATTTTTCACACCTTTTGAGGCTCTTCATATTTTGCCAACCTTTCCAGGCTCTTCATGTTTTTGAACACCGTTTCATGCTGCTCCTATTTTTCAGACCGTTTCATGCTCCTCATATTTTTGACACCTTTTGAAGCTCCTCCTATTTTTCACACGGTTTTAGGCTCTTGATATTTTTCAACACCATTTCATGCTCCTCCTATTTTTCAGACCATTTCATGCTCCCCCTATTTTTGAGACCGTTTCATGCTCCTCATATTTTGACACGTTTTGTAGCTCTTCATATTTTTCACTCCTTTTCAGGCTCTTCATGTTTTTCAACACCGCTTCATGCTCCTCCTATTCTTCAGACCGTTTCATGCTCCTCATATATTTCAGGCTGTTTCATGCAGCTCTTATTATTGACACCTTTTGAAGTTCTTCATATTTTTCACACCTTTTCAGGCTCTTCATGTTTTTCAACACCGCTTCATGCTCCTGCTATTTTTCAGACCGTTTCATACTCCTCATATTTTTGACACCTTTTGAAGCTCTTCATATTTTTCACACCTTTTCAGGCTCTTCATGTTTTTCATTACCGTTTCACGCTCCTCCTATTTTTGATACCGTTTCACGCTCCACATATTTTTGACAACTTTTGGAGCTCTTCATATTTTTCACACCCTTTCAGGCTCTTCATGATTTTGAACACCGCTTCATGCTCCTCCTATTTTTCAGACCGATTCATGCTCCTCAAAGTTTTGAAACCTTTTGAAGCTCTTCATATTTTTCACACCTTTTCAGGCTCTTCATGTTTTTGAACACCACTTCATGCTCCTCGTATTTTTCAGACCTTTTTATGCTCCTCATATTTTTGACACCTTTTGAAGCTCTTCCTTTTTTTCACACCTTTTCATGCTCTTCATGTTTTTCACACCGTTTCATGCTCCTCCTATTTTTCAGACCGTTTCATGCTCCTCATATTTTTCACACCTTTTGAAGCTCTTTATATTTGTCACAACTTTTCAGGCTCTTCATGTTTTTCAACACCGCTTCATGCTCCTCCTAATTTTCAGACCGTTTCATGCTCCTCATGTATTTCACACCTTTTGAAGCTCTTCATATTTCCCATACCTTTTCAGGTTCTTCATGTTTTTCAAAACCGCTTCATGCTCCTCCTATTTTTTAGACCGTTTCATGCTCCTCATATTTTTGAAACTTTTTGAAGCTCTTCATATTTTTCACACCTTTTCAGGCTCTTCATGTTTTTCCACACTGGTTCATGCTCCTCCTCTTTTTCAGAAAGTTTCATGCTCCTCATATTTTTGAAACCTTTTGAAGCTCTTCATATTTTTCTCACATTTTCAGGCTCTTCCTGTTTTTCAACACCATTTCCTGCTCCTCTTATTTTTCAGACCGTTTCATGTTGCTCCTATTTCTCAGACCGTTTCATGATCCTCATATTTTTGAAACCTTTTGAAGCTCTTCATATTTTTCACACCTTTTCAGGCACTCCATGTTTTTCATCAGCGATTCATACTCCTCCTATTTTTGAGGCCGTTTCATGCTCCTCATATTTTTGACACCTTTTGAAGCTCTTCATATTTTTCACACCTTTTCAGGCTCTTCATGTTTTTGAACACCGTTTCATGCTCCTCCTATTTTTCAGACCGTTTAATGCTCCTCATAATTTTGACACCTTTTTAAGCTCTTCATATTTTTCACCCCTTTTCAGGCTCTTAATGTTTTTGAACACTGATTCATGCTCCTGCTATTTTTCAGACCGTTTCATGCTCATCTCATTTGACAGCTTTTGAAGCTCTTCATATTTTTCACACCTTTTGAAGCTCTTCATATTTTTCACACATTTTCAGGCTCTTCATGTTTTTCAACACCGCTTCTTGCTCCTCCTATTTTTCAGACCGTTTCATGCTCCTCATATTTTGACACGTTTTGACGCTCTTCATATTTTTCACACCTTTTCAGGCTCTTCATGTTTTTCAAGACCGTTTCATGCTCCGCCTATTTTTCAGACCGTTTCATTCTCCTCATATTTTTGACACCTTTTGAAGCTCTTCATATTTTTGACACCTTTTGAAGCTCTTCATATTTTTCACACCTTTTCAGGCTCTTCATGTTTTTCAACACCGTTTCATGCTCCGCCTATTTCTCAGACCGTTTCATACTCCTCATATTTTTGACATTTTTTAAGGCGCTTCATATTTTTCACACCTTTTCAGGCTCTTCATGTTTTTGAACACGGTGTCATGATCCTCCTATTTTTCAGAAAGTTTCATGCTCCTCATATTTTTGACACCTTTTTAACCTCTTCATATTTTTCACACCTTTTCAGGCTCTTCATGTTTTTCCACACTGGTTCATGCTCCTCCTCTTTTTCAGAAAGTTTCATGCTCCTCATATTTTTGAAACCTTTTGAAGCTCTTCATATTTTTCTCACATTTTCAGTCTCTTCCTGTTTTTCAACACCATTTCATGCTCCTCTTATTTTTCAGACCGTTTCATGTTGCTCCTATTTCTCAGACCGTTTCATGATCCTCATATTTTTGAAACCTTTTGAAGCTCTTCATATTTTTCACACATTTTCAAACTCTTCAAGATTTTCAACAACGCTTCATGCTCCTGCTTTTTTTCAGACCGTTTCCTGCTCATCTCATTTTTGACAGCTTTTGAAGCTCTTCATATTTTTCACACCTTTTCAGGCTCTTCATGTTTTTGAACACCGCTTCATGCTCCTCCAATTTTTCAGACCGTTTCATGCTCCTCATATATTTGACACTTTTTGAAGCTCTTCATATTTTTCACACCTTTACAGGCTCTTCATGTTTTTGAACACCGATCCATGCTCCTCCAATTTTTCAGACCGTTTCATGCTCCTCATATTTTTCACACCTTTTGAAGCTCTTCATATTTTTCACACCTTTTCAGGCTCTTCAGGTTTTTCAGCACCAGTTCATGCTCCTCCTATTTTTCAGACCGTTTCATGCTCATCTCATTTTTTACACCTTTTGAAGCTCTTCATATTTTGCACACCTTTTCAGGCACTTCATGTTTTTCAGCTCCACTTCATGCTCCTCCAATTTTTCAGACCGTTTCATGCTCCTCATATTTTTCACACCTTTTGAAGCTCTTCATATTTTTCACACCTTTTCAGGCTCTTCAGGTTTTTCAGCACCAGTTCATGCTCCTCCTATTTTTCAGACCGTTTCATGCTCATCTCATTTTTTACACCTTTTGAAGCTCTTCATATTTCCCATACCTTTTCAGGCTCTTCATGTTTTTCAAAACCGCTTCATGCTCCTCCTATTTTTCAGACCGTTTCATGCTCCTCATATTTTTGAAACTTTTTGAAGCTCTTCATATTTTTCACACAATTTCAGGCTCTTCATGTTTTTCAACACAGTTTCATGCCCTCATATTTTTCAGATCGTTTCATGCTCCTCCTATTCTTGAGACCGTTTCATTCTCCTCATATTTTTGACACGTTTTGAAGCTCTTCATATTTTTCACACCTTTTCAGGCACTCCATGTTTTTCATCAGCGATTCATACTCCTCCTATTTTTGAGGCCGTTTCATGCTCCTCATATTTTTGACACCTTTTGAAGCTCTTCATATTTTTCACACCTTTTCAGGCTCTTCATGTTTTTGAACACCGTTTCATGCTCCTCCTATTTTTCAGATCATTTCATGCTCCTAATATATTTCACAACTTTTGAAGCTCTTCATATTTTTCACACCTTTTCAGGCTCTTCATGTTTTACAACACCGCTTCATGATCCTCCTATTTTTCAGAGAGTTTCATGCTCCTCATATTTTTGACACCTTTTAAACGTCTTCATATTTTTCACACCTTTTCAGGCTCTTCATGTTTTTCAAAACCATTTCATGCTCCTCTTACTTTTAAGACCGTTTCATGTTGCTCCTATTTTTCAGACCGTTTCATGATCCTCATATTTTTGAAACCTTTTGAAGCTCTTCATATTTTTCACACCTTTTCAAGCTCTTCAAGATTTTAAACAACGCTTCATGCTCCTGCTTTTTTTCAGACCGTTTCATGCTCATCTCATTTTTGACAGCTTTTGAAGCTCTTCCTATTTTTCATACCTTTTCATGCTCTCCATATTTTTGAACACCGCTTCATGCTCCTCCTATTTTTTAGACCGTTTCATGCTCCTCATATTTTTGACACCTTTTGAAGCTCTTCATATTTGTCACACCTTTTCAGGCTCTTCATGTTATTGAACACCGCTTTATCCTCCTCCTATTTTTCAGACCGTTCCCTGCTCTTCATATTTTTCAAACCTTTTGAAGCTCTTCATATTTGTCACACCTTTTCAGGCTCTTCATGTTTTTAAACACCGCTTCATGCTCCTTCTGTTTTTCAGACCGTTTCATGTTCCTCATATTTTTGACACCTTTTGAAGCTCTTCCTATTTTTCATACCTTTTCATGCTCTCCATATTTTTGAACACCGCTTCATGCTCCTCCTATTTTTTAGACCGTTTCATGCTCCTCATATTTTTGACACCTTTTGAAGCTCTTCATATTTGTCACACCTTTTCAGGCTCTTCATGTTTTTGAACTCCGCCTTATCTTCCTCCTATTTTTCAGACCGTTCCATGCTCTTCATATTTTTCAAACCTTTTCAGGCCTTTCATATTTTTGAACACCGTTTCATGCTCCTCCTATTTTTAAGACCGTTTCATGCTCCTCATATTTTTAACACCTTGTGAAGCTCTTCATATTTTTCACAACTTTTAATGTTTTTGAACACCATTTCATGGTCCTCATATTTTTCACACATTTTGCAGCTCTTCATATTTTTCACGCCTTTTCATGATCTTCATGTTTTTCAACACCAATTCATGCTCCTCCTATATTTTAGACCGTTTCATGCTCCTCATATTTTTCACACCTTTTCAGGCTCTTCATGTTTTTGAACACCGCTTCATGCTCCTCCTATTTTTCAGACCCTTTGATGCTCTTCATATTTTTGACACCTTTTGAAGCTCTTCATATATTTCACACATTTTCAGGCTCTTCAATTTTTTCAAACCCGCTTCATGCCCCTCCTATTTTTCAGACCGTTTCATGCTCCTCATATTTTTCACACCTTTTGAAGCTCTTCGTATTTTTCACACCTTTTCAGGCTCTTCAGGTATTTCAGCACCAGTTCATGCTCCTCCTATTTTTCAGACCGTTTCATGCTCATCTCATTTTTTACACCTTTTGAAGCTCTTCATATTTTGCACACCTTTTCAGGCACTTCATGTTTTTCAGCTCCACTTCATGCTCCTCCTATTTTTCAGACCGTTTCATGCTGCTCAAATTTTTTACACCTTTTGAAGCTCTTCATATTTTTCACACCTTTTCAGGCTCTTCATGTTTTTGAACACCGTTTAATGCTCCTCCTATTTTTCAGACCGTTTCTTGCTCTTCATATTTTTGACACCTTTTAAAGCTCTTCATATTTTACCCACCTTTTCAGCTGTTCATGTTTTTCAACACAGCTTCATGCTCCTCCTATTTTTCAGACCGTTTCATGCTCCTCAAATTTTTGAGACCTTTTGAAGCTCTTCATATTTTTTCTACCTCATCAGGCTCTTCATGTTTGTGAACTCCGCTTCATGTTCCTCCTATTTTTCAGACCGTGTCATGCTCCTCATATTTTTGACACCTTTTGAAGCTCTTCATATTTTTCACACATTTTCAGGCTTTTCATGTTTTTCAATACCACTTCATGCTCCTCTATTTTTCAGACCGTTTCATGCTCCTCATATATTTCACATATTTTCAGGCTCTTCAAGTTTTTGAACACCGCTTCATGATCCTACTATTTTTCAGAACGTTTCATACTCCTCATACTTTTCACACCTTTTGAAGCTCTTCATATTTTTCACACCTGTTCAGGCTCTTCATGCTTTTGAACACCGCTTCATGTTCCTTCTATTTTTCAGAAGGTTTCATGTTCCTATTATTTTTGACATCTTTTGAAGCTCTTCATATATTTCACACCTTTTCATGCGCTTCATGTTTTTCAACATCGCTTCAAGCTCCTATTTTTCACACCGTCTCATGCTACTCATATTTTTGACACCTTTTGAAGCTCTTCCTATTTTTCAAAGCTTTTCAGGCTCTTCACGTTTTTCAACAACGCTTCATGTTCCTCCTATTTTTCATGTTCCTCATAATTTTCACACCTTTTGAAGCTCTTCATATTTTTCAAACCTTTTCAGGCCTTTCATATTTTTGAACACCGTTTCATGCTCCTCCTATTTTTAAGACCGTTTCATGCTCCTCATATTTTTAACACCTTTTGAAGCTCTTCATATTTTTCACACCTTTTCATGTTTTTGAACACCATTTCATGGTCCTCATATTTTTCACACATTTTGCAGCTCTTCATATTTTTCACGCCTTTTCATGATCTTCATGTTTTTCAACACCAAATCATGCTCCTCCTATATTTTAGACCGTTTCATGCTCCTCATATTTTTCACACCTTTTCAGGCTCTTCATGTTTTTGAACACCGCTTCATGCTCCTCCTATTTTTCAGACCCTTTGATGATCTTCATAATTTTGACACCTTTTGAAGCTCTTCATATATTTCACACATTTTCAGGCTCTTCAATTTTTTCAAACCCGCTTCATGCCCCTCCTATTTTTCAGACCGTTTCATGCTACTCATATTTTTCACACATTTTGAAGATCTTCATATTTTTCACACCTTTTCAGGCTCTTCATGTTTTTCAACAACGTTTCATGCTCCTCCTACTTTTCAGACCATTTCATCCTCCTCATATTTTTGACACCTTTTGAAGCTCTTCATATATTTCACAACTCTCCAGGTTCTTCATGATTTTCAACACCACTTCATGCTCCTCCTATTGTTCAAACTGAATCATGCTCGTCATATTTTTGACACCTTTTGAAGCTCTTCATATTTTTCACACTTTTTCAGGCTCTTCATGTTTTTCAACACCACTTCATGCTCCTCATATTTTTCAGACCGATTCATGCTCCTCATATTTATGACACCTTTTGAATCTGCTCAAAATTTTCACACCTTTTCAGGCTCTTCATGTTTTTGAACACCACTTGTGGTCCTCCTATTTTTCACACCGTTTCATGCTCCTCATATTTTTGACACCTTTTGAAACTCTTCATATATTTCACACGTTTTCAGGCTCTTCATGTTTTTCATCACCACTTCATGCTTCTCTTATTTTTCAGACCGTTTTATGCTCCTCATATTTTTCACACCTTTTGAAGCTCTTCATATTTTTCACACCTTTTCAGGCTCTGCATGTTTTTGAACACCGCTTCATGCTCCTCCTATTTTTCAGACTGTTTGTTGATCCTCATATTTTTGACACCTTTTGAAGCTCTTCATATTTTTCACACCATTTCAGGCTCTTCATGTTTTTGAACACCGTTTAATGCTCCTCCTATTTTTCAAACCGTTTCATGCTCCTCATATGTTTGACACCTTTTGACGCTGTTCATATTTTTCACACCTTTTCAGGCTCCCCATGTTTTTGAACACCGCTTCATAATCTTCCTATTTTTCAGATCGTTTCATGCTCATCTCATTTTTGACAAATTTTGAAGCTCTTCATATTTTTCACACCTTTTGAAGCTCTTCATATTTTTTACACCTTTTGAAGCTGTTCATATATTTCACACCTTTTAAGGCACTTCATGTTTTTCAACACCACTTCATGCTGCTCCTATTTTTCAGACCCTTTCATGCTAATCTAATTTTTGACACCTTTTGAAGCTCTTCATATTTTTCACACCTTTTGAAGCTCTTCATTCTTTTCACACCTTTACTGGCTCTTCATGATTTTCAACACCGTTTCATGCTCCTCCTATTTTTCAGACCTTTTCATGCTCCTCATATTGTTGACACCTTTTGAAGCTCTGCCTATTTTTCACACCTTTTCAGGCTCTTCATGATTTTCAACACCGGTTCATGCTCCTCCTATTTTTCAAACAGTTTCATGCTCATCTCATTTTTGACATCTTTTGAAGCTCTTCATATTTTTCACACCTTTTGAATCTTTTCATATTTTTCATATTTTTGAAGCTCTTCATATTTTTCACACGTTTTCAGGCTCTTCATGTTTTTCAACATCACTTCATGCTCCCCCTGTTTTTCAGACCGTTACATGCTCCTCATATTTTTGACAACTTTTCAAGCTCTTCATATTTTTCACCCCTTTTCAGGCTCTTCCTGTTTTTGAACACCACTTCATGCTCTTCCTAATTTTCAGACAGTTTCATGCTCGTCATATTTTTGACACCTTTGGAGCTCTTCATATTTTTCACTCCTTTTCAGGCTCTTCATGTTTTTGAACACCACTTCATGCTCTTCCTAATTTTCAGACAGTTTCATGCTCGTCATATTTTTGACACCTTTGGAGCTCTTCATATCTTTCACACCTTTTCAGGCTCTTCATGTTTTTGAACACCGTTTCATGCTCCTCCTATTTTTCAGACGGTTTCATGCCCCTCATATTTTTGACACCTTTTGAAGCTCTTCATATTTGTCACACATTTTCAGTCTCTTCATGTTTTTCAACACCGCTTCATGCTCCTCCTATTTTTCAGACCGTGTCATGTTCCTCATGTTTTTGACACCTTTTGAAGCTCTTCATATGTTTCACATCTTTTGAAGCTCTTCATGTTTTTTAACACCGTCTCATGCTCCTCCTATTTTTCTGATCGTTTCCCACTCCTCATATGTTTCTCACCTTTTGAAGCTCTTCATGTTTTTTTAACACATTTTCATGCTCCTCCTATATTTCAGACAGTTTCATGCTCCTCATATTTTGACACCTTTTGAAGCTCTTCATATTTTTCACACCTTTTCAGGGTCTTCATGTTTTTCAACACCGCTTCATGCTCCTCCTATTTTTCAGACCGTTTCATGCTCCTCATATTTTTCACACCTTTTGAAGCTCTTTATATTTGTCACAACTTTTCAGGCTCTTCATGTTTTTCAACACCGCTTCATGCTCCTCCTATTTTTCAGACCGTTTCATGCTCCTCATGTATTTCACACCTTTTGAAGCTCTTCATATTTCCCATACCTTTTCAGGCTCTTCATGTTTTTCAAAACCGCTTCATGCTCCTCCTATTTTTCAGACCGTTTCATGCTCCTCATATTTTTGAAACCTTTTGAAGCTCTTCATATTTTTCACACCATTTCAGGCTCTTCATGTTTTTCAACACAGTTTCATGCCCTCATATTTTTCAGATCGTTTCATGCTCCTCCTATTCTTGAGACCGTTTCATTCTCCTCATATTTTTGACACGTTTTGAAGCTCTTCATATTTTTCACACCTTTTCAGGCACTCCATGTTTTTCATCAGCGATTCATACTCCTCCTATTTTTGAGGCCGTTTCATGCTCCTCATATTTTTGACACCTTTTGAAGCTCTTCATATTTTTCACACCTTTTCAGGCTCTTCATGTTTTTGAACACCGTTTCATGCTCCTCCTATTTTTCAGATCGTTTCATGCTCCTAATATATTTCACAACTTTTGAAGCTCTTCATATTTTTCACACCTTTTCAGGCTCTTCATGTTTTACAACACCGCTTCATGATCCTCCTATTTTTCAGAAAGTTTCATGCTCCTCATATTTTTGACACCTTTTAAACGTCTTCATATTTTTCACACCTTTTCAGGCTCTTCATGTTTTTCAAAACCATTTCATGCTCCTCTTACTTTTAAGACCGTTTCATGTTGCTCCTATTTTTCAGACCATTTCATGATCCTCATATTTTTGAAACCTTTTGAAGCTCTTCATATTTTTCACACCTTTTCAAGCTCTTCAAGATTTTAAACAACGCTTCATGCTCCTGCTTTTTTTCAGACCGTTTCATGCTCATCTCATTTTTGACAGCTTTTGAAGCTCTTCATATTTGTCACACCTTTTCAGGCTCTTCATGTTTTTGAACACCGCTTTATCCTCCTCCTATTTTTCAGACCGTTCCCTGCTCTTCATATTTTTCAAACCTTTTGAAGCTCTTCATATTTGTCACACCTTTTCAGGCTCTTCATGTTTTTAAACACCGCTTCATGCTCCTTCTGTTTTTCAGACCGTTTCATGTTCCTCATATTTTTGACACCTTTTGAAGCTCTTCCTATTTTTCATACCTTTTCATGCTCTCCATATTTTTGAACACCGCTTCATGCTCCTCCTATTTTTTAGACCGTTTCATGCTCCTCATATTTTTGACACCTTTTGAAGCTCTTCATATTTGTCACACCTTTTCAGGCTCTTCATGTTTTTGAACTCCGCCTTATCTTCCTCCTATTTTTCAGACCGTTCCATGCTCTTCATATTTTTCAAACCTTTTCAGGCCTTTCATATTTTTGAACACCGTTTCATGCTCCTCCTATTTTTAAGACCGTTTCATGCTCCTCATATTTTTAACACCTTGTGAAGCTCTTCATATTTTTCACACCTTTTCATGTTTTTGAACACCATTTCATGGTCCTCATATTTTTCACACATTTTGCAGCTCTTCATATTTTTCACGCCTTTTCATGATCTTCATGTTTTTCAACACCAATTCATGCCCCTCCTATATTTTAGACCGTTTCATGCTCCTCATATTTTTCACACCTTTTCAGGCTCTTCATGTTTTTGAACACCGCTTCATGCTCCTCCTATTTTTCAGACCCTTTGATGCTCTTCATATTTTTGACACCTTTTGAAGCTCTTCATATATTTCACACATTTTCAGGCTCTTCAATTTTTTCAAACCCGCTTCATGCCCCTCCTATTTTTCAGACCGTTTCATGCTCCTCATATTTTTCACACCTTTTGAAGCTCTTCGTATTTTTCACACCTTTTCAGGCTCTTCAGGTATTTCAGCACCAGTTCATGCTCCTCCTATTTTTCAGACCGTTTCATGCTCATCTCATTTTTTACACCTTTTGAAGCTCTTCATATTTTGCACACCTTTTCAGGCACTTCATGTTTTTCAGCTCCACTTCATGCTCCTCCTATTTTTCAGACCGTTTCATGCTGCTCAAATTTTTTACACCTTTTGAAGCTCTTCATATTTTTCACACCTTTTCAGGCTCTTCATGTTTTTGAACACCGTTTAATGCTCCTCCTATTTTTCAGACCGTTTCTTGCTCTTCATATTTTTGACACCTTTTAAAGCTCTTCATATTTTACCCACCTTTTCAGCTGTTCCTGTTTTTCAACACAGCTTCATGCTCCTCCTATTTTTCAGACCGTTTCATGCTCCTCAAATTTTTGAGACCTTTTGAAGCTCTTCATATTTTTTCTACCTCATCAGGCTCTTCATGTTTGTGAACTCCGCTTCATGTTCCTCCTATTTTTCAGACCGTGTCATGCTCCTCATATTTTTGACACCTTTTGAAGCTCTTCATATTTTTCACACATTTTCAGGCTTTTCATGTTTTTCAATACCACTTCATGCTCCTCTATTTTTCAGACCGTTTCATGCTCCTCATATATTTCACATATTTTCAGGCTCTTCAAGTTTTTGAACACCGCTTCATGATCCTACTATTTTTCAGAACGTTTCATACTCCTCATACTTTTCACACCTTTTGAAGCTCTTCATATTTTTCACACCTTTTCAGGCTCTTCATGCTTTTGAACACCGCTTCATGTTCCTTCTATTTTTCAGAAGGTTTCATGTTCCTATTATTTTTGACATCTTTTGAAGCTCTTCATATATTTCACACCTTTTCATGCGCTTCATGTTTTTCAACATCGCTTCAAGCTCCTATTTTTCACACCGTCTCATGCTACTCATATTTTTGACACCTTTTGAAGCTCTTCCTATTTTTCAAAGCTTTTCAGGCTCTTCACGTTTTTCAACAACGCTTCATGTTCCTCCTATTTTTCATGTTCCTCATAATTTTCACACCTTTTGAAGCTCTTCATATTTTTCAAACCTTTTCAGGCCTTTCATATTTTTGAACACCGTTTCATGCTCCTCCTATTTTTAAGACCGTTTCATGCTCCTCATATTTTTAACACCTTTTGAAGCTCTTCATATTTTTCACACCTTTTCATGTTTTTGAACACCATTTCATGGTCCTCATATTTTTCACACATTTTGCAGCTCTTCATATTTTTCACGCCTTTTCATGATCTTCATGTTTTTCAACACCAAATCATGCTCCTCCTATATTTTAGACCGTTTCATGCTCCTCATATTTTTCACACCTTTTCAGGCTCTTCATGTTTTTGAACACCGCTTCATGCTCCTCCTATTTTTCAGACCCTTTGATGCTCTTCATAGTTTTGACACCTTTTGAAGCTCTTCATATATTTCACACATTTTCAGGCTCTTCAATTTTTTCAAACCCGCTTCATGCCCCTCCTATTTTTCAGACCGTTTCATGCTACTCATATTTTTCACACATTTTGAAGATCTTCATATTTTTCACACCTTTTCAGGCTCTTCATGTTTTTCAACAACGTTTCATGCTCCTCCTACTTTTCAGACCATTTCATCCTCCTCATATTTTTGACACCTTTTGAAGCTCTTCATATATTTCACAACTCTCCAGGTTCTTCATGATTTTCAACACCACTTCATGCTCCTCCTATTGTTCAAACTGAATCATGCTCGTCATATTTTTGACACCTTTTGAAGCTCTTCATATTTTTCACACTTTTTCAGGCTCTTCATGTTTTTCAACACCACTTCATGCTCCTCATATTTTTCAGACCGATTCATGCTCCTCATATTTATGACACCTTTTGAATCTGCTCAAAATTTTCACACCTTTTCAGGCTCTTCATGTTTTTGAACACCACTTGTGGTCCTCCTATTTTTCACACCGTTTCATGCTCCTCATATTTTTGACACCTTTTGAAACTCTTCATATATTTCACACGTTTTCAGGCTCTTCATGTTTTTCATCACCACTTCATGCTTCTCTTATTTTTCAGACCGTTTTATGCTCCTCATATTTTTCACACCTTTTGAAGCTCTTCATATTTTTCACACCTTTTCAGGCTCTGCATGTTTTTGAACACCGCTTCATGCTCCTCCTATTTTTCAGACTGTTTGTTGATCCTCATATTTTTGACACCTTTTGAAGCTCTTCATATTTTTCACACCATTTCAGGCTCTTCATGTTTTTGAACACCGTTTAATGCTCCTCCTATTTTTCAAACCGTTTCATGCTCCTCATATGTTTGACACCTTTTGACGCTGTTCATATTTTTCACACCTTTTCAGGCTCCCCATGTTTTTGAACACCGCTTCATAATCTTCCTATTTTTCAGATCGTTTCATGCTCATCTCATTTTTGACAAATTTTGAAGCTCTTCATATTTTTCACACCTTTTGAAGCTCTTCATATTTTTTACACCTTTTGAAGCTGTTCATATATTTCACACCTTTTAAGGCACTTCATGTTTTTCAACACCACTTCATGCTGCTCCTATTTTTCAGACCCTTTCATGCTAATCTAATTTTTGACACCTTTTGAAGCTCTTCATATTTTTCACACCTTTTGAAGCTCTTCATTCTTTTCACACCTTTACTGGCTCTTCATGATTTTCAACACCGTTTCATGCTCCTCCTATTTTTCAGACCTTTTCATGCTCCTCATATTGTTGACACCTTTTGAAGCTCTGCCTATTTTTCACACCTTTTCAGGCTCTTCATGATTTTCAACACCGGTTCATGCTCCTCCTATTTTTCAGACAGTTTCATGCTCATCTCATTTTTGACATCTTTTGAAGCTCTTCATATTTTTCACACCTTTTGAATCTTTTCATATTTTTCATATTTTTGAAGCTCTTCATATTTTTCACACGTTTTCAGGCTCTTCATGTTTTTCAACATCACTTCATGCTCCCCCTGTTTTTCAGACCGTTACATGCTCCTCATATTTTTGACAACTTTTCAAGCTCTTCATATTTTTCACCCCTTTTCAGGCTCTTCCTGTTTTTGAACACCACTTCATGCTCTTCCTAATTTTCAGACAGTTTCATGCTCGTCATATTTTTGACACCTTTGGAGCTCTTCATATTTTTCACTCCTTTTCAGGCTCTTCATGTTTTTGAACACCACTTCATGCTCTTCCTAATTTTCAGACAGTTTCATGCTCGTCATATTTTTGACACCTTTGGAGCTCTTCATATCTTTCACACCTTTTCAGGCTCTTCATGTTTTTGAACACCGTTTCATGCTCCTCCTATTTTTCAGACGGTTTCATGCCCCTCATATTTTTGACACCTTTTGAAGCTCTTCATATTTGTCACACATTTTCAGTCTCTTCATGTTTTTCAACACCGCTTCATGCTCCTCCTATTTTTCAGACCGTGTCATGTTCCTCATGTTTTTGACACCTTTTGAAGCTCTTCATATGTTTCACATCTTTTGAAGCTCTTCATGTTTTTTAACACCGTCTCATGCTCCTCCTATTTTTCTGATCGTTTCCCACTCCTCATATGTTTCTCACCTTTTGAAGCTCTTCATGTTTTTTTAACACATTTTCATGCTCCTCCTATATTTCAGACAGTTTCATGCTCCTCATATTTTGACACCTTTTGAAGCTCTTCATATTTTTCACACCTTTTCAGGGTCTTCATGTTTTTCAACACCGCTTCATGCTCCTCCTATTTTTCAGACCGTTTCATGCTCCTCATATTTTTCACACCTTTTGAAGCTCTTTATATTTGTCACAACTTTTCAGGCTCTTCATGTTTTTCAACACCGCTTCATGCTCCTCCTATTTTTCAGACCGTTTCATGCTCCTCATGTATTTCACACCTTTTGAAGCTCTTCATATTTCCCATACCTTTTCAGGCTCTTCATGTTTTTCAAAACCGCTTCATGCTCCTCCTATTTTTCAGACCGTTTCATGCTCCTCATATTTTTGAAACCTTTTGAAGCTCTTCATATTTTTCACACCATTTCAGGCTCTTCATGTTTTTCAACACAGTTTCATGCCCTCATATTTTTCAGATCGTTTCATGCTCCTCCTATTCTTGAGACCGTTTCATTCTCCTCATATTTTTGACACGTTTTGAAGCTCTTCATATTTTTCACACCTTTTCAGGCACTCCATGTTTTTCATCAGCGATTCATACTCCTCCTATTTTTGAGGCCGTTTCATGCTCCTCATATTTTTGACACCTTTTGAAGCTCTTCATATTTTCACACCTTTTCAGGCTCTTCATGTTTTTGAACACCGTTTCATGCTCCTCCTATTTTTCAGATCGTTTCATGCTCCTAATATATTTCACAACTTTTGAAGCTCTTCATATTTTTCACACCTTTTCAGGCTCTTCATGTTTTACAACACCGCTTCATGATCCTCCTATTTTTCAGAAAGTTTCATGCTCCTCATATTTTTGACACCTTTTAAACGTCTTCATATTTTTCACACCTTTTCAGGCTCTTCATGTTTTTCAAAACCATTTCATGCTCCTCTTACTTTTAAGACCGTTTCATGTTGCTCCTATTTTTCAGACCGTTTCATGATCCTCATATTTTTGAAACCTTTTGAAGCTCTTCATATTTTTCACACCTTTTCAAGCTCTTCAAGATTTTAAACAACGCTTCATGCTCCTGCTTTTTTTCAGACCGTTTCATGGTCATCTCATTTTTGACAGCTTTTGAAGCTCTTCATATTTGTCACACCTTTTCAGGCTCTTCATGTTTTTGAACACCGCTTTATCCTCCTCCTATTTTTCAGACCGTTCCCTGCTCTTCATATTTTTCAAACCTTTTGAAGCTCTTCATATTTGTCACACCTTTTCAGGCTCTTCATGTTTTTAAACACCGCTTCATGCTCCTTCTGTTTTTCAGACCGTTTCATGTTCCTCATATTTTTGACACCTTTTGAAGCTCTTCCTATTTTTCATACCTTTTCATGCTCTCCATATTTTTGAACACCGCTTCATGCTCCTCCTATTTTTTAGACCGTTTCATGCTCCTCATATTTTTGACACCTTTTGAAGCTCTTCATATTTGTCACACCTTTTCAGGCTCTTCATGTTTTTGAACTCCGCCTTATCTTCCTCCTATTTTTCAGACCGTTCCATGCTCTTCATATTTTTCAAACCTTTTCAGGCCTTTCATATTTTTGAACACCGTTTCATGCTCCTCCTATTTTTAAGACCGTTTCATGCTCCTCATATTTTTAACACCTTGTGAAGCTCTTCATATTTTTCACACCTTTTAATGTTTTTGAACACCATTTCATGGTCCTCATATTTTTCACACATTTTGCAGCTCTTCATATTTTTCACGCCTTTTCATGATCTTCATGTTTTTCAACACCAATTCATGCTCCTCCTATATTTTAGACCGTTTCATGCTCCTCATATTTTTCACACCTTTTCAGGCTCTTCATGTTTTTGAACACCGCTTCATGCTCCTCCTATTTTTCAGACCCTTTGATGCTCTTCATATTTTTGACACCTTTTGAAGCTCTTCATATATTTCACACATTTTCAGGCTCTTCAATTTTTTCAAACCCGCTTCATGCCCCTCCTATTTTTCAGACCGTTTCATGCTCCTCATATTTTTCACACCTTTTGAAGCTCTTCGTATTTTTCACACCTTTTCAGGCTCTTCAGGTATTTCAGCACCAGTTCATGCTCCTCCTATTTTTCAGACCGTTTCATGCTCATCTCATTTTTTACACCTTTTGAAGCTCTTCATATTTTGCACACCTTTTCATGCACTTCATGTTTTTCAGCTCCACTTCATGCTCCTCCTATTTTTCAGACCGTTTCATGCTGCTCAAATTTTTTACACCTTTTGAAGCTCTTCATATTTTTCACACCTTTTCAGGCTCTTCATGTTTTTGAACACCGTTTAATGCTCCTCCTATTTTTCAGACCGTTTCTTGCTCTTCATATTTTTGACACCTTTTAAAGCTCTTCATATTTTACCCACCTTTTCAGCTGTTCATGTTTTTCAACACAGCTTCATGCTCCTCCTATTTTTCAGACCGTTTCATGCTCCTCAAATTTTTGAGACCTTTTGAAGCTCTTCATATTTTTTCTACCTCATCAGGCTCTTCATGTTTGTGAACTCCGCTTCATGTTCCTCCTATTTTTCAGACCGTGTCATGCTCCTCATATTTTTGACACCTTTTGAAGCTCTTCATATTTTTCACACATTTTCAGGCTTTTCATGTTTTTCAATACCACTTCATGCTCCTCTATTTTTCAGACCGTTTCATGCTCCTCATATATTTCACATATTTTCAGGCTCTTCAAGTTTTTGAACACCGCTTCATGATCCTACTATTTTTCAGAACGTTTCATACTCCTCATACTTTTCACACCTTTTGAAGCTCTTCATATTTTTCACACCTTTTCAGGCTCTTCATGCTTTTGAACACCGCTTCATGTTCCTTCTATTTTTCAGAAGGTTTCATGTTCCTATTATTTTTGACATCTTTTGAAGCTCTTCATATATTTCACACCTTTTCATGCGCTTCATGTTTTTCAACATCGCTTCAAGCTCCTATTTTTCACACCGTCTCATGCTACTCATATTTTTGACACCTTTTGAAGCTCTTCCTATTTTTCAAAGCTTTTCAGGCTCTTCACGTTTTTCAACAACGCTTCATATTCCTCCTATTTTTCATGTTCCTCATAATTTTCACACCTTTTGAAGCTCTTCATATTTTTCAAACCTTTTCAGGCCTTTCATATTTTGAACACCGTTTCATGCTCCTCCTATTTTTAAGACCGTTTCATGCTCCTCATATTTTTAACACCTTTTGAAGCTCTTCATATTTTTCACACCTTTTCATGTTTTTGAACACCATTTCATGGTCCTCATATTTTTCACACATTTTGCAGCTCTTCATATTTTTCACGCCTTTTCATGATCTTCATGTTTTTCAACACCAAATCATGCTCCTCCTATATTTTAGACCGTTTCATGCTCCTCATATTTTTCACACCTTTTCAGGCTCTTCATGTTTTTGAACACCGCTTCATGCTCCTCCTATTTTTCAGACCCTTTGATGCTCTTCATAGTTTTGACACCTTTTGAAGCTCTTCATATATCTCACACATTTTCAGGCTCTTCAATTTTTTCAAACCCGCTTCATGCCCCTCCTATTTTTCAGACCGTTTCATGCTACTCATATTTTTCACACATTTTGAAGATCTTCATATTTTTCACACCTTTTCAGGCTCTTCATGTTTTTCAACAACGTTTCATGCTCCTCCTACTTTTCAGACCGTTTCATCCTCCTCATATTTTTGACACCTTTTGAAGCTCTTCATATATTTCACAACCCTTCAGGTTCTTCCTGATTTTCAACACCACTTCATGCTCCTCCTATTGTTCAAACTGAATCATGCTCGTCATATTTTTGACACCTTTTGAAGCTCTTCATATTTTTCACACTTTTTCAGGCTCTTCATATTTTTCAACACCACTTCATGCTCCTCATATTTTTCAGACCGATTCATGCTCCTCATATTTATGACACCTTTTGAATCTGCTCAAAATTTTCACACCTTTTCAGGCTCTTCATGTTTTTGAACACCACTTGTGGTCCTCCTATTTTTCACACCGTTTCATGCTCCTCATATTTTTGACACCTTTTGAAACTCTTCATATATTTCACACGTTTTCAGGCTCTTCATGTTTTTCATCACCACTTCATGCTTCTCTTATTTTTCAGACCGTTTTATGCTCCTCATATTTTTCACACCTTTTGAAGCTCTTCATATTTTTCACACCTTTTCAGGCTCTGCATGTTTTTGAACACCGCTTCATGCTCCTCCTATTTTTCAGACTGTTTGTTGATCCTCATATTTTTGACACCTTTTGAAGCTCTTCATATTTTTCACACCATTTCAGGCTCTTCATGTTTTTGAACACCGTTTAATGCTCCTCCTATTTTTCAAACCGTTTCATGCTCCTCATATGTTTGACACCTTTTGACGCTGTTCATATTTTTCACACCTTTTCAGGCTCCCCATGTTTTTGAACACCGCTTCATAATCTTCCTATTTTTCAGATCGTTTCATGCTCATCTCATTTTTGACAAATTTTGAAGCTCTTCATATTTTTCACACCTTTTGAAGCTCTTCATATTTTTTACACCTTTTGAAGCTGTTCATATATTTCACACCTTTTAAGGCACTTCATGTTTTTCAACACCACTTCATGCTGCTCCTATTTTTCAGACCCTTTCATGCTAATCTAATTTTTGACACCTTTTGAAGCTCTTCATATTTTTCACACCTTTTGAAGCTCTTCATTCTTTTCACACCTTTACTGGCTCTTCATGATTTTCAACACCGTTTCATGCTCCTCCTATTTTTCAGACCTTTTCATGCTCCTCATATTGTTGACACCTTTTGAAGCTCTGCCTATTTTTCACACCTTTTCAGGCTCTTCATGATTTTCAACACCGGTTCATGCTCCTCCTATTTTTCAGACAGTTTCATGCTCATCTCATTTTTGACATCTTTTGAAGCTCTTCATATTTTTCACACCTTTTGAATCTTTTCATATTTTTGAAGCTCTTCATATTTTTCACACGTTTTCAGGCTCTTCATGTTTTTCAACATCACTTCATGCTCCCCCTGTTTTTCAGACCGTTACATGCTCCTCATATTTTTGACAACTTTTCAAGCTCTTCATATTTTTCACCCCTTTTCAGGCTCTTCCTGTTTTTGAACACCACTTCATGCTCTTCCTAATTTTCAGACAGTTTCATGCTCGTCATATTTTTGACACCTTTGGAGCTCTTCATATTTTTCACTCCTTTTCAGGCTCTTCATGTTTTTGAACACCACTTCATGCTCTTCCTAATTTTCAGACAGTTTCATGCTCGTCATATTTTTGACACCTTTGGAGCTCTTCATATCTTTCACACCTTTTCAGGCTCTTCATGTTTTTGAACACCGTTTCATGCTCCTCCTATTTTTCAGACGGTTTCATGCCCCTCATATTTTTGACACCTTTTGAAGCTCTTCATATTTGTCACACATTTTCAGTCTCTTCATGTTTTTCAACACCGCTTCATGCTCCTCCTATTTTTCAGACCGTGTCATGTTCCTCATGTTTTTGACACCTTTTGAAGCTCTTCATATGTTTCACATCTTTTGAAGCTCTTCATGTTTTTTAACACCGTCTCATGCTCCTCCTATTTTTCTGATCGTTTCCCACTCCTCATATGTTTCTCACCTTTTGAAGCTCTTCATGTTTTTTTAACACATTTTCATGCTCCTCCTATATTTCAGACAGTTTCATGCTCCTCATATTTTGACACCTTTTGAAGCTCTTCATATTTTTCACACCTTTTCAGGGTCTTCATGTTTTTCAACACCGCTTCATGCTCCTCCTATTTTTCAGACCGTTTCATGCTCCTCATATTTTTCACACCTTTTGAAGCTCTTTATATTTGTCACAACTTTTCAGGCTCTTCATGTTTTTCAACACCATTTCATGCTCCTCCTATTTTTCAGACCGTTTCATGCTCCTCATGTATTTCACACCTTTTGAAGCTCTTCATATTTCCCATACCTTTTCAGGCTCTTCATGTTTTTCAAAACCGCTTCATGCTCCTCCTATTTTTCAGACCGTTTCATGCTCCTCATATTTTTGAAACCTTTTGAAGCTCTTCATATTTTTCACATCTTTTGAAGCTCTTCATATTTTTCACATCTTTTGAAGCTCTTCAAATTTTTCACATCTTTTGAAGCTCTTCATATTTTTCACAACTTTTCAGGCTCTTTATGATTTTCAACACCGCTTCATGCTCCTCCTATTTTTCAGACCGTTTCATGCTCATCTCATTTTGACACTTTTTGAAGCACTTCAAATTTTTCACACCTTTTGAAGCTCTTCATATTTTTCATATTTTTGAAGCTCTTCATATTTTCATACGTTTTCAGGCTCTTCATGTTTTTCAACACCGCTTCATGCTATTTCTATTTTTCAGAGTGTTTCATGCTCCTCATGTATTTCACACCTTTTGAAGCTCTTCATATTTTTCAAACCTTTTCAGGCTCTTCATGTTTTTGATCACCGTTTCATGCTCCTCCTATTTTTCAGACCGTTTCATGCTCCTCATATTTTTGACACCTTTTGAAGCTTTTCATATTTTTCACACCTTTTCAGGCTCTTCATTTTTTTCAACACTACTTCTTGCTCCTCCAATTTTTCAGACCGTTTCATGCTCATCTAATTTTTGACACCTGTTGAAGCTCTTCATATTTTTCACACCTTCTGAAGCTCTTCATATTTTTCACACTTTTTCAGGCTCTTCATGTTTTTCAACACCACTTCATGCTTCTCCTATTTTTCAGCCCGTTTCGTGCTCCTCATGTTTTTCACACCTTTAGAAGCTCGTCATATTTTTCACACCTTTTCAGGCTCTTCAGGTTGTTGATCACCGTTTCTTGCTCCTCCTATTTTTCAGACCGTTTCATGCTCCTCATATTTTTGACACCTTTTGAAGCTCTTCATATTTTTCACACCTTTTCACGCTCTTCATGTTTTTGAACACCGCTTCATGCTCCTCCTATTTTTCAGACCGTTTCATGCTCCTCATATTTTTGACACCTTTTGAAGCTCTTCATAATTTTCACACCCTTTCAGGCTCTTCATGTTTTTCAACACCACTTCATGCTCCTCCTATTTTTCAGACCGTCTCATGCTCCTCATATTTTTGACATCTTTAGAAACTCTTCATATCTTTCACACTTTTTCAGACTCTTCATGTTTTTCAACACCGCTTCATGATCCTCCTATTTTTCAGACCGTTTCATTCTCCTCATATTTTTGACACCTTTTGAAGCTCTTCATATATTTCACACCTTTTCAGGCTCTTCATTTACTTCAACACCACTTCATGCTCCGCCTATTTTTCAGACCGTTTCATGCTCATCTCATTTTTGACACCTTTTGAAGCTCTTCATATTTTTCACAAGTTTTCAGGCTTCTCATGTTTTTCAACACCGCTTCATGCTCCTTCTATTTTTCAGGCTGTTTCATGCTCCTCATATTTTTCACACCTTTTGAAGCTCTTCATATTTTTCACACATTATCAGGCTCTTCATGTTTTTGAACACAGCTTCATGCTCTTCCTATTTTTCAGAACGATTCATGCTCCTCATATTTTTGACACCTTTTGAAGCTCTTCATATTTTTCACACATTTTCACGCTCTTCATATTTTTGAACACCGCTTCATGCTCCTCGTATTTTTCAGACTGTTTCATGTTCCTCATATATTTGTCACATTTTTAATCTCTTCATATATTTCACACATTTTCAGGCTATTCATGTTTTTCAACATCACTTCATGCTCCTCGTATTTTTAAGACCGTTACATTTTCCACATATTTGTGACACCTTTAGAATCTCTTCATATTTTTCACTACTTTTCAGGCTCTTCATGCTTTTCAACACCACTTCCTGCTCCTCCTCTTTTTCAGAGCGTTTCATGCTCCTCATATTTTTGACACCTGTTGAAACTCTTCATATTTCTCACAACTTTTCAGGTTCTTCATGTTTTCAACACCGCTTCATGCTCCTCCTATTTTTCAAACCGTTTCTTGCTCATCTCATTTTTGACACCTTTTGAAGCTCTTCATATTTTTCACATCTTTTGAAGCTCTTTATATTTTTCACACATTTTCAGGCTCTTCATGTATTTCAACACTCATTCTTGCTCCACCTATTTTTCACACCGTTTCATGCTCCTCATATTTTTGACACCTTTTGAAGCTCTTCATATTTTTCACACCTTTTCAGGCTCTTTATGTTTTTCAACACCACTTCATGCTCCTCCTATTTTTCAGATCGTTTCATGCTCCTCATATTTTTGATACCTTTTGAAGCTCTTCATATTTTCCCCACATTTTCAGGCTCTTCATATTTTTGAACATGCTTCATGCTCCTCCTATTTTTCAGACTGTTTCATGCTCCTCGTATTTTTGACACCTTTTGAAGCTCTTCATATTTTTCACACCTTTTCTGGCTCTTCATGTTTTTGAACACCACTTCATGCTCCTTCTATTTTTCAGAGAATTTCATTCTCCTCATGTATTTCACACCTTTTGAAGCTCTTCATATTTTTCACACATTTTTAAGGCTCTTCATGTTTTTCGACACCACTTCATGCTTCTCCTTTTTTTCAGCCCGTTTCATGCTCCCCATGTATTTCACACATTTTGAAGCTCTTCATATTTTTCACAACTTTTCAGGCTCTTCATATTTTTGATCACCGCTTCATACTCCTCCTATTTTTCAGACCGTTTCATGCTCCTCATATTTTTGACACCTTTTGAAGCTCTTCATATTTTTCACACCTTTTCGGGCTCTTCATGTTTCTGAACACCGCTTCATGCTCCTCCTATTTTTTCAGACCGCTTCATGCTCCTCATATTTTTGACTCCTTTTGAAGCTCTTCATATTTTTCACACCTTTTCAGACTCTTCATGTTTCTCAACAACACTTCATGCTCCTCCTATTTTTCAGACCGTTCCATGCTCCTCATATTTTTGACACCTATAGTAACTCTTCATATTTTTCACACCTTTTCAGACTCTTCATGTTTTTCAACACCGATTCATGCTCCTCCTATTTTTTAGATGGTTTCATGCTCATCTAATATTTGACACCTTTTGAAGCTCTTCATATTTTTCACACCTTTTGAAGCTCTTCATATATTTCACACCTTTTCAGGCTCTTCATATTTTTGAACACCGCTTCATGCTCCTCCTAATTTTCAGACCTTTTCATGCTCCATACATATTTGACACCTTTTGAAGCTTTTCATTTTTTTCACACCTTTTCATGCTCTTCATGTTTTTGAACACCATTTCATGCTCCTCCTATTTTGCAGACCGTTTCATGCTCCTCATATTTTTGACACCTTTTGAAGCTCTTCATGTTTTTCATGCCATTTCTGGCTCTTAATGTTTTTGAACACCGCTTCATGCTCCTCCAATTTTTCAAACCGTTTCATGCTCATCCTATTTTTTA
Source organism: Dama dama (assembly GCF_033118175.1). Classification (NCBI taxonomy): domain Eukaryota; kingdom Metazoa; phylum Chordata; class Mammalia; order Artiodactyla; family Cervidae; genus Dama; species Dama dama. The sequence continues at coordinate 471,079 of NW_026870993.1, read as the reverse complement.
GACTGTTCCATGCACCTCTTATTATTGACACCTTTTGAAGCTCTTCATATTTTTCACACCTTTTCAGGCTCTTCATGTTTCTCAACACCGCTTCATGCTCCTCCTATTTTTCATACCGTTTCATGCTCCTCATATTTTTCACACCTTTTGAAGCTCTTCATATTTTTCACACCTTTTCAGGCTCTTCATGTTTTTCTACACCGCTTCATGCTCCTCCTATTTTTCAGACCGTTTCATTCTCCTCACAATTTTCACACCTTTTTCAGGCTCTTCATTTTTTTCAACACCACTTCATGCTCCTCCTATTTTTCAGACCGTTTCATGCTCCTCATATTTTTGACACCTTTTGAAGCTCTTCATATTTTTCACACCTTTCCAGGCTCTTCATGTTTTTGAACACCGTTTAATGCTCCTCCTATTTTTCAGACCGTTTCGTGCTCCTCATATTTTTGAACACCGTTTAATGCTCCTCCTATTTTTCAGGCCGTTTCTTGCTCCTCATATTTTTGACACCTTTTGAAGCTCTTCATATTTTTCACACCTTTCCATGCTCTTCATGTTTTTGAATACCACTTCTTGCTCCTCCTATTTTTCAGACCGTTTCATGTTCCTCATGTATTTCACACATTTTGAAGCTCTTCATATTTTACACACCTTTTCATGCTCTTCATGATTTTCAACACCACTTCCTGCTCCTCCTATTTTTCAGACCATTTCATGCTCCTCATATTTTTCACACCTTTTGAAGCTCTTCATATTTTTCACACCTGTTCAGGCTCTTCATGTTTTTCTACACCGCTTCATGATCCTCCTATTTTGCAGACCGTTTCATGCTCCTCATATTTTTGACACCTTTTGTAGCTCTTCATATTTTTCACAACTTTTCAGGCTCTTCATGTTTTTCTACACCGCTTCATGCTCCTCCTATTTTTCAGACCGTTTCATGCTCCTCATATTTTTAAAACCTTTTGAAGCTCTTCATATTTTTCACACCTTTTCAGGCTCTTCATGTTTTTCAACACCACTTCATGCTCCTCCTATTTTTCAGACCGTTTCATGCTCCTCATATTTTTGACACCTTTTGAAGCTCTTCATATTTTTCACACCTTTCCAGGCTCTTCATGTTTTTGAACACCGTTTAATGCTCCTCCTATTTTTCAGACCGTTTCTTGCTCCTCATATTTTTGAACACTGTTTAATGCTCCTCCTATTTTTCAGACCGTTTCATGTTCCTCATGTATTTCACACATTTTGAAGCTCTTCATATTTTACACACCTTTTCATGCTCTTCATGATTTTCAACACCACTTCCTGCTCCTCCTATTTTTCAGACCATTTCATGCTCCTCATATTTTTCACACCTTTTGAAGCTCTTCATATTTTTCACACCTGTTCAGGCTCTTCATGTTTTTCTACACCGCTTCATGATCCTCCTATTTTGCAGACCGTTTCATGCTCCTCATATTTTTGACACCTTTTGTAGCTCTTCATATTTTTCACAACTTTTCAGTCTCTTCATGTTTTTCTACACCGCTTCATGCTCCTCCTATTTTTCAGACCGTTTCATGCTCCTCATATTTTTAAAACCTTTTGAAGCTCTTCATATTTTTCACACCTTTTCAGGCTCCTCATGTTTTTGAACACCGTTTTATGCTCCAAATATTTTTCAGACCGTTTCATGCTCCTCATATTTTTGAAACCTTTTGAAGCTCTTCATATTTTTCACACCTTCTCAGGCTCTTCATGTTTTTCAACACCGCTTCATGCTCCTCCTATTTTTCAGACCGTTTCATGCACCTCATATTTTTGACACCTTTTGAAGCTCTTCATATTTTTCACACATTCTCAGGCTCTTCATGTTTTTCAACACCACTTCATGCTCCTCCTATTTTTCAGACCGTTTCATCCTCCTCATATATTTGACACCTTTTGAAGCTCTTCATATTTTTCACACCTATTCAGGCTCTTCATGTTTTTCAGCACCGCTTCATGCTGCTTCTATTTTTCAGACCTTTTCATGCTCCTCATATTTTTGACACGTTTTGAAGCTCTTCATATTTTTCACACCTTTTCAGGCTTTTCATGTATTTGAACACGCTTCATGTTTCTCCTTGTTTTCAGACCGTTTTTTGCTCCTCATATTTTTGACACCTTTTGAAGCTCTTCATATTTTTCACACGTTTTCAGCTCTTCATGTTTTTCAACACCGCTTCATGCTCTTCCTGTTTTTCAGACCGTTTCAAGCTCATCTCATTTTTAACAACTTTTGAAGCTTTTCATATTTTTCACAACATTTCAGGCTCTGCTTGTTCTTGAACACCGCTTCATGCTCCTCCTATTTTTCAGAGAGTTTCATGCTCCTCATGTATTTCACACCTTTTGAAGCTCTTCATATTTTTCACACGTTTTTAGGCTCTTCATGTTTTTCAACACCGCTTCATGCCACTCCTATTTTTCAGACCGTTTCATGCTCCTCATATTTTTGACACCTTTTGAAGCTCTTCATATTCTTCACACTTTTCAGGCTCTTCATGTTTTTGAACACCGTTTCATGCTCTTCCTATTTTTCAGACCGTTTCATGCTCCTAATATTTTTCACACCTATTGAAGCTCTTCATATTTTTCACAACTTTTCAGGCTCTTCATGTTTTTGAACACCTCTTCATGCTCCTCCTATTTTTCAGACCGTTTAATGCTCCTCATGTATTTCAAACCTTTTGAAGCTCTTCATATTTTTCACAACTTTTCAGGCTCTTCATGTTTTTGAACACCGCTTCATGCTCCTCCTATTTTTCAGACCGTTTCATGCTCCTCGTATTTTTAACACCTTTTGAAGCTCTTCATATTTTTCACACCTTTTCAGGCTTTTCATGTATTTGAACACGCTTCATGCTTCTCCTTGTTTTCAGACCGTTCTTTATTCCTCATATTTTTGACACCTTTTGAAGCTCTTCATATTTTTCACACGTTTTCAGCTCTTCATGTTTTTCAACACCGCTTCATGCTCTTCCTATTTTTCAGACTGTTTCAAGCTCATCTCATTTTTGACAACTTTTGAAGCTTTTCATATTTTTCACAACATTTCAGGCTCTTCATGTTTTTGAACACTGCTTCATGCTCCTCCTAATTTTCAAAGAGTTTCATGCTCCTCATGTATTTCACACCTTTTGAAGCTCTTCATATTTTTAACACCTTTTCAGGCTCTTCATGTTTTTCCACACCACTTCATTCTTCTCCTATTTTTCAGCCCGTTTCATGCTCCTCATGTATTTCACACCTTTTGAAGCTCTTCATATTTTTCACATCTTTTCAGGCTCTTCATGTTTTTGATCACTGTTCCATGCTCCTCCTATTTTTCAGACCGTTTCATGCTCATCATATTTGACACATTTTGAAGCTCTTCATATTTTTCATAACTTTTCATGCTCATCAGGTTTTTGAACACCACTACATGATCCTCCTATTTTGCAGACCGTTTCACACTCCTCATATTTTTGACACCTTTAGAAGCTCTTCATATTTTTCACACCTTCTCAGGCACTTCATGTTTTTCAACACCGCTTCATGCTCCTCCTATTTTTCAGACCGCTTCATTCTCCTCATATTTTGACACCATTTGAAGCTCTTCATATATTTCACACCTTTACAGGCTCTTCTTTTTTTTCAACACCACTTCATGCTCCTCCTATTTTTCAGACCGTTTCATGCTCATCTCATTTTTGACACCTTTTGAAGCTCTTCATATTTTTCACAATTTTGAAGCTCTTCATACTTTTCACACGTTTTGAGGCTCTTCAATTTTTTCAACACCGCTTCATGCTGCTTCTATTTTTCAGACCGTTTCATGCTCCTCATATTTTTTACACGTTTTGAAGCTCTTCATATTTTTCACACCTTTTCAGGCTTTTCATGTATTTGAACACCCTTCATGCTCCTCCTATTTTTCAGACCGTTTCATGCTCCTCATATTTTGACGCATTTTTAAGCTCTTCATATTTTTCACACCTTTTCAGGCTCTTCATGTTTTTGAACACCGCTTCATGCTCCTCCTATTTTTCAGACCGTTTCATGCTCCGCATATTTTTACCACCTTTTGAAGTTTTTCATATTTTTCACACATTTTCTGGCTGTTCAAGTTTTTCAACACCACTTCTTGCTCCTCCTTTTTTGCAGACCGTTTCATGCTCCCCATATTTTTTACACCTTTTGAAGCTCTTCATATTTTTCACACGTTTTCAGGCTCTTCATGTTTTTCAAGACCGCTTCATGCTCCTCCTATATTTCAGACCGTTTCATGCTCCTCATATTTTTAACACTTTTTAAAGCTCTTCATATTTTTCACACCTTTTCAGACTCTTCATATTTTTGAACACCACTACATGCTCCTCCTATTTGTCAGAGAGTTTCATGCTCTTCATGTATTTCACACCTTTTGAAGCTCCTCATATTTTTCACACCTTTTCAGGTTCTTCATGTTTTCCACACCACTTCATGCTTCTCCTATTTTTCAGACCGTTTCATGATCCTCATGAATTTCATGCCTTTGAAGCTCTTCATATTTTTCACACCTTTTCAGGCTCTTCATGTTTCTGATCACCGTTTCATGCTCCTCCTATTTTTCAGACCGTTTCATGCTCATCTCATTTTTGACACCTTTTGAAGCTCTTCATATATTTCACACCTTTTGAAGCTCTTCATATTTTTCACACGTTTGCAGGCTCTTCATGTTTTTCACCACCGTTTCATGCTGCTTCTGTTTTTCAGACGGTTTCATGCTCCTCATATTTTTCACAGCTTTTAAAGCTCCTCATATTTTTCACACCTTTTCAGGCTCTTCATGTTTTTAACACAGCTTCATGCTCCTCCTATTTTTCAGAGAGTTTCATGCTCCTCATGTATTTCACACCTTTTGAAGCTCTTCATATTTTTCACAACTTTTCAAGCTCTTCATATTTTTGAACACCGCTTCATGCTCCTCCTATTTTTCAGACCGTTTCATGCTCCTCGTATTTTTAACACCTTTTGAAGCTCTTCATATTTTTCACACCTTTTCAGGCTTTTCATGTATTTGAACACGCTTCATGCTTCTCCTTGTTTTCAGACCATTCTTTGCTCCTCATATTTTTGACACCTTTTGAAGCTCTTCATATTTTTCACACGTTTACAGCTCTTCATGTTTTTCAACACCGCTTCATGCTCTTCCTATTTTTCAGACTGTTTCAAGCTCATCTCATTTTTGACAACTTTTGAAGCTTTTCATATTTTTCACAACATTTCAGGCTCTTCATGTTTTTGAACACTGCTTCATGCTCCTCCTAACTTTCAAAGAGTTTCATGCTCCTCATGTATTTCACACCTTTTGAAGCTCTTCATATTTTTCACACCTTTTCAGGCTCTTCATGTTTTTCCACACCACTTCATTCTTCTCCTATTTTTCAGCCCGTTTCATGCTCCTCATGTATTTCACACCTTTTGAAGCTCTTCATATTTTTCAAACCTTTTCAGGCTCTTCATGTTTTTGATCACTTTTCCATGCTCCTTCTATTTTTCAGACCGTTTCATGCTCATCATATTTGACACATTTTGAAGCTCTTCATATTTTTCATACCTTTTCATGCTCATCAGGTTTTTGAACACCACTACATGATCCTCCTATTTTGCAGACCGTTTCACACTCCTCATATTTTTGACACCTTTAGAAGCTCTTCATATTTTTCACACCTTCTCAGGCACTTCATGTTTTTCAACACCGCTTCATGCTCCTCCTATTTTTCAGACCGCTTCATTCTCCTCATATTTTGACACCATTTGAAGCTCTTCATATATTTCACACCTTTACAGGCTCTTCTTTTTTTAAACACCACTTCATGCTCCTCCTATTTTTGAGACCGTTTCATGCTCATCTCATTTTTGACACCTTTTGAAGCTCTTCATATTTTTCACAACTTTGAAGCTCTTCATATTTTTCACACGTTTTGAGGCTCTTCATTTTTTTCAACACCGCTTCATGCTGCTTCTATTTTTCAGACCGTTTCATGCTCCTCATATTTTTTACACGTTTTGAAGCTCTTCATATTTTTCACACCTTTTCAGGCTTTTCATGTATTTGAACACCCTTCATGCTTCTCCTTTTTTTCAGACCGTTTTATGCTCCTCATATTTTTGACACCTTTTGAAGCTCTTCATATTTTTCACACGTTTTCAGCTATTCATGTTTTTCAACACCGCTTCATGCTCTTCCTATTTTTCAGACCGTTTCAAGCTCAACTCATTTTTGACACCTTTTGAAGCTTTTCATATTTTTCACAACATTTCAGGCTCTTCATGTTTCTGAACACCGCTTCATGCTCCTCCTATTTTTCAGAGAGTTTCATGCTCCTCATGTATTTCACACCTTTTGAAGCTCTTCATATTTTTCACACCTTTACAGGCTCTTCATGTTTTTCCACACCACTTCATGCTTCTCCTATTTTTCAGCCCGTTTCATGCTCCTCATGTATTTCACACCTTTTGAAGCTCTTCATATTTTTCACACCTTTTCAGGCTCTTCATGTTTTTGATCACTGTTCCATGCTCCTCCTATTTTTCAGACCGTTTCATGCTCATCTCATTTTTGACACCTTTTAAAGCTCTTCATATTTTTCACAACTTTGAAGCTCTTCATATTTTTCACACGTTTTAAGGCTCTTCATGTTTTTCAACACCGCTTCATGCGGCTTCTATTTTTCAGAACGTTTCATGCTCATCTCATTTTTGACACATTTGAAGCTCTTCATATTTTTCACACCTTTTCAGGCTCTTCTTTTTTTTAAACTCCACTTCATGCTCCTCTTATTTTTCAGACCGTTTCATGCTCATCTCATTTTTGACACATTTGAAGCTCTTCATATTTTTCACACCTTTTGAAGCTCTTCATATTTTTCACACGTTTTCAGGCTCTTCATGTTTTTCAACACCGCTTCATGCTCCTCCTATTATTCAGAACGTTTCATTCTCCTCATATTTTTGACACCTTTTGAAGGTCTTCATATATTTCACACCTTTTCAGCCTCTTCTTTTTTTTCAACACCACTTCATGCTCCTCTTATTTTTCAGACCATTTTATGCTCATCTCATTTTTGACACATTTGAAGCTCTTCATATTTTTCACACCTTTTGAAGCTCTTCATATTTTTCACATCTTTTCAGGCTCTTCATGATTTTCAACAATGCTTCATGCTCCTCCTATTTTTCAGACCGTTTCATGCTCCTCATATTTTGACACATTTTTAAGGTCTTCATATTTTTCACACCTTTTCAGGCTCTTCATGTTTTTGAACACCGCTTCATGCTCTTCCTATTTTTCAGACCGTTTCATGCTCCGCATATTTTTACCACCTTTTGAAGCTTTTCATATTTTTCACACATTTTCTGGCTGTTCAAATTTTTCAACACCACTTCATGCTCCTCCTTTTTTGCAGACCGTTTCATGCTCCCCATATTTTTTACAACTTTTGAAGCTCTTCATATTTTTCACACGTTTTCAGGCTCTTCATGTTTTTCAAGACCGCTTCATGCTCCTCCTATTTTTCAGACCGTTTCTTGCTCCTCATATTTTTGACACTTTTTGAAGCTCTTCATATTTTTCACACCTTTTCAGACTCTTCATGTTTTTGAACACCACTACATGCTCCTCCTATTTGTCAGAGAGTTTCATGCTCTTCATGTATTTCACACCTTTTGAAGCTCCTCATATTTTTCACAACTTTTCAGGCTCTTCATGTTTTCCACACCACTTCATGCTTCTCCTATTTTTCAGACCGTTTCATGATCCTCATGAATTTCATGCATTTGAAGCTCTTCATATTATTCACACCTTTTCAGGCTCTTCATGTTTCTGATCACCGTTTCATGCTCCTCCTATTTTTCAGACCGCTTCATTCTCCTCATATTTTGACACCATTTGAAGCTCTTCATATATTTCACACCTTTACAGGCTCTTCTTTTTTTAAACACCACTTCATGCTCCTCCTATTTTTGAGACCGTTTCATGCTCATCTCATTTTTGACACCTTTTGAAGCTCTTCATATTTTTCACAACTTTGATGCTCTTCATATTTTTCACACGTTTTGAGGCTCTTCATTTTTTTCAACACCGCTTCATGCTGCTTCTATTTTTCAGACCGTTTCATGCTCCTCATATTTTTTACACGTTTTGAAGCTCTTCATATTTTTCACACCTTTTCAGGCTTTTCATGTATTTGAACACCCTTCATGCTTCTCCTTTTTTTCAGACCGTTTTATGCTCCTCATATTTTTGACACCTTTTGAAGCTCTTCATATTTTTCACACGTTTTCAGCTATTCATGTTTTTCAACACCGCTTCATGCTCTTCCTATTTTTCAGACCGTTTCAAGCTCAACTCATTTTTGACACCTTTTGAAGCTTTTCATATTTTTCACAACATTTCAGGCTCTTCATGTTTCTGAACACCGCTTCATGCTCCTCCTATTTTTCAGAGAGTTTCATGCTCCTCATGTATTTCACACCTTTTGAAGCTCTTCATATTTTTCACACCTTTTCAGGCTCTTCATGTTTTTCCACACCACTTCATGCTTCTCCTATTTTTCAGCCCGTTTCATGCTCCTCATGTATTTCACACCTTTTGAAGCTCTTCATATTTTTCACACCTTTTCAGGCTCTTCATGTTTTTGATCACTGTTCCATGCTCCTCCTATTTTTCAGACCGTTTCATGCTCATCTCATTTTTGACACCTTTTAAAGCTCTTCATATTTTTCACAACTTTGAAGCTCTTCATATTTTTCACACGTTTTAAGGCTCTTCATGTTTTTCAACACCGCTTCATGCGGCTTCTATTTTTCAGAACGTTTCATGCTCATCTCATTTTTGACACATTTGAAGCTCTTCATATTTTTCACACCTTTTCAGGCTCTTCTTTTTTTTAAACTCCACTTCATGCTCCTCTTATTTTTCAGACCGTTTCATGCTCATCTCATTTTTGACACATTTGAAGCTCTTCATATTTTTCACACCTTTTGAAGCTCTTCATATTTTTCACACGTTTTCAGGCTCTTCATGTTTTTCAACACCGCTTCATGCTCCTCCTATTTTTCAGAACGTTTCATTCTCCTCATATTTTTGACACCTTTTGAAGGTCTTCATATATTTCACACCTTTTCAGCCTCTTCTTTTTTTTCAACACCACTTCATGCTCCTCTTATTTTTCAGACCATTTTATGCTCATCTCATTTTTGACACATTTGAAGCTCTTCATATATTTCACACCTTTTGAAGCTCTTCATATTTTTCACATCTTTTCAGGCTCTTCATGATTTTCAACAATGCTTCATGCTCCTCCTATTTTTCAGACCGTTTCATGCTCCTCATATTTTGACACATTTTTAAGCTCTTCATATTTTTCACACCTTTTCAGGCTCTTCATGTTTTTGAACACCGCTTCATGCTCTTCCTATTTTTCAGACCGTTTCATGCTCCGCATATTTTTACCACCTTTTGAAGCTTTTCATATTTTTCACACATTTTCTGGCTGTTCAAATTTTTCAACACCACTTCATGCTCCTCCTTTTTTGCAGACCGTTTCATGCTCCCCATATTTTTTACAACTTTTGAAGCTCTTCATATTTTATACACGTTTTCAGGCTCTTCATGTTTTTCAAGACCGCTTCATGCTCCTCCTATTTTTCAGACCGTTTCTTGCTCCTCATATTTTTGACACTTTTTGAAGCTCTTCATATTTTTCACACCTTTTCAGACTCTTCATGTTTTTGAACACCACTACATGCTCCTCCTATTTGTCAGAGAGTTTCATGCTCTTCATGTATTTCACACCTTTTGAAGCTCCTCATATTTTTCACAACTTTTCAGGCTCTTCATGTTTTCCACACCACTTCATGCTTCTCCTATTTTTCAGACCGTTTCATGATCCTCATGAATTTCATGCATTTGAAGCTCTTCATATTATTCACACCTTTTGAGGCTCTTCATGTTTCTGATCACCGTTTCATGCTCCTCCTATTTTTCAGACTGCTTCATTCTCCTCATATTTTGACACCATTTGAAGCTCTTCATATATTTTACACCTTTACAGGCTCTTCTTTTTTTAAACACCACTTCATGCTCCTCCTATTTTTGAGACCGTTTCATGCTCATCTCATTTTTGACAACTTTTGAAGCTCTTCATATTTTTCACAACTTTGAAGCTCTTCATATTTTTCACACGTTTTGAGGCTCTTCATTTTTTTCAACACCGCTTCATGCTGCTTCTATTTTTCAGACCGTTTCATGCTCCGCATATTTTTTACACGTTTTGAAGCTCTTCATATTTTTCACACCTTTTCAGGCTTTTCATGTATTTGAACACGCTTCATGCTTCTCCTTTTTTTCAGACCGTTTTATGCTCCTCATATTTTTGACACCTTTTGAAGCTCTTCATATTTTTCACACCTTTTCAGGCTATTCATGTTTTCAACACCACTTCATGCTACTCCTATTTTTCAGACCGTTTCATGCTCATCTCATTTCTGTCACGTTTTGAAGCTCTTCATATTTTTCACACCTTTTGAAGCTCTTCATATTTTTCACACATTTTCAGGCTCTTCATGTTTTTCAACACCACTGCATGATCCTCCTATTTTTCAGACCGTTTCATGCTCCTCATAATTTTCAAACCTTTTGAAGCTCGTCATATTTTTGACACCTTTGCAGTCTATTCATTTTTTTCAACACCGCTTCATGCTCCTGCTCTTTTTCAGACCGTTTCATGCTCCTCATGTATTTCACACCTTTTGAAGCTCTTCATATTTTTCACACCTTTTCAGGCTCTTCAAGTTTTTCAACACCACTTCATGCTCCTCTTATTTTTCAGACCGTTTCATGCTCCTCATATTTTTGACACCTTTTGAAGCTCTTCATATTTTTCACACCTTTTCAGTCTCTTCATGTTTTTCAACACCGCTTCTTGCTCCTCCTATTTTTCAGACCGTTTCATGCTCCTCATATTTTTGACACCTTTTGAAGCTCTTCATATATTTCACACCTTCTCAGGCTCTTCATGTTTTCAACACCGCTTCATGCTCCTCCTATATTTCAGAGCGTTTCATGCTCCTCATGTATTTCATACCTTTTGAAGCTCTTCATATTGTTGACACCTTTTCAGTCTCTTCATGTTTTTGAACACCCTTTCATGCCGCTCCTATGTTTCAGACCGTTTCAAGCTCCTCATAGTTTTCAGACTTTTTGAAGCTGTTTATATTTTCCACACCTTTTCAGGCACTTCATGTTTTTGAGCACAGCTTCATGCTCCTCCTATTTTTCAGAAGGTTTCATGCTCCTCATATTTTGAAACCTTTTGAAGCTCTTCACATTTTTCACAACTTTTCAGGCTCTTCATGTTTTTGAACTCCGCTTGATGCTCCTCCTATTTTTCAGAACGTTTCATGCTCCTCATATTTTTCACACCTTTTGAAGCTCTTCATATTTTTCCCACCTTTTCAGCCTCTTCATGTTTTTCAACACCGTTTCATGCTCCTCCTATTATTCAGACCGTTTAATGCTCCTCATATTTTTGACACCTTTTGAAGCTCCTTCTGTATTTCACACCTTTTAAGGCTCTTCATGTTTTTCAACTCCGTTTCATGCTCCTCCTATTTTTCAGACTGTTTCATGCTCCTCCTATTTTTCAGACCGTTTCATGCTCCTCATATACTTGACAGCCTTTGAAGAACTTCATATTTTTCAAACCTTTCAGGCTCTTCATGTTTTTGGACACCGTTTCATGCTCCTCCTATTTTTCAGACAGTTTCATGCTCCTCCTATTTTTCAGATCGTTACATTTTCCTCATATTTTTCACACCTTTTGAAGCTCTTCATATTTTTCACACCTTTTTAGGCTCTTCATGTTTTTCAACACCACTTCACGCTCCTCCAATTTTTCAGACCGTTTCAGGCTCCTCATACTTTGACAGGTTTTGAAGCTCCTCCTATTTTTCACACCCATTCAGGCTCTTCATATTTTTCAACACCACTTCATGCTCCTCCTATTTTTCAGATCGTTTCATGCTCATCTCATTTTTTACACCTTTTGAAGCTCTTCATATTTTTCACACCTTTTGAAATTCTTCATATTTTTCACACGTTTTCAGGCTCTTCATATTTTTCACACCTTTCCAGGCTCTTCATGTTTTTGAACACCGTTTCAAGCTCCTCCTATTTTTTAGTCCGTATCATGCTCCTCATATTTTTGACAATTTTTGAAGCTCTTCATATTTTTCACACCTTTTCAGGCTCTTCAAGTTTTTGAACACCCCTTCATGCTCCTCCTATTTTTCAGACCATTTCATGCTGCTCACATTTTTCACCCCTTTTGAAGCTCTTCATACTTTTCACACCTTTTCAGGCTATTCATGTTTTTGAGCACAGCTTCATGCTCCTCCTATTTTTCAGAACTTTTCATGCTCCTCATATTTTGACACTTTTTAAACTCTTCACATTTTTCACAACTTTTCAGGCTCTTCATGTTTTTGAACACCGCTTCATGCTCCTCCTATTTTTCCGACCGCTTCATGCTCCTTCTATTTTTCAGACGGTTTCATGCTCCTCATATTTTTGACAATTTTGGAAGCTCTTCATATTTTTCACACCTTTTCATGCTCTTCACGTTTTTGAACACCGTTTCATGCCCCTCCTAATTTTCAGACCGTTTCATGCTCCTCATATTTTTGACAATTTTGGAAGCTCTTCATATTTTTCACACCTTTTCATGCTCTTCATGTTTTTGAACACCGTATCATGCCCCTCCTAATTTTCAGACCGTTTCATGCTCCTCATGTTTTTGACAGCTTTTGAAGCTTTTAATATTTTTCACACCTTTTAAGGCTCTTCATGATTTTGAACACCGCTTCATGATTCTCCTTAGTTTCAGGCCTTTTCATGTTCCTCATATTTTTGACACCTTTTGAAGCTCTTCATATTTTTCACACCTTTTCAGGCTCTTCATATTTTTGAACACACCTTCATGCTCCTCCTATTTTTCAGACCGTTTCATGTTCCTCATGTATTTCACACCTTGTGAAGCTCTTCATATTTTTCACACCTTTTCAGTCTCTTCATGTATTTGAACAGGATTTCATGCTCCTCGTATTTTTCAGACCGTTTCATGCTCCTCATATATTTGACACCTTTTGAAGCTCTTCATATATTTCACACCTTTTCAGGCTCTTCATGTTTTTCTACACTGCTTCATGCTCCTACTATTTTTCAGACCGTTTCATGCTCCTCATATTTTTGACACATTTTGAAGCTCTTCATAAATTTCACAACTTTTCAGGCTCTTCATGTTTTTCAACAGTGCTTCATGCTCCTCCTATTTTTCAGACCGTTTCATGCTCCTCATATTTTTGACACATTTTGAAGCTCTTCATATATTTCACAACTTTTCAGGCTCTCCATGTTTTTCAACACAGCTTCATGCTCCTCCTATTTTTCAGACCGTTTCATGCTCCTCGTATTTTTTACACCTTTTGAAGCTACTCATATTTTTCACACCTTTTCAGGCTCTTCATGTTTTTGAACACCGTTTCATGCTCCACCTATTTTTCAGAACGTTTCATGCTCCTCATATTTTTGAAACCTTTGAATCTCTTCATATTTTTACACCTTTTGAAGCTCTTCATATTTTTCACACGTTTTCAGTCTCTTCATGTTTTTCAACACTGCTTCATGCTCCTCCTATTTTTCAGACCGTTTCATGCTCCTCATATTTTTCACACCTTTTGAAGCTCTTCATATTTTTCACACCTTTTCACGCTCTTCATGTTTTTCAAGACCACTTCATTCTCCTACAATTTTTTAGACCATTTCATGCTCATCTCATTTTTGACACCTTTTGAAGCTCTTCATATTTTTCACACCTTTTCAGGCTCGTCATTTTTTTGAACACCGCGTAATGCGCCTCCTATTTTTCAGACCGTTTCATGCTCCTCATATTTTTCAGACTTTTTGAAGGTCTTCATAATTTTCACACCTTTTCTGGCTCTTCATGTTCTCCACACCACTTCATGCTTCTCCTATTTTTCAGCCGGTTTCATGCTCCTCATGTATTTCACACCTTTTGAAGCTCTTCATATTTTTCACACCTTTTCAGGCTCTTCATGTTCTCCACACCACTTCATGCTTCTCCTATTTTTCAGCCGGTTTCATGCTCCTCATGTATTTCACACCTTTTGAAGCTCTTCATATTTTTCCCACCTTTTCAGCCTCTTCATGTTTTTCAACACCGTTTCATGCTCCTCCTATTTTTCAGACCGTATAATGCTCCTCATATTTTTGACACCTTTTGAAGATCCTTCTGTATTTCACACCTTTTAAGGCTCTTCATGTTTTTCAACTCAGTTTCATGCTCCTCCTATTTTTCAGACTGTTTCATGCTCCTCCTATTTTTCAGACCGTTTCATGCTCCTCATATACTTGACAGCCTTTGAAGAACTTCATATTTTTCAAACCTTTCAGGCTCTTCATGTTTTTGGACACCGTTTCATGCTCCTCCTATTTTTCAGACAGTTTCATGCCCCTCCTATTTTTCAGATCGTTTCATGCTCATCTCATTTTTTACACCTTTTGAAGCTCTTCATATTTTTCACACCTTTTGAAATTCTTCATATTTTTCACACGTTTTCAGGCTCTTCATGTTTTTCAACACCGCTTCATGTTCCTCCTATTTTTCACACCGTTTCATGCTCCTCATATATTTGACACTTTTTGAGGCTCTTCATATTTTTCACACCTTTCCAGGCTCTTCATGTTTCTGAACACCGTTTCAAGCTCCTCCTATTTTTTAGTCCATATCACGCTCCTCATATTTTTGACAATTTTTGAAGCTCTTCATATTTTTCACACCTTTCAGGCTCTTCAAGTTTTTGAACACCCCTTCATGCTCCTCCTATTTTTCAGACCGTTTCATGCTCCTCATATTTTTGACAATTTTGGAAGCTCTTCATATTTTTCACACCTTTTCATGCTCTTCATGTTTTTGAACACCGTTTCATGCCCCTCCTAATTTTCAGACCGTTTCATGCTCCTCATGTTTTTGACAGCTTTTGAAGCTTTTAATATTTTTCACACCTTTTAAGGCTCTTCATGATTTTGAACACCGCTTCATGATTCTCCTTATTTTCAGGCCTTTTCATGTTCCTCATATTTTTGACACCTTTTGAAGCTCTTCATATTTTTGAACATACCTTCATGCTCCTCCTATTTTTCAGACCGTTTCATGTTCCTCATGTATTTCACACCTTGTGAAGCTCTTCATATTTTTCACACCTTTTCAGTCTCTTCATGTATTTGAACAGGATTTCATGCTCCTCGGATTTTTCAGACCGTTACATGCTCCTCATATTTTTGACACCTTTTGAAGCTCTTCATATATTTCACACCTTTTCAGGCTCTTCATGTTTTTCAACACTGCTTCATGCTCCTCCTATTTTTCAGACCGTTTCAAGCTCCTCATATTTTTGACACATTTTGAAGCTCTTCATATATATCACAACTTTTCAGGCTCTTCATGTTTTCCACACCACTTCATGCTCCTCCTATTTTTCAGACCGTTTCATGCTCCTCGTATTTTTTACACCTTTTGAAGCTCCTCATATTTTTCACACCTTTTCAGACTCTTCATGTTTTTGAACATCGTTTCATGCTCCTCCTATTTTTCAGAACGTTTCATGGTCCTCATATTTTTGAAACCTTTGAATCTCTTCATATTTTTACACCTTTTGAAGCTCTTCATATTTTTCACAGGTTTTCAGTCTCTTCATGTTTTTCAACACTGCTTCATGCTCCTCCTATTTTTCAGACCGTTCCTTGCTACTCATATTTTGGCACCTTTTGAAGCTCTTCATATTTTTCACACCTTTTCAGGCTCCTCATGTTTTTCAACAATGCTTCATGCACCTCCTATTTTTCAGACCGTTTCTTGCACCTCATATATTTCACACCTTTTGAAGCTCTTCATATTTTTCACACCTTTTCAGGCTCTTCATGTTCTCCACACCACTTCACGCTTCTCCTATTTTTCAGCCGGTTTCATGCTCCTCATGTATTTCACACCTTTTGAAGCTCTTCATATTTTTCACACCTTTTCAGGCTCTTCATGTTCTCCACACCACTTCATGCTTCTCCTATTTTTCAGCCGGTTTCATGCTCCTCATGTATTTCACACCGTTTCAAGCTCTTCATATTTTTCACACCTTTTCAGGCTCTTCATGTTTTTGATCACTGTTTCATGCTACTCCTATTTTTCAGACCGTTTCATGCTGCTCATATTTCTGACCCATTTGCAGCTCTTCATATTTTTCACACCTTTTGAAGCTCTTCATATTTTTCACAGGTTTTCAGGCTCTTCACGTTTTTCAACACCGCTTCATGCTCCTCCTATTTTTCAGACCGCTTCATGTTCCTCATATTTTTGACACGTTTTGAAGGTCTTCATATTTTTAACACCTTTTAAGGCTCTTCGTGTTTTTGAAAACCGTTTCATGCTCCTCTTATATTTCATATCGTTTCAAGCTCCTCCTATTTTTCACACCTTTTGAAGCTCTGCATATCTTTCACACCTTTTCAGGCTCTTCATGTCTTTGAACACCGCTTCATGCTCCTACTATTTTTCAGACCGTATAAAGCTCCTCACGTATTTCACACCTTTTGAAGCTCTTCATATCTTTCACACATTTTCAGGCTCTTCATGCTTTTGAACACCGCTTCATGCTCCTCCTTTTTTTCAGACCGTATATTGCTCCTCATATTTTTGACACCTTTTGAAGCTCTTCATATTTTTCACTCGTTTTCATGCTCTTCATGTTTTTCAACACCGCTTCATGCTCCTCCTATTGTTTAGACCGTTTCATGCTCCTCATATTTTTGACACCTTTTGAAGCTCTTCATATTTTTCACAACTTTTAAGGCTCTTCATGTATGTCAACACCGCTTCATGTTCCTCCTATTTTTGAGACCGTTTCATGCTCCTCCTATTTTTGACACCTTTTGAAGCTCTTCATATTTTTCACACCTTTTCAGGCTCTGCGTGTTTTTGAACAGTGCTTCATGCTCCTCCTATTTTTCAGACCGTTTCCTGCTCCTCATATTTTTGACATCTTTTGAAGCTCTTCATATTTTTCACATCTTTTCAGTCACTTCATGTTTTTGAACACCACTTCATGCTCCTCCTATTTTTCCGACCATTTCATGCTCCTCATATTTTTGACACCTTTTGAAGCTGTTCATATTTTTCTCATCTTTTCAGGCTCTTCATGTATTTGAACACCGCTTCATGCTCCTCCTATTTTTCAGACCTTTTCATGCTCCTCATATTTTTCACACTTTTTGAAGGTCTTCATATTTTTCACACCTTTTCAGGCTCTTCATGTTTTTGAACATCGCTTCATTCTCCTCCTATTTTTTAGACCGTTTCATGCTCCTCATGTATTTCACACCTTTAGAAGCTGTAAATATTTTTCACACATTTTGAAGCTTTTCATACTTTTCACACTTTTCCAGGCTCTTCATGTTTTTGAACACCGCTTCATGCTCCTCCTATTCTTCAGACCGTTTCATGCTCCTCATATTTTTCACACCTTTTGAAGCTCATTATATATTTCACACCTTTTCAGGTACTTCATGTTCTTCAACACGACTTCATGATCCTCCTATTTTTCAGACCGCTTCAGGCTCATCTCATTTTTTACACCTTTTGAAGCTGTTCTTATTTTTCACACCTTTTGAAGCTCTTCATATTTTTCACATGTTTTCCGGCTCTTCATGTTTTTCAACTCCACTTCATGCTCCTCCAATTTTTCAGACCGATTCATGCTCCTCATATTTTTGACACTTTTTGAAGCTCTTCATATTTTTCACACATTTTTAAGCTCTTCATGTTTCTCAACAACGCTTCATGCTCCTCCTATTTTTCACACCTTTTGAAGCTCTTCATATTTTTCACACCTTTTCAGGCTCATCATGTTTTTGAACACCGTTTCATGCTGCTCCTATTTTTCAGACCGTTTCATGCTCCTCATATTTTTGACACCTTTTGAAGCTCTTCATATTTTTCAAACCTTTTAAGGCTGTTCATGTTTTTCAACACCTCTTCATTATCCTCCTATTTTTCAGACCATTTCATGCTCCTCATATTTTTGACTCCTTTTGAAGCTCTTCATATTTTTCACACATTTTCAGGCTCTTCCTGTTTCACAACAACGCTTCATGCTCCTCCTATTTTTCACACCTTTTGAAGCTCTTCGTATATTTCACACCTTTTCAGGCTCTTCATGTTTTTGAACAGCGTTTCAAGCTCCTCCTATTTTTCAGTCCGTTTCATGCTCCTCATATATTTGACACCTTTTGAAGCTCTACATATTTTACACAACTTGTCAGGCTCTTCATGTTTTTGAACACTGCTTGATGCTCCTCCTATTTTTCAGACCGTTTAATGTTCCTCATATTTTTTACACCTTTTGAAGCTCTTCATATTTTTCACAGCTTTTCAGGCTCTTCACGATTTTCAACACCGATTCAGGCTCCTCCTATTTTTCAGACCGTTTCATGCTCCTCATGTATTTCACACCTTTTGAAGCTCTGCATATTTTTCACACCTTTTCAGGCTCTTCATGTTTTTGAACATCGCTTCATGCTCCTCCTATTTTTTAGACCGTTTCATGCTCCTCATGTATTTCACACCTTTTGAAGCTGTTCCTTTTTTTCACACCTTTTAAGCTTTTCATATTTTTCACACCTTTCCAGGCTCTTCATGTTTTTGAACACCGCTTCATGCTCCTCCTATTCTTCAGACTGTTTCATGCTCCTCATATTTTTCACACCTTTTGAAGCTCATTATATATTTCACACCTTTTCAGGCACTTCATGTTCTTCAACACCACTTCATGCTCCTCCTATTTTTCAGACCGCTTCATGCTCATCTCATTTTTTACACCTTTTGAAGCTGTTCATATTTTTCACACGTTTTGAAGCTCTTCATATTTTTCACACGTTTTCAAGCTCTTCATGTTTTTCAACTCCACTTCTTGCTCCTCCTTTTTATCCGACCGATTCATGCTCCTCAAATTTTTGACACGTTTTGAAGCTCTTCATATTTTTCACAACTTTTCAGGCTCTTCATGTATTTCAACACCATTTCATGCTCCTCCTATTTTCACACCGTATCATGCTCCTCAGGTATTTTACACCTTTTGAAGCTCTTCATATTTTTCACACCTTTTCAGGCTCTTCATGTTTTAGAACACCGATTCATGCTTCTCCTATTTTTCAGACCGTTTCATGCTCCGCTTATTTTTCACACCTTTTGGAGCTCTTCATATTTTTCACACTTTTTCAGGCTCTTCATGTTTTTGAACACCGTTTCATGCTCCTCCTATTTTTCTGTCCATTTCATGCTCCTCACATTTTTGACACCTTTTGAAGCTCTTCATATTTTTCACAGCTTTTGAAGCTCTTCATATTTTTCTCACCTTTTCAGGCTCTTCATGATTTTCAACACCGCTGCATGCACCTCCTATTTTTCAGACCGTTTCATGCTCATCTCATTTTTGACACCTTTTGAAGCTCTTCATATTTTTCAGGTTTTTTGAAACTCTTCATATTTTTCACACCTTCTCAGGCTCTTCATTTTTTTCAACACCACTTCATGCTCCTCCTATTTTTCAGACCGTTTCATGCTCATCTCATTTTTGACACCTTTTGAAGCTCTTCATATTTTTGACACCTTTTGAAGCTCTTCTTATTTTTCACACATTTTCAGTCTCTGCATGTTTTTGAACACCACTTCATGCCCTTCCGATTTTTCATACGGTTTCATCTCCTCATGAATTTCACACCTTTTGAAGCTCTTCATATTTTGCACACCTTTTCAGGCTCTTCATGTTTTTCACAACGACTTCATGCTCCTCCTACTTTTCAGACCGTTTCATGCTCCTCATATTTTTGACACCTTTTGAAGCTCTTCATATTTTTCACACCTTATCAGGCTCTTCATGTTTTCAACATCTCTTCATGCTCCTCCTATTTTTCAAACCGTTTCATGCTCATCATATATTTGACACATTTTGAAGCTCTTCATATATTTCACACATTTTCATGCTCTTCATGTTTTTCAACACCACTTCATGCTCCTCCGATTTTTTCGTCCGTTTCATGCACATCTCATTTTTGACATCTTTTGAAACTCTTCATATTTTTCACACCTTTTGAAGCTCTTCATATTTTTCACACGTTTTCAGGGTCTTCATGTTTTTCAACACCACTTCTTGCTCCTCCTATTTTTCAGACCGTTTCGTGCTCCTCATATTTTTGACACGTTTTGAACCTCTTCATATTTTTCACACCTTTTTAGGCTCTTCATGTTTTTGAACACCGTTTCATGCTCCTCCTATTTTTCAGACCGTTTCATGCTCCTCATTATTTTGACACCTTTTGAAACTCTTCATATTTTTCACAACCTTTGAAGCTCTTCATATTTTTCACATTTTTGAAGCTCTTCGTATTTTTCACACCTTTTGAAGCTCTTCATACTTTTCACATTTTTGAAACTCTTCATATTTTTCACACGTTTTCAGGCTCTTCATGTTTTTCAACACCGCTTCATGCTCCTCCTATTTTTCAGACCGTTTCATGCTCCTCATGTATTTCACCCCTTTTTAAGCTCTTCATATTTTTCACACCTTTTCAGGCTCTTCATGTTTTTCAACACTGCTTCATGCTCCTCCTATTTTTCAGACCGTTTCATGCTCCTCATAGTTTTGACACCTTTTGAAGCTCTTCATATTTTTCACACCTTTTCAGGCTCTTCATGTTTTTGAACATGGCTCATGCTCCTCCTATTTTTCAGACCGTTTCATGCTCCTCATATTTTTGACACCTTTTGAAGCTCTTCATATTTTTCACACCTTTTCAGGCTCTTCATGTTTTTTAACACCGCTTCATGCTTCTTATATTTTTCAGACCGTTTCATGCTCCTCATATTTTTGACACCTTTTGAAGCTCTTCATATTTTTCACACCTTTTGAAGCTCTTCATATTTTTCACACGTTTTCTGGCTCTTCATGTTTTTCAACACTGCTTCATGCTCCTCCTATTTTTCAGACCGTTCCTTGCTACTCATATTTTTGACACCTTTTGAAGCTCTTCATATTTTTCACAACTTTTCAGGCTCCTCATGTTTTTCAACAATGCTTCATGCACCTCCTATTTTTCAGACCGTTTCTTGCACCTCATATATTTCACACCTTTTGAAGCTCTTCATATTTTTCACACCTTTTCAGGCTCTTCATGTTTTCCATACTACTTCATGCTTCTCCTATTTTTCAGACCGTTTCATGCTCATCTAATTTTGGACACATTTAGAAGCTCTTCATATTTTTCACACCTTTTAAATCTCTTCATATTTTTCACACATTTTCAGTCTCTTCATGTTTTTGAACACCGCTTCATGCTCCTCCTATTTTTTAGACCGTTTCATGCTCCTCATGTATTTCACATCTTTTGAAGCTCTTCATATTTTTCACAACTTTCAAGGCTCTTCATGTTTTTGAACAACGTTTCATGCTCTTCCTATATTTCAGACCGTTTCATGCTCCTCATATTTTGACACCTTTGAAGCTCTTCATATTTTTCACATCTTTTCAGGCTCTTCATGTTTTTCAACACCGCTTCATGCTCCTCCTATTTCTCAGACCGTTTCATGTTCCTCATATTTTTGACACGTTTTGAAGGTCTTCATATTTTTAACACCTTTTAAGGCTCTTCGTGTTTTTGAAAACCGTTTCATGCTCCTCTTATATTTCATATCGTTTTAAGCTCCTCCTATTTTTCACACCTTTTGAAGCTTTTCATATCTTTCACACCTTTTCAGGCTCTTCATGTCTTTGAACACCGCTTCATGCTCCTACTATTTTTCAGACCGTATAAAGCTCCTCACGTATTTCACACCTTTTGAAGCTCTTCATATCTTTCACACATTTTCAGGCTCTTCATGCTTTTGAACACCGCTTCATGCTCCTCTTTTTTTTTTCAGACCGTATATTGCTCCTCATATTTTTGACACCTTTTGAAGCTCTTCATATTTTTCACTCGTTTTCATGCTCTTCATGTTTTTCAACACCGCTTCATGCTCCTCCTATTGTTTAGACCGTTTCATGCTCCTCATATTTTTGACACCTTTTGAAGCTCTTCATATTTTTCACAACTTTTAAGGCTCTTCATGTATTTCAACACCGCTTCATGTTCCTCCTATTTTTGAGACCGTTTCATGCTCCTCCTATTTTTGACACCTTTTGAAGCTCTTCATATTTTTCACACCTTTTCAGGCTCTACGTGTTTTTGAACAGTGCTTCATGCTCCTCCTATTTTTCAGACCGTTTCCTGCTCCTCATATTTTTGACATCTTTTGAAGCTCTTCATATTTTTCACATCTTTTCAGTCTCTTCATGTTTTTGAACACCACTTCATGCTCCTCCTATTTTTCCGACCATTTCATGCTCCTCATATTTTTGACACCTTTTGAAGCTGTTCATATTTTCTCATCTTTTCAGGCTCTTCATGTATTTGAACACTCCTTCATGCTCCTCCTATTTTTCAGATCTTTTCATGCTCCTCATATTTTTCACACTTTTTGAAGGTCTTCATATTTTTCACACCTTTTCAGGCTCTTCATGTTTTTGAACATCGCTTCATTCTCCTCCTATTTTTTAGACCGTTTCATGCTCCTCATGTATTTCACACCTTTAGAAGCTGTAAATATTTTTCACACATTTTGAAGCTTTTCATACTTTTCACACTTTTCCAGGCTCTTCATGTTTTTGAACACCGCTTCATGCTCCTCCTATTCTTCAGACCGTTTCATGCTCCTCATATTTTTCACATCTTTTGAAGCTCATTATATATTTCACACCTTTTCAGGTACTTCATGTTCTTCAACACGACTTCATGATCCTCCTATTTTTCAGACCGCTTCAGGCTCATCTCATTTTTTACACCTTTTGAAGCTGTTCTTATTTTTCACACCTTTTGAAGCTCTTCATATTTTTCACATGTTTTCCGGCTCTTCATGTTTTTCAACTCCACTTCATGCTCCTCCAATTTTTCAGACCGATTCATGCTCCTCATATTTTTGACACTTTTTGAAGCTCTTCATATTTTTCACACATTTTTAAGCTCTTCATGTTTCTCAACAACGCTTCATGCTCCTCCTATTTTTCACACCTTTTGAAGCTCTTCATATTTTTCACACCTTTTCAGGCTCATCATGTTTTTGAACACCGTTTCATGCTGCTCCTATTTTTCAGACCGTTTCATGCTCCTCATATTTTTGACACCTTTTGAAGCTCTTCATATTTTTCAAACCTTTTCAGGCTGTTCATGTTTTTCAACACCTCTTCATTATCCTCCTATTTTTCAGACCATTTCATGCTCCTCATATTTTTGACTCCTTTTGAAGCTCTTCATATTTTTCACACATTTTCAGGCTCTTCCTGTTTCACAACAACGCTTCATGCTCCTCCTATTTTTCACACCTTTTGAAGCTCTTCGTATATTTCACACCTTTTCAGGCTCTTCATGTTTTTGAACAGCGTTTCAAGCTCCTCCTATTTTTCAGTCCGTTTCATGCTCCTCATATATTTGACACCTTTTGAAGCTCTTCATATTTTTCACAGCTTTTCAGGCTCTTCACGATTTTCAACACCGATTCATGCTCCTCCTATTTTTCAGACCGTTTCATGCTCCTCATGTATTTCACACCTTTTGAAGCTCTGCATATTTTTCACACCTTTTCAGGCTCTTCATGTTTTTGAACATCGCTTCATGCTCCTCCTATTTTTTAGACCGTTTCATGCTCCTCATGTATTTCACACCTTTTGAAGCTGTTCATATTTTTCACACCTTTTAAGCTTTTCATATTTTTCACACCTTTCCAGGCTCTTCATGTTTTTGAACACCGCTTCATGCTCCTCCTATTCTTCAGACTGTTTCATGCTCCTCATATTTTTCACACCTTTTGAAGCTCATTATATATTTCACACCTTTTCAGGCACTTCATGTTCTTCAACACCACTTCATGCTCCTCCTATTTTTCAGACCGCTTCATGCTCATCTCATTTTTTACACCTTTTGAAGCTGTTCATATTTTTTACACCTTTTGAAGCTCTTCATGTTTTTCACACGTTTTCAAGCTCTTCATGTTTTTCAACTCCACTTCTTGCTCCTCCTTTTTATCCGACCGATTCATGCTCCTCAAATTTTTGACACGTTTTGAAGCTCTTCATATTTTTCACAACTTTTCAGGCTCTTCATGTATTTCAACACCATTTCATGCTCCTCCTATTTTCACACCGTATCATGCTCCTCATGTATTTTACACCTTATGAAGCTCTTCATATTTTTCACACCTTTTCAGGCTCTTCAGGTTTTAGAACACCGATTCATGCTCCTCCTATTTTTCTGTCCGTTTCATGCTCCTCACATTTTTGACACCTTTTGAAGCTCTTCATATTGTTCACAGCTTTTGAAGCTCTTCATATTTTTCTCACCTTTTCTGGCTCTTCATGATTTTCAACACCGCTGCATGCACCTCCTATTTTTCAGACCGTTTCATGCTCATCTCATTTTTGACACCTTTTGAAGCTCTTCATATTTTTCAGGTCTTTTGAAACTCTTCATATTTTTCACACCTTCTCAGGCTCTTCATTTTTTTCAACACCACTTCATGCTCCTCCTATTTTTCAGACCGTTTCATGCTCATCTCATTTTTGACACCTTTTGAAGCTCTTCATATTTTTCACAACTTTTTAGGCTCTTCATGTTTTTGAACACCGCTTCATGCTCCTCCTATTTTTCAGAGTGTGTCATGCTCCTAATGTATTTCACTCCTTTTGAAGCTCTTCATATTTTTCACACCTTTTCATGCTCTTCATGTTTTTAATCACCGTTTCATGCTCCTCCTATTTTTCAGCCCGTTTCATGCTCCTCATGTATTTCACACCTTTTGAAGCTCTTCATATTTTTCACACCTTTTCAGCATCTTCATGTTTTTGATCACAATTTCATGCTCCTCCTATTTTTCAGACCGTTTCATGCTCCTCATATTTTTGACACCTTTTGAAGCTCTTCATATTTTTCACACGTTTTCAGGCTCTTCAAGTTTTTGAAAACCGCTTCATGATCCTCCTATTTTTCAGACCGTTTCGTGCTCTTCATATTTTTGACACCTTTTGAAGCTCTTCATATTTTTCACATCTTTTCATGCTCTTCATGTTTTTCAACACCGTTTCATGCTGATTCTATTTTTCAGACCATTTCATGCTCCTCATATTTTTCACACCTTTTGAAGCTCTTTATATTTTTCACACCTTTCATGCTCTTCAAGTTTTTCAACACCGTTTCATGCTGCTTCTATTTTTCAGACCGTTTCATGAGCCTCATATTTTTCACACCTTTTGAAGCTCTTCATATTTTTCATACCATTTCAAGCTCTTCATGTTTTTCAACACCCCTTCTTACTCCTCCTATTTTTCAGACCGTATCATGCTCCTCATATATTTGACACGTTTTGAAGCTCTTCATATTTTTCACACGTTTTCAGGCTCTTCATGTTTTTGAATACCGCTTCATGCTCCTCCTATTTTTCAGACCGTTTCATGCTGCTCATATTTTTGACACCTTTTCAAGCTTTTCATATTTTTCACACCTTTTCAGCCTCTTCATTTTTTTCAAAACTACTTCTTGTTCCTCCTATTTTGCAGACCTTTTCATGCTCATCTAATTTTTGACACCTTTGGAAGCTCTTCATATTTTTCACATTTTTTGAAGCTCTTCATATTTTTCACATGTTTTCAAACACTTCATGTATTTCAACACCGCTTCATGCTGCTTCTATTTTTCAGACCGTTGCATGCTCCTCATATTTTTGACCCGTTTTGAAGCTCTTTATATTTTTCACACCTTTTCAGGTTCTTCATGTTTTTGAACACCGTTTCATGCTCCTCATATTTTTCAGACCATTTCATGCTCCTCTTATTTTTGACACCTTTTGAAGCTCTTAATATTTTTCACAACTTTTCAGGCTCTTCATGTTTCTGAACACCACTTCATGCTCCACCTATTTTTCAGACCGTTTTAAGCTCCTCATATTTTTGACACCTT
Organism: Dama dama; assembly: GCF_033118175.1. NCBI lineage: Eukaryota > Metazoa > Chordata > Mammalia > Artiodactyla > Cervidae > Dama > Dama dama. The sequence goes on along the minus strand of NW_026870993.1, from coordinate 444,858 downwards.
TTTAAGCTCTTCATATATTTCACACCTTTTCAGGGTCTTCATGTTTTTCAACACTGTTTCATGACACTCCTATTTTTCAGACCGTTTCATGCTCCTCATATTTTTGACACCTTTTGAAACTCTTCATATATTTCACACCTTTTCAAACTCTTCATGTTTTTGAACACCGCTTCATGCTCCTCCTATTTTTCAGACCGTTTCATGCTCCTCATATTTTTGACACCATTTGAAGCTCTTCGTATTTCACACAGTTTTTCAGGTTCTTCATGTTTTTCAACACCGCTTCATGCTCCTCCTATTTTTCAGACCGTTTCATGCTCATCTCATTTTTGACACCTTTTGAAGCTCTTCATATTTTACCACATCTTTTGAATCTCTTCGTATTTTTCACACCATTCCAGGCTCTTCTTGTTTTTCAACACCCCTTCTTGCTCCTCCTACTTTTCAGACCATTTAATGCTCCTCATATTTTGACACGTTTTGAAGCTCTTCATATTTTTCACAACTTTTCAGGCTCTTCATGATTTTCAAAGCCTCTTCATGCTCCTTCTATTTTTCAGACCCTTTCATGCTCATCTAATTTTTGACATCTTTTGAAGCTCTTCATATTTTTCACAACTTTTGAAGCTCTTCATATTTTTCATATTTTTGAAGCTCTTCATATTTTCACACGTTTTTAGACTCTTCATGTTTTTCAACACCACTTCATTCTCCTCCTATTTTTCAGACCCTTTCATGCTCATCTAATTTTTGACATCTTTTGAAGTTCTTCATATTTTTGACACCTTTTGAAGCTCTTCATATTTTTCACACCTTTCCATGCTCCTCATGTTTTTCAACACCGTTTCATGCTCCACCTCTCTTTCAGACCGTTTCAGGCTCCTCATATGTTTCACACCTGTTTCAGGCTCTTCATGTTTCTCAACACCACTTCATGCTCCTCCTATTTTTCAGACCGTTTCATTCTCCTCATATGTTTCACAACTTTTTCAGGCTCTTCATGTTTCTCAACACCACTTCATGCTCCTCCTAATTTTCAGACCGTTTCATGCTCCTCATATTTTTGACACCTTTTGAAGTTCTTCATATTTTTCACACCTTTTCAGGCTTTTCATGTTTTTCAACACTGCTTCATTCTCCTCCTTTATTTCAGACTGTTTCATGCTCCTCATCTTTTTGACACCTTTTAAAGCTCTTTATATTTTTCACACCTTTTCAGGCTTTTCATGTTTTTCTACACCGCTTCATTCTCTTCCTATTTTTCAGACATTTTCATGCTCCTCATATTTTTGACATCCTTTGAAGTTCTTCATATTTTTCACACCTTTTCAGGCTTTTCATGTATTTCAACACCGTCTCATGTGCCTCCTATTTTTCAGACCGTTTCATGCTCCTCTTATTTTTGACACATTTTGAAGCTCTTCATATTTTCGACACCTTTCAGGTTCTTCATGTTTTTCAACACCGTTTCATGCTCCTCCTATTTTTCAAACCATTTCATGCTCCTCATATTTTTGACACATTTTGAAGCTCTTCATATTTTCGACACCTTTCAGGTTCTTCATGTTTTTCAACACCGTTTCATGCTCCTCCTATTTTTCAAACCGTTTCATGCTCCTCATATTTTTGACACCTTTTGAAGCTCTTCATGTTTTTCACACCCTTTCATGGTCTTCATAATTTTCAACACGGTTTCATGCTCCTCCTAATTTTCAGATCGTTTCATGCTCCTCATATTTTTGACATCTTTTGAAGCTCTTCTTATTCTTCACACTTTTTCAGGCTCTTCATGATTTTCAACACCGATTCATGCTTCTCCTATTTTTCAGACAGTTTCATGCTCCTCATATTTTTGACACCTTTTGAAGCGCTTCATATTTTTCACACCTTTTTCAGGCTCTTCATGTATTTCAACATCATTTCATGCTCCTCCTATTTTTCAGATCGTTTCATGCTCCTCATATTTTTGACAAGTTTTGAAGCTCTTCATATTTTTCACAGCTTTCCAGGCTCTTCATATTTTTGAACACCGATTAATGCTTCTCCTATTTTTCAGACCGTTTCATGCTCCTCATATTTTTGATACCTTTTGAAGCTCTTCATATTTTTCACACCTTTTCAGGCTCTTCATATTTTTCAAAACAACGTCATGCTCCTCCTTTATTTGAGACCGTTTCATGCTCCTCATATTTTTGACACCTTTTGAAGCTCTCCATAGATTTCACACCTTTGCAGGCTCTTCATGTTTTTCTACACCGCTTCATGCTCCTCCTATTTTTCAGAGCTTTTCATGCTCCTCATATTTTTGTCACCTTTTGAAGCTCTTCATATTTTTCACACCTTTTCAGGCTTTTCATGTTTTTCAAAACCGCTTCATGCTCCTACTATTTTTCAGACCTTTTCATGCTCCTCATATGTTTCACACCTTTTTAAGCTCTTCATGTTTTTTAACATCTTTTCACGCTCCTCCTATATTTCAGAGCCATTCAATCTCCTCATATTTTTGACACCTTTTGAAGCTCTTCATATTTTTCACATTTTTTAAGGGTCTTCATGTTTTTCTACACCACTTCATGCTCCTCCTATTTTTCAGACCGTTTCATTCTCCTCATATGTTTCACAACTTTTTCAGGCTCTTCATGTTTCTCAACACCACTTCATGCTCCTCCTATTTTTCAGACCATTTCATGCTCATCTCGTTTTGACACATTTTGATGCTCTTCATATTTTTCATACCTTTTGAAGCTTTTCATATTTTTCATACCTTTTCAGGCTCTTCATGTTTTTCAACACCGCTTCATGCTCCTCCTATTTTTCAGACCGTTTCATGCTCCCGTTATTTTTGACATCTTTTGAAGCTCTTCATATTTTTCACAACTTTTCAGGCTCTTCACGTTTTTCAACACCGCTTCATGCTCCTCCTATTTTTCAGACCGTTTAGGGCTCCTCATATTTTTGACACCTTTTGAAGCTCTTCATATATTTCACACCTTTTCAGGCTCTTCATGTTTTTCAAAGCCACTTCATGCTCCTCCTATTTTTCAGACCGTTTCATGCTCATCTCATATTTGAACAACTTTGAAAGCTCTTCATTTTTTTCACACATTTTGAAGCTCTTCATATTTTTCATACCTTTTCATGCTCTTCATTTTTTTCAACACCACTTCATGCTCCTCATATTTTTTACATCTTTTGAAGTTCCTCATATTTTTCACACCTTTTCAGGCTCTTCATGTTTTTGAACACCGCTTCATGCTCCTAATATTGTTCGACCGTTTCATGATCCTCATGTATTTCACACCTTTTGAAGCTCTTCATATATTTCACACATTTTCAGGCCTTCATGTTTTTGAACACAGCTTCTTGCTCCTCCTATTTTTCAGACCGTTTCATGCTCCTCATATTTTTTACATCTTTTGAAGCTCTTCATATTTTTCACACCTTTTCAGGCTCTTCATGTTTTTGAACACCGCTTCATGCTCCTCCTATTGTTCAGACAGTTTCATGATCCTCATGTATTTCATAACTTTTGAAGCTCTTCATATATTTCACATATTTTCAGGCCTTCATGTTTTTGAACACAGCTTCTTGCTCCTCCTATTTTTCAGACCGTTTCATGCTCCTCTCATTATTCACACCTTTTGAAGCTCTTCATATTTTTCACACATTTTCAGGCCTTCATGTTTTTGAACACAGCTTCTTGCTCCTCCTATTTTTCAGACCGTTTCATGCTCCTCTCATTATTCACACCTTTTGAAGCTCTTCATATTTTTCACACCTTTTCAGGCTCTTCATGTTTTTGAACACCGCTTCATGCTCCTCCTATAATCAGACCGTTTCATGCTCCTCATAATTTTGACACCTTTTGAAGCTCTTCATATATTTCACACCTTTTCAGGCTCTTCATGTTTTTGAACACCGCTTCATGCTCCTCCTATTTTTCAGACCGTTTAGGGCTCCTCATATTTTTGACACCTTTTGAAGCTCTTCATATATTTCACACCTTTTCAGGCTCTTCATGTTTTTCAACACCACCTCATGCCCCTCCTAATTTTCTGACCGTTTTATACTCATCTCATTTTTTACACCTTTTAAAGCTCTTCATATTTTTCACACATTTTGAAGCTCTTCATATTTTTCTCACCTTTTCAGGCTCTACATGTTATTGATCACCGCTTCTTGTTCCTCCAATTTTTCAGACCGTGTCATGCTCCTCATATTTTAGAAACCTTTTGAAGCTCTTCATATTTTTCACACCTTTTCAGGATCTTCATGTTTTTGAACACCGTTTCAAGCTCCTGCTATTTTTCAGACAGTTACATGCTCCTCATATTTTTGACACCTTTTGAAGCTCTTCATATTTTTCACACCTTTTCAAGATCTTCATGTTTTTGAACTCCGTTTCAAGCTCCTCCTATTTTTCAGACCTTTTCATGCTACTCATATTTGTGACACCTTTTGAAGCTCTTCATATTCTTCACACCTTTCAGGCTCGTCATGTTTTTATACATCGCTTCATGCTCCTCCTATTTTTCAGACCGTTTCATGCTACTCATATTTTTGACACCTTTTGAAGCTCTTCATAATTTTCACACCTTTTCAGGATCTTCATGTTTTTCAGAACCGTTTATGTTCCTCGTATTTTCAGACGTTCCATGCTCCTCATGTATTTCAGTCTTTTTGAAGCTCTTCATATTTTTTACACATCTTCAGGCTCTATATGTTTTTGAACACCGTTTCATTCTCCTCCTATTTTTCAGACCGTTTCAGGCTCCTCATACATTTGACACCTTTTGATGCTCCTCTTATTTTTCACACCTTTTGAAGCTCTTCATATATTTCACACCTTTACAGGCACTTCATGTTTTTGAACACCGTTTCATTCTCCTCCTATTTTTCAGACTGTTTCATGCTCATCTCATTTTTGACTCCTTTGGAACCTCTTCATATTTTTCACACCTTTTGAATCTCTTCATATTATTCACACCTTTTCAGGCTCTTCATGTTTTTGAACACCGTTTCATGCTCCTCCTATTTTTCAGACCTTTTCTTGCTCCTCATATTTTTGACAGCTTTTGAAGCTCTTCCTAATTTTGATGCCATTTCAGGCTCTTCATGTTTTTCAACACCGCTTCATGCTCCTCCTATTTTTCAGACCGTTTCATGCTCCCCATATTTTTCACACCTCTTGAAGCTCTTCATATTTTTCACACATTTTCATTCTCTTCATGTTTTTAACACTTTTTCAGGCTCTTCATGTTTTTGAACACCGTTTCAAGCTCCTCCTATTTTTTGTCCGTATCATGCTTTTCATATTTTTGACAATTTTTGAAGCTCTTCATATTTTTCACACCTTTTCAGGCTCTTCAAGTTTTTGAACACCGCTTCATGCTCCTCCTATTTTTCAGACCATTTCATGCTCCTCACATTTTTCACCCCTTTTGAACCTCTTCACATTTTTCACACCTTTTCAGGCTATTAATGTTTTTGAGCACAGCTTCATGCTCCTCCTATTTTTCAGAACGTTTCATGCTCCTCATATTTTGACACCTTTTAAACTCTTCACATTTTTCACAACTTTTCAGGCTCTTCATGTTTTTGAACACCGCTTCATGCACCTCCTATTTTTCCGACCGCTTCATGCTCCTTCTATTTTTCAGACCGTTTCATGCTCCTCATAATTTTGACAATTTTGGAAGCTCTTCATATTTTTCAAACCTTTTCATGCTCTTCATGTTTTTGAACACCGTTTCATACCCCTCCTAATTTTCAGACCGTTTCATGCTCCTCATGTTTTTGACAGCTTTTGAAGCTTAATATTTTTCACACCTTTTCAGGCTCTTCATGATTTTGAACACCGCTTCATGCTTCTCCTAATTTTCAGGCCTTTTCATGTTCCTCATATTTTTGACACCTTTTGAAGCTCTTCATATTTTTCACACCTTTTCAGGCTCTTCATATTTTTGAACACACCTTCATGCTCCTCCTATTTTTCAGACCGTTTCATGTTCCTCATGTATTTCACACCTTTTGAAGCTCTTCATATTTTTCACACCTTTTCAGTCTCTTCATGTATTTGAACACGATTCTATGCTCCTCCTATTTTTCAGACCGTTTCATGCTTCTCATATTTTTGAAAACTTTTGAAGCTCTTCATATTTTTCACAACTTTTCAGGCTCGTCATGTTTTTCAACACCACTTCATGCTCCTCCTATTTTTCAGACCGTTTCATGCTCATCTCATTTCTGACACCTTTTGAAGCTCTTCATATTTTGCACAAATATGAAGCTCTTCATATTTTTCACACATTTTCAGGCTCTTCATGTTTTTCAACATCGCTTCATGCTCCTCCTATTTTTCAGACCGTTTCATGCTCCTCATATTTTTCACACCTTTTGAAGCTCTTCATATTTTTCACACCTTTTCAGGCTCTTCATGTTTTTGAACAGCACTTCATGCTCCTCCTATTTTTCAGACCGTTTTATGCTCCTCATATTTTGACACCTTTTGAAGCTCCTCCTATTTTTTCACACCTTTTCAGGCTCTTCATGTTTTTCAACACCGTTTCATGCTCCTCCTATTTTTCTGCCAGTTTCATGCTCCTTCTATTTTTCAGGCCGTTTCATGCTCCTCATATTTTTGACAATTTTGGAAGGTCTTCATTTTTTTCACACTTTTTCATGCTCTTCATGTTTTTGAACACCGCTTCATTCTCCTCCTATTTTTCAGACCTTTTCATGCTCCTCATATTTTGACACCTTTTGAAGCTCTTCATATTTTTCACACCTTTTCAGGCTCTTCATATATTTGAACTAACCTTCATGCTCCTCCTATTTTTCAGACCGTTTCATGCTCCTCATTTATTTCACACCTTTTGAAGCTCTTCATATTTTTCCCACCATTTCAGGCTCTTCTTGTTTTTGAATACAGCTTCATGCTCCTCCTATTTTTCAGACAGTTTCATGCTCATCTCATTTTTGACACCTTTTGAAACTCTTCATATTTTTCACACGTTTTCAGGCTCTTCATGTTTTTGAACACCGCTTCATGCTCCTCCTATTTTTCAGACCGTTTCATGCTCCTCATATTTTTGATACGATTTGAAGCTACTCCTATTTTACACACCTTTTCAGTTTCTTCATGTATTTCAACACCGCTTAATACTCATCCTATTATTCAGACCGTTTCTTGCTCCTAATATATTTCACACCTTTTATAGCTCTTCATATTTTTCACAACTTTTCAGGTTTTTCACGTTTTTCAACACCATTTCATGAACCTCCTATTTTTCAGACCGTTTCATGCTCCTCATATTTTTGACACACTTTGAAGCCCTTCATAAATTCACACCTTTTCAGGCTCTTCATGTTTTTCAACACCACTTCATTCTCCTCCTATTTTTCAGACGTTTCATGCTCATCTCATTTTTGACACCTTTTGAAGCTCTTCATATTTTTCACACCATTTGAAGCTCTTGACATTTTTCTAACTTTTTCAGGCTCTTCATGTTTTTGAACACCGTTTCATGCTCCTCCTATTTTTCAGACCGTTTAATGCTCCTCATGTATTTCACATCTTTTGAAGCGCTTCATATTTTTTACAGCTTTTCAGGCTCTTCATGTTTTTGAACACCGTTTCATTCTGCTCCTATTTTTCAGACCGTTTAATGCTCCTCATGTATTTCACATCTTTTCAAGCTCTTCATATTTTTCACACTTTTTCAGACTCTTCATGTTTTTGAACACCGTTTCATGTTCCTCCTATTTTTCAGACCGTTTCATGCTCCTAATATTTTTGACACCTTTTGAAGCTCCTCATAATTTTCACAACTTTTCAGGCTCTTCATGTTTTTCATACTTTTTCAGGCTCTTCATGTTTTTGAACACCGTTTCATGCTCCTCTTATTTTTCAGACCGTTTCATGCTCCTCATATTTTTGACACATTTTGAAGCTCTTCATATTTTTCACACCGTTTCAGGCTCTTCATGTTTTTGAACACCGCTTCATGCTCCTCCTATTTTTCAGACCGTTTAATCCTCCTCATGTATTTCACACCTTTTGAAACTCTTCATATATTTCACACCTTTTCAGGCTTTTCATTTTTTTCAACATTACTTCATGCTCCTCCTATTTTTCAGACCTGTTCATGCTCATCTCATTTTGACACCTTTTGCGGCTCTTCATATTTTTCACACCTTTTCAGGCTCTTCATGTTTTTGAACACCGCTTCATGCTCCTCCTATTTCTCAGACAATATCATGCTATTCATATTTTTCTCCCGTTTTGAAGCTCTTCATATTTTTCACATTTTTTCAGGCTCTTCATGTTTTTGAAGACCACTTCATGCTCCTCCTATTTTTCAGCCCGTTTCATGCTCCTCATGTATTTCACACCTTTTGAAGCTCTTCATATTTTTCACACCTTATCAGGCTCTTCATGTTTTTCCACACCACTTCATGCTTCTACTATTTTTTAGCTCGTTTCATGCTCCTCATGTATTTCACATCTTTTGAAGCTCTTCATATATCTCACACCTTTTCAGGCTCTTCATGTTTTTGAACACCGCTTCATACTCCTCCTATTTTTCAGACGGATTCATGCTCCTCATATTTTTGACACCTTTTGAAGCTCTTCATATTTTTCACACCTTTTCAGGCTCTTCATGTTTTTGAACACCGCTTCATGGTCCTCCCTTTTTTCAGGCAGTTTATTGCTCCTCATATTTTGACATTTTTTGAAGCTCTTCATATTTTTCACAACTTTTCAGGCTCTTCATGTTTTTGAACACCGCTTCATGCTCCTCCTATTTTTCAGCCCGTTTCATGCTCCTCCTATTTTTCACACCTTTTGAAGCTCTTCATATTTTTCACACCTTTTCAGGATCTTCATATTTTTGAACACCGCTTGATGCTCCTCCTATTTTTCAGACCGTTTCATGCTCCTCATGTATTTCACACGTTTTGAAGCTCTTCATATGTTTCACACTTTTTCAGGCTCTTCACGATTTTCAACACCGCTTCATGATCCTCCTATTTTTCAGACCGTTTCATGCTCTTCCTATTTTTGAGACTGTTTCAGGCTCCTCATATTTTTGACAGGTTTTGAAGCTCTTCATATTTTTCACACCTTTTCAGGCTCGTCATGTTTTTCAACACCGCTTCATGCTCCTCCTATTTTACAGACCGTTTCTTGCTCCTCTCATTATTCACACCTTTTGAAGCTCTTCATATTTTTAACACCTTTTCAGGCTCTTCATGTTTTTGAACACCGCTTCATGCTCCTCATATTTATCAGACCATTTCATGTTACTCTTATTTTTCAGACCGTTTCAAGCTCTTCATATATTTGACACCTTTTGAAGCTCTTCATATTTTTCACAGCTTTTCAGGCTCTTCATGTTTTTCAACACTGTTTCATGCTCCTCATATTTTTCAGACCGTTTCATGCTCCTCCTATTTTTCAGACCGTTTCATGCTCCTCATGTATTTCACACCTTTTGAAGCTCTTCATATTTTTGACACGTTTTCAGATTCTTCATGTTTTTCAACACCATTACATGCTCCTCCTATTTTTCAGACCGTTTCCTGCTCCTCATAATTTTGACACCTTTTGAAGCTCTTCATATTTTTCACACCTTTTCAGGCTCTTCATGTTTTTGAGCCCAGCATCATGCTCTTCCTATTTTTCAGGCCGTTTCATGATCCTCATGTATTTCACACCTTTTTAAGCTCTTCATAATTTTCACACCTTTTCAGGCTCTTCATGTTTTTGATCACCGTTTTATGCTGCTTTTATTTTTCACACCGTTTCCTGCTCCTAATATTTTTGACACCTTTTAAGCTGTTCATATTTTTCACACCTTTTCAGGCTCTTCATGTTTTTGATCACCGTTTTATGCTGCTTTTATTTTTCACACCGTTTCCTGCTCCTAATATTTTTGACACCTTTTGAAGCTCTTCATATTTTTCACATTTTGAAGCTCTTCATATTTTTCACACCTTTTCAGGCTCGTTATGATTTTCAACACAGCTTAATGCTCCTCCTATTTTTCAGACCGTTTCATGCTCCTCATATTTTTGACACCTTTTGAAGCTCTTCATATATTTCACACCTTTTCAGGCTCTTCATGTTTTTGATCACCGTTTCTTGCTCCTCATATTTTTCAGACCGTTTCATGCTCCTCATATTTTTGACACCTTTTGAAGCTCTTCATATATTTCACAGATTTTTAGGCTCTTCATGTCTTTGAACACCGCTTCATGCTCCTCCTATTTTTCAGACCGTTTCATGCGCCTCATATTTTTGACACATTTTGAAGCTCTTCATATTTTCACTCCTTTTCAGGCTCTTCATGTTTTTCAACACCACTTCATGCTCCTTCTATTTTTCAGACCTTTTCATGCTCCTCATATTTTTGACTCCTTTAGAAACTCTTCATATTTTTCACACCTTGTCAAGCTCTTCATGTTTTTCAACACCGATTCATGCTCCTCCTATTTTTCACACCGTTTCATTTTCCTCATATTTTTGACACCTTTTGAAGCTCTTCATATATTTCACACCTTTTCAGGCTCTTCATTTTTTTCAACAACACTCATGCTCCTCCTATTTTTCAGACCGTTTCATGCTCATTTCATTTTTGACACCTTTTGAAGCTCTTCATATTTTTCACACCTTTTGAAGCTCTTCATATTTTTCACACGTTTTCAGGCTCTTCATGTTTTTCAACACCACTTCATACTCCTCGTATTTTTCAGACTGTTTCTTGCACCTAATCTTTTTCACACCTTTTGAAGCTCTTCATATTTTTTACACCTTTCAGGCTCTTCATGTGTTTGAACACCATTTCATGCTCCTCCCATTTTTCAGACCGTTTCATGCTCCTCATATTTTTGACACCTTTAGAAACTCTTCATATTTTTCACACCTTTTCAGACTCTTCATGTTTTTGAACACCGCTTCATGCTCCTCCTAATTTTCAGACCGTTTAATCCGCCTCATGTATTTCACACCTTTTGAAACTCTTCATATTTTTCACACCTTTTCATGCTCTTTATGTTTTTGAACACCATTTCATACTCTTCCTATTATGCAGACTGTTTCATTCTCCTCATATTTTTACACCTTTTGAAGCTCTTCATATATTTCACACCTTTTCAGGCTCTTCACGATTTTCAACACCGCTTCATGATCCTCCTATTTTTCAGACCGTTTCATGCTCTTCCTATTTTTGAGACTGTTTCAGGCTCCTCATATTTTTCACACCTTTTCAGGCTCTTCATGTTTTTCAACACCGCTTCATGCTCCTCCTATTTTACAGACCGTTTCATGCTCCTCTCATTATTCACACCTTTTGAAGCTCTTCATATTTTTCACACCTTTTCAGGCTCTTCATGTTTTTGAACACCGCTTCATGCTCCTCCTATTTATCAGACCGTTTCATGTTACTCTTTTTTTCAGACCGTTTCAAGCTCCTCATATATTTGACACCTTTTGAAGCTCTTCATATTTTTCACAGCTTTTCAGGCTCTTCATGTTTTTCAACACTGTTTCATGCTCCTCCTATTTTTCAGACCGTTTCATGCTCCTCCTATTTTTCAGACCGGTTCATGCTCATCTCATTTTCACACCTTTTGTGGCTCTTCATATTTTTCACACCTATTCAGGCTCTTCATGTTTTTGAACACCGCTTCATGCTCCTCCTATTTTTCAGACCCTTTCTTACTCCTCATATTTTTGACACCTTTAGAAACTCTTCATATCTTTCACAACTTTTCAGGCGCTTCATGTTTTTCAACACCGCTTCATGCTCCTCCTATATTTCAGACCGCTTCATTCTCCTCATATTCTTGACACCATTTGAAGCTCTTCATATATTTCACACCTTTTCAGGCTCTTCATTTTTTTCAACACCACTTCATGCTCCTCCTATTTTTCAGACAGTTTCATGCTCATCTATTTTTTGACACCTTTTGAAGCTCTTCATATTTTTCACATCTTTTGAAGCTCTTCCTATTTCTCACACTTTCTCAGGCTCTTCATGTTGTTCAACACCGCTTGATGCTCCTCCTATTTTTCAGACCGTTTCATGCTCCTCATATTTTTGACACCTTTTGAAGCTCTTCATATTTTTCACACCTTTTAAGGCTCTTCATGTTTTTGAACACCGCTTCATGCTCCTCCTATTTTTCAGACCGTTTCATGCTCCTCATATTTTTGACACCTTTTGAAGCTCTTCATATTTTTCACACCTTTTCAGGCTCTTCATATTTTTCAACACCGCTTCAGGCTCCTCCTATTTTTCAGACCGTTGCATGCTCCTCATATTTTTGACACCTTTAGAAGCTTTTCATATTTTTCACACCTTTTCAGGCTCTTCATTTTGTTCAATGCTACTTCCTGCTCCTCCAATTTTTCAGACCGTTTCATGCTCATCTCATTTTTGACACCTTTTGAAGCTTTGCATATTTTTCACAACTTTTCAGGCTCTTCATGTTTTTGAACACTGCTTCATGCTCCTCCTATTTCTCAGACAATATCATGTTATTCATATTTTTCACCCCTTTTGAAGCTCTTCATATTTTTCACATTTTTTCAGGCTCTTCATGTTTTTGAACACCACTTCATGCTCCTCCTATTTTTCAGAGAGTTTCATGCTCCTCATGTATTTCACATCTTTTGAAGCTCTTCATATATTTCACACCTTTTCAGGCTCTTCATGTTTTTGAACACTGCTTCATACTCCTCCTATTTTTCAGACGGATTCATGCTCCTCATATTTTTGACACCTTTTGAAGCTCTTCATATTTTTCACACCTTTTCAGGCTCTTCATGTTTTTCAACACCACTTCATCCTCCTCCTGTTTTTAAGACCGTTCATGTCAATCATATTTTTGACACCTTTTTAAGCTCTTCCTATTTTTCACACCTTTTCAGGCTCTTCATGTTTTTGAACAACGTTTCATGCTCCTCCTATTTTTCAGACCGTTTCATGCTCCTCATGCATTTCACAACTTTTGAAGCTCTTCATATTTTTCAGAACTTTTCAGGATCTTCATGTATTTAAACACCGCTTCATGCTCCTCCTACTTTTCAGACCGTTTATTGCTCCTCATATTTTTCACACGTTTTCAAGCTCTTCATATTTTTCACACCTTTTCAGGCTCTTCATGTTTTTGAACAACGTTTCATGCTCCTCATATTTTTCAGACCGTTTAATGCTCCTCATGTATTTCACATCTTTTGAAGCTCTTCATATTTTTCACACCTTTTCAGGCTCTTCATGTTTTTGAACACCGTTTCATGCTCCTCATATTTTCAGACCGTTTCATGCTCCTCATGTATTTCCCATCTTTTAAAGCTCTTCTTATGTTTCACACATTGTGAAGCTCTTCATGTTTTTTAACACCGCTTAATGCTCCTCGTATTTTTCAGACCGTTTCATGCTCCTCATATTTTTCACACCTTTTGAAGCTTGTCTTAATTTCACAGATTTTCAGGCACTTCATGTTTTTCAACACCGTCTAATGCTCCTCCTATTTTTCAGACCGTTTCATGCTCCTCATATTTTTGACACCTTTTGAAGCTCTTCATATTTTTCACACCTTTTCAGGCTCTTCATGTTTTTCAACACCGCTTCATGGTCCTCCTATTTTTCAGACCGTTCATGCTCCTCATAATTTTGACAACATTTGTAGCTCTTCATATTTTTCACACTTTTCCTGCTCTTCATGTTTTTGAACTCCGTTTCTTGCTCCTCCTATTTTTCAAACCATTCATGCTCCTCATATTTTTTACACCTTTTGAAGCTCTTCATATTTTTCACACCTTTTCAGGTTCTTCATGTTTTTCAACACGGCTTCATGCTCCTCCTATTTTTCAGACGGTTCATGCTCCTCATATTTTTGACACATTTTGAAGCTCTTCATATTTTTCACACCTTTTCAGGCTCTTCATGTTTTTCAACACCACTTCATTCTTCTCCTATTTTTCAGACCGTTTCATGCTCCTCATATTTTTGACACCTTTTGAAGCTCTTCATATGTTTCACACCTTTTGAAGCTCTTCATGTTTTTTAACACCATTTCATGCTCCTCCTATTTTTCATACCGTTTCATGCTCCTCATATGTTTCACACCTTTTGAAGCTCTTCATGTTTTTTAACACCTTTTCATTCTCCTCCTATATTTCAGACAGTTTCATGCTCCTCATATTTTGACACCTTTTGAAGCTCTTCATAATTTGCACACCTTTTCAGGTTCTTCATGTTTTTCAACACCGCTTCATGCTCCTATTTTTCAGACCGTTCATGCTCCTCATATTTTTGACAACTTTTGAAGCTCTTCATATTTTTCACACCTTTTCTGGCTCTTCATGTCTTTGAACTCCGTTTCTTGCTCCTCCAATATTTCAGACCGTTTCATTCTCCTCATATTTTTCACACCATTTGAAGCTCTTCATATTTTTCACAGAGTTTCAGGCTCTTCATGTTTTTCAACACCGATTCATGCTCCTCCTCTTTTTCAGACCGTTTCATGCTCCCCATATATTTGACACCTTTTGACGCTCTTCATATTTTTCACACCTTTTAAGGCTCTTCATGTTTTTGAACACCGCTTCATGCTCCTCCTATTTTTCAGACGGTTCATGCTCCTCATATTTTTGACACATTTTGAAGCTCTTCATATTTTTCACACCTTTTCAGGCTCTTCATGTTTTTCAACACCACTTCATTCTTCTCCTATTTTTCAGACCGTTTCATGCTCCTCATATTTTTGACACCTTTTGAAGCTCTTCATATGTTTCACACCTTTTGAAGCTCTTCATGTTTTTTAACACCATTTCATGCTCCTCCTATTTTTCATACCGTTTCATGCTCCTCATATGTTTCACACCTTTTGAAGCTCTTCATGTTTTTTAACACCTTTTCATTCTCCTCCTATATTTCAGACAGTTTCATGCTCCTCATATTTTGACACCTTTTGAAGCTCTTCATAATTTGCACACCTTTTCAGGTTCTTCATGTTTTTCAACACCGCTTCATGCTCCTATTTTTCAGACCGTTCATGCTCCTCATATTTTTGACAACTTTTGAAGCTCTTCATATTTTTCACACCTTTTCTGGCTCTTCATGTCTTTGAACTCCGTTTCTTGCTCCTCCAATATTTCAGACCGTTTCATTCTCCTCATATTTTTCACACCATTTGAAGCTCTTCATATTTTTCACAGAGTTTCAGGCTCTTCATGTTTTTCAACACCGATTCATGCTCCTCCTCTTTTTCAGACCGTTTCATGCTCCCCATATATTTGACACCTTTTGACGCTCTTCATATTTTTCACACCTTTTAAGGCTCTTCATGTTTTTGAACACCGCTTCATGCTCCTCCTATTTTTCAGACCGTTTCATGCTCCTCGTATTTTTGACACCTTTTGAAGCTCTTCATATTTTTCACACCTTCAGGCTCTTCATGTTTTTCAACACCACTTCATGCTCTTCCCATTTTTCAGACCGTTTCATGCTCCTCATATTTTTCATACCTTTAGAAGCTCTTCATATTTTTCAAACCTTTTCAGGCTCTTCATGTTTTTCAACACAGCTTCATGCTCCTCCTATTTTTGAGACGCTTTCATTCTCCTCATATTTTTGGCACTGTTAGAAGCTCTTCATATATTTCACACCTTTTCAGTGTCTTCTTTTTTTTCAACACCACTTCATGCTACTCCTATTTTTCAGACAGTTTCATGCTCTTCTCATTTTTGACACGTTTTGAGGCTCTTCATATTTTTCACACCTTTTGTGGCTCTTCATGTTTTGAACACCGCTTCATGCTCCTCCTATTTTTCAGACCGTTTCATGCTGCCCATATTTTTGACACCTTTTGAAGCTGTCATATTTTTCACAAATTTTCAGGCTCTTCCTCTTTTTGAACACCGTTTCATGCTCCTCCTATTTTTCAGACCATTTCATGATCCTCATGTATTTCACACCTTTTGAAGCTCTTCATATTTTTCACCGCTTTTCAGGCTCTTCATGTTTTTGAACACCGCTTCATGCTCCTGCTATTTTTCAGACCGTTTCATGGTCATCTCATTTGACAGCTTTTGAAGCTCTTCATATTTTTCACACCTTTTGAAGCTCTTCATATTTTTCACACATTTTCAGGCTCTTCATGTTTTTCAACACCGCTTCTTGCTCCTCCTATTTTTCTGACCGTTTCATGCTCCTCATATTTTGACACGTTTTGAAGCTCTTCATATTTTTCACTCCTTTTCAGGCTCTTCATATTTTTGAACACCGTTTCATGCTCCGCCTATTTTTCAGACCGTTTCATTCTCCTCATATTTTTGACACCTTTTGAAGCTCTTCATATTTTTCACACCTTTTGAAGCTCTTCATATTTTTCACACCTTTTCAGGCTCTTCATGTTTTTCAACACCGCTTCATGCTCCTGCTATTTTTCAGACCGTTTCATACTCCTCATATTTTTGACATTTTTTAAGGCTATTCATATTTTTCACACCTTTTCAGGCTCTTCATGTTTTTGAACACGGTTTCATGATCCTCCTATTTTTCAGAAAGTTTCATGCTCCTCATATTTTTGACACCTTTTAAACCTCTTCATATTTTTCACACCTTTTCAGGCTCTTCATATTTTTCAGCACCGGTTCATGCTCCTCCTCTTTTTCAAAAAGTTTCATGCTCCTCATATTTTTGAAACCTTTTGAAGCTCTTCATATATTTCTCACATTTTCAGGCTCTTCCTGTTTTTCAACACCATTTCATGCTCCTCTTATTTTTCAGACCGTTTCAAGTTGCTCCTATTTTTCAGACCGTTTCATGATCCAATTATTTTTGAAACCTTTTGAAGCTCTTCATATTTTTCACACCTTTACAGGCTCTTCATGTTTTTGAACACCGCTTCATGCTCCTCCTTTTTTTCAGACCGTTTCTTTCTCCTCATGTATTTGACACTTTTTGAAACTCCTCATATTTTTCACACCTTTTCAGGCTCTTCATGTTTTTGAACACCGATCCATGCTCCTCCTATTTTTCAGACCGTTGCATGCCCCTCATATTTTTGACACCTTTTGAAGCTCTTCATATATTTCACACCTTTTCAGGCTCTTCATGTTCTTTAACACCGCTTCATGCTCCTACTATGTTTCAGACCGTTTCCTGCTCCTCATATTTTTCACATCTTTTGAAGCTTGACATAATTTCACAGCTTTTCAGGCTCTTCATGTTTTTGAATACCGCTTCATGCTCCTCCTATTTTTCAGACCGTTTCATGCTCCTTATATTTTTGACACCTTTTGAAGCTCTTCATATTTTTCACACCTTTTCAGGCTCTTCATTTTTTTGAACACAGCTTCATGCTCCTCCTATTTTTCAGATCGTTTCATGCTCCTCCTATTTTCCGACCGTTTCTTGCTCCTCATATTTTTGACACTTTTTGAAGCTCTTCATATTTTTCACACCTTTTCTGGCTCTTCATGTTTTTGAACACAGCTTCATGCTCCTCCTATTTTTCAGACCGTTTCATGCTCGTCATATTTTTCACACCTTTTAAAGCTCTTCATATTTTTCACACCTTTTCATGCTCTTCATGTTTTTCAGCACCAGTTCATGCTCCTCTTATTTTTCAGACCGTTTCATGCTCATCTCATTTTTTACACCTTTTGAAGCTCTTCATATTTTTCACACCTTTTCTGGCTCTTCATGTTTTTGAACACAGATTCATGCTCCTCCTAGTTTTCAGACCGTTTCATTCTCCTCAAGTTTTTGACACCTGTTGAAGCTCTTCACATTTTTCACACCATTTCAGGCTCTTCACGATTTTCTACACCGCTTCATGATCCTCCTATTTTTCAGACCGTTTCATGCTCTTCCTATTTTTCAGAATGTTTCATGCTCCTCATATTTTTCAGACCGTTTCATTCTCCTCATATATTTGACACATTTTGAAGCTCCTCCTATTTTTCCACACCTTTTCAGGCTCTTCATGTTTTTCCACACCGTTTAATGCTCCTCATATTTTTCAGACCGTTTCATGCTCATCTAATTTTTGACACCTTTTGAAGCTCTTCATATTTTTCACACCTTTTCAGGCTCTTCATGTTTTCGAACACCGCTTCACGCTCCTCCTATTTTTCAGACCGTTTCATGCTCCTCAAATTTTTGACACCTTTTGAAGCTCTTCATATTTTTTCCACCTTTTCAGGCTCTTCATTTTTTTGAACTCCGCTTCATGTTCCTCCTATTTTTCAGACCGTTTCATGTTCCTCATATTTTTGACATCTTTTGAAGCTCTTCATATTTTTCACACATTTTCAGGCTCTTCATGTTTTTCAATACCACTTCATGCTCCTCTATTTTTCAGACCGTTTCATGCTCCTCATATATTTCACATATTTTCAGGCTCTTCAAGTTTTTGAACACCGCTTCATGATCCTCCTATTTTTCAGACCGTTTCATACTCCTCATAATTTTCACACCTTTTGAAGCTCTTCATATATTTCACACCTTTTCAGGCTCTTCATGCTTTTGAACACCGCTTCATGTTCCTTCTATTTTTCAGAACGTTTCATGCTCCTATTATTTTTGACATCTTTTGAAGCTCTTCATATATTTCACACCTTTTCATGCACTTCATTTTTTTCAACATCGCTTCATGCTCCTCCTATTTTTCAGCCCGTCTCATGCTACTCATATTTTTGACACCTTTTGAAGCTCTTCCTATTTTTCAAACCTTTTCAGGCTCTTCACGTTTTTCAACAACGCTTCATGTTCCTCCTATTTTTCATACCGTTTCATGCTCCTCATAATTTTCACACCTTTTGAAGCTCTTCATATTTTTCAAACCTTTTCAGGCCTTTCATATTTTTGAACACCGTTTCATGCTCCTCCTATATTTAAGACCGTTTCATGCTCCTCATATTTTTAACACCTTTTGAAGCTCTTCATATTTTTCACATCTTTTCAGGCTCTTCATGTTTTGAACACCGCTTCATGGTTCTCCTATTTTTCAGAAAGTTTCATGCTCCTCATATTGTTGACACCTTTTGAAGCTCTTCATATTTTTCACACCTTTTGAAGCTCTTGATATATTTCACACCTTTTCAGGCTCTTCATGATTTTCAACATCACTTCATGCTCCTCCTATTTTTCAGACCGTTTCATGCTCATCTCATTTTTGACACCTTTTGATGCACTTCATATTTTTCACACCTTTTGAAGCTCTTCATGTTTTTCACACCTTTTCATACTCTTTATGTTTTTGAACACCGATTCATGCTCCTCCTATTTTTCAACCCGATTCATGCTCCTCCTATTTTTTACACCTTTTGAGCTCTTCATATTTTTCACAATTTTTCAGTCTCTGCATTTTTTTGAACACCGCTTCATGCTCCTCCTATTTTTCAGACCGTTTCATGCTCATCTCATTTTTGACACCTTTTGAAGCTCCTCATATTTTTTACACCTTTTGAAGCTCTTCATATTTTTCACACCTTTTCAGGCTCTTCATGTTTTTGAGCACCGCTTCATCCTCCTCCTATTTTTAAGAGGGTTTCATGCTCGTCATATTTTTGACACCTTTTGAAGCTCTTCATATTTTTCACAATTTTTCAGTCTCTGCATTTTTTTGAACACCGCTTCATGCTCCTCCTATTTTTCAGACCGTTTCATGCTCATCTCATTTTTGACACCTTTTGAAGCTCCTCATATTTTTTACACCTTTTGAAGCTCTTCATATTTTTCAGAACTTTTCAGGATCTTCATGTTTTTAAACACCGCTTCATGCTCCTCCTACTTTTCAGATCGTTTAATGCTTCTCATGTATTTCACATCTTTTGAAGCTCTTCATATTTTTCACACCTTTTGAGGCTCTTCATGTTTTTGAACACCGTTTCATGCTCCTCATATTTTCAGACCGTTTAATGCTCCTCATGTATTTCCCATCTTTTGAAGCTCTTCTTATGTTTCACACATTGTGAAGCTCTTCATGTTTTTTAACACCGCTTCATGCTCCTCGTATTTTTCAGACCGTTTCATGCTCCTCATATTTCTCACACCTTTTGAAGCTTGTCTTAATTTCACAGATTTTCAGGCACTTCATGTTTTTCAACACCGTCTAATGCTCCTTTTTTTTTTCAGACCATTTCATACTCCTCATATTTTTGACACCTTTTGAAGCTCTTCATATATTTCACACCTTTTCAGGCTCTTCATGTTTTTCAACACCGCTTCATGCTCCTCCTATTTTTCAGACCGTTCATGCTCCTCATAATTTTGACAACTTTTGTAGCTCTTCATATTTTTCACACTTTTCTGGCTCTTCATGTTTTTGAACTCCGTTTCTTGCTCCTCCTATTTTTCAAACCATTCATGCTCCTCATATTTTTGACACCTTTTGAAGCTCTTCATATTTTTCACACCTTTTCAGGCTCTTCATGTTTTTCAACACCACTTCATTCTTCTCCTATTTTTCAGACCGTTTCATGCTCCTCATATTTTTGACACCTTTTGAAGCTCTTCATATGTTTCACACTTTTTGAAGCTCTTCATGTTTTTTAACACCTTTTCATGCTCCTCCTATATTGCAGACAGTTTCATGCTCCTCATATATTTGACTCCTTTTGAAGCTCTTCATATTTTTCACACCTTTTCAGGCTCTTCATGTTTTTGAACACCGCTTCATGCTCCTCCTATTTTTCAGACCGTTAATGCTCCTCATATTTTTGACAACTTTTGAAGCTCTTCATATTTTTCACACCTTTTCTGAATCTTTATGTTTTTGAACTCTATTTCTTGCTCCTCCAATATTTCAGACCGTTTCATTCTCCTCATATTTTTGACAACTTTTGAAGCTCTTCATATTTCTCACAGCTTTTAAGCTCTTCATATTTTTCACACGTTTTCAGGCTCTTCAAGCTTTTCCACACCGCTTCATGCTTGTCCAATTTTCCAGACCGTTTCATGCACCTCATGTATTTCCAACCTTTTGAAGCTCTTCATATTTTTCACACCTTTTCAGGCTCTTCATGTTTTTTAACACTGCTTCATGCTCCTCATATTTTTCATACCGTTTCATGCTCCTCATAATTTTCACACCTTTCGAACCTCTTCATATTTTTCACAGCTTTTCAGGCTCTTCATGTTTTTGAACACCATTTCATGCTTCTCCTATTTTTCAGACCGTTTCATGCTCCTCATATTTTTGAGACCTTTTGAGGCTCTTCATATTTTTAACACCTTTTCAGGCTCTTCATGATTTTCAACACCGCTTCATGCTCCTCGTATTTTTCAGACCGTTTCATGCTCATGTCATTTTTGACACATTTTGAATCTCTTCACATTTTTCACACCTATTGAAGCTCTTCATATTTTTCATAATTTTGAAGCTCTTCATATTTTTCACACGTTTTCAGGCTCTTCATCTTTTTCAACACCGCTTCATGCTCCTGCTATTTTCCAGACCGTTTCATACTCCTCATATTTTTGACACGTTTTGAGGCTCTTCATATTTTTCACACCTTTTCAAGCTCTTCATGTTTTTGAACAACGTTTCATGATCCTCCTATTTTTCAGAACGGTTCATGCTCCTCATATTTTTGACACCTTTTAAAGCTCTTCATATTTTTCACACCTTTCAAGCTCTTCGTGTTTTTGAACACCGCTTCATGCTCCTCCTATTTTTCAACTGTTTCATGCTCCTCATGTATTTCACACCTTTTGAAGCGCTTAATATATTTCGCATGTTTTCAGGCTCTTTATGTTTTTCAAAACCAATTCATGCTCCTCCTATTTTTCAGACTGTTTCATGCTCCTCAAATTTTTGACACCTTTTGAAGCTCTTCATATATTTTCCACCTTTTCAGGCTCTTCATTTTTGTGAATTCCGCTTCATGCTCCTCCTTTTCTTCAGACCGTTTCATGCTCATCTCATTTTTGACATCTTTTGAAGCTCTTCATATTTTTCACACCTTTTGAATCTCTTCATATTTTTCATATTTTTGAAGTTCTTCATATTTTTCACACGTTTTCAGGCTCCTCATGTTTTTCAACACCGCTTCATGCTTCTCCTGTTTTTCAGACCGTTTCATGCTCCTCATATTTTTGACACATTTTGAAGCTCTTCATATTTTTCACATCTTTTCAGGCTCTTCATGTTTTTCAACACCACTTCATGTTCCTCCTATTTTTCAGACCTTTTCATGCTCCTCATATTTTTGACACCTTTTGAAGCTCTTCATACTTTTCACCCCTTTTGAAGCTCTTCGTATTTTTCACACCTTTTCAGGCTCTTCATGTTTTTCAACACCGCTTCATGCTCCTCCTATTTTTCACAACTTTTGAAGCTCTTCATATTTTTCACACCTTTTCAGGCTCTTCATGTTTTTCAACACCACTTCATGCTGCTCCTATTTTTCAGACCGTTTCATGCTCCTCATATTTTTGAAAGCTTTTGAAGCTCTTCATATTTTTCACACCTTTTCAGGCTCTTCATATTTTTCAACACCGCTTCATGATCCTCCTATTTTTCAGACCGTTTCATGCTCCTCATGTATTTCACACCTTTTGAAGCTCTTCATATTTTTCACACCTTTTCAGGCTCTTCACGTTTTTCAACAACGTCTCATGCTCCTCCTATTTTTCAGACAGTGTCATGCCCCTAATGTATTTCACATCTTTTGAAGCTCTTCTTATTTTTCACACCTTTTCCGGCTCTTCATGTTTTTGATCACCGTTTCATGCTCCTCCTATTTTTTTAACCGATTCATGCTACTCATATTTTTGACACCTTTTGAAGCTCTTCATATTTTTCACACTTTTTCAGGCTCTTCATATTTTTGAACACCACTTCATGCTCCTCCAATTTTTCAGTCCGTTTCATGCTCCTCATAATTTTGACACCTTTTGAAGCTCTTCATATGTTTCACACGTTTTCAGGTTCTTCAAGATTTTCAACAACGCTTCATGCTCCTCCTTTTTTTCAGACCGTTTCATGCTCATCTCATTTTTTACACCTTTTGAAGCTCGTCATATTTTTCACACCTTTTGATGCTCTTCAAATTTTTCACACGTTTTCAGGCTCTTCAAGTTTTTCAACACCGCTTCATGCTCCTCCTATTTTTCAGACCGTTTCATGCTCCTCATATTTTTGACACCTTTTGAAGCTCTTCATATTTTTCACACCTTTTCAGGCTCTTCAAGTTTTTCAACACCGCTTCATGCTCCTCCTATTTTTCAGACCGTTTCATGCTCCTCATATTTTTCACACATTTTGAAGCTCTTCATATTTTTCACATCTTTTCAGGCTCTTCATGTTTTTGAACACCATTTCATGCTTCTCCTATTTTGCAGACCGTTTCATTCTCCTCATATTTTTGACACCTTTTGAAGCTCTTCATATATTTCACACCTTTTCAGGCTTTTCATTTTTTTCAACAGCACTTCATGCTCCTCCTATTTTTCAGACCGTTTCATGCTCATCTCATTTTGACACCTTTTGAAGCTCTTCAAATTTTTCACATCTTTTGAAGCTCTTCATATTTTTCACAGCTTTTCAGGCTCTTTATGATTTTCAACCCCGCTTCATGCTCCTCCTATTTTTCAGACCGTTTCATGCTCATCTCATTTTGACACCTTTTGAAGCTCTTCAAATTTTTCACACCTTTTGAAGCTCTTCATATATTTCATATTTTTGAAGCTCTTCATATTTTCACACGTTTTCAGGCTCTTCATGTTTTTCAACACCGCTTCATGCTATTTTAATTTTTCCGAGTGTTTCATGCTCCTCATGTATTTCACACCTTTTGAAGCTCTTCATATTTTTCAAACCTTTTCAGGCTCTTCATGTTTTTCCACACCCCTTCATGCTTCTCCAATTGTTCAGCACGTTTCATGCTCCTCATGTATTTCACACCTTTTGAAGCTCTTCATATTTTTCACAGTTTTTCAGGCTCTTCATATTTTTGATCACCGTTTCATGCTCCTCCTATTTTTCAGACCGTTTCATGCTCATCTCATTTTTGACACGTTTTGAAGCTCGTCATATATTTCACACCTTTTAAAGCTCTTCATATTTTGCACACCTGTCCAGGCTCTTCATATTTTTCAACACTGCTTCATGCTCCACCTATTTTTCAGACCGTTTCATGCTCCTCATATTTTTGACACCTTTTGAAGCTTTTCATATTTTTCACACCTTTTCAGGCTCTTAATTTTTTTCAACACTACTTCTTGCTCCTCCAATTTTTCGACCGTTTCATGCTCATCTAATTTTTGACACCTGTTGAAGCTCTTCATATATTTCACACCTACTGAAGCTCTTCATATTTTTCACACTTTTTCAGGCTCTTCATGTTTTTCAACACCACTTCATGCTTCTACTATTTTTCAGCCCGTTTCATGCTCCCCATGTATTTCACACCTTTGGAAGCTCTTCATATTTTTCACACCTTTTCAGGCTCTTCATGTTTTTCCACACCACTTCATGCTTCTCCTTTTTTTTCAGCCCGTTTCATGCTCCCCATGTATTTCACACCTTTTGAAGCTCTTCATATTTTTCACACCTTTTCAGGCTCTTCATGTTTTTGAACACCAATTCATGCTCCTCCTATATTTCAGACCGTTTCATGCTCCTCATATTTTTGACACCTATAGAAACTCTTCATATTTTTCACAATTTTTCAGGCTCTTCATGTTTTGCAACACCGATTCATGCTCCTCCTATTTTTCAGATCGTTTCATGCTCATCTAATATTTGACACATTTTGAAGCTCTTCATATTTTTCACACCTTTTGAAGCTCTTCATATTTTTAACACTTTTTCAGGCTCTTCATGTTTTTCAACACCGCTTCATGCTCCTCCTATTTTTCAAACCGTATCATGCTCCTCATATTTTTGACACCTTTTGAAGCTCTTCATATATTTCACACCTTTTCAGGCTCTTCACATTTTTGAACACCGCTTCATGCTCCTCCTATATTTCAGACCGTTTCATGCTCCTGATATTTTTGACAATTTTAGAAGTTCTTCATATTTTTCAACACCACTTCATGCTCCTCTTATTTTTCAGACCGTTTCGTGCTCCACATATTTTTGACACCTTTTGAAGCTCTTCATATATTTCACACCTTTTCAGGCTCTTCATGTTTTTGAACACCACTTCATGCTCCGCCTATTTTTCAGACCGTTTCATGCACCTCCTATTTTTCAGACCGTTTCATTCTCCTCATAATTGTCACACCTTTTTCAGGCTCTTCATTTTTTTCAACACCACTTCATGCTCCTCCTATTTTTCAGAAGTTTCATGCTCCTCATATTTTTGACACCATTTGAAGCTCTTCATATTTTTCACACCTTTCCAGGCTCTTCATGTTTTTGAACACCGTTTAATGCTCCTCCTATTTTTCAGACCGTTTCTTGCTCCTCATATTTTTGAACACCGTTTAATGCTCCTCCTATTTTTCAGACCGTTTCTTGCTCCTCATATTTTTGACACCTTTTGAAGCTCTTCATATTTTTCACACCTTTCCATGCTCTTCATGTTTTTGAACACCACTTCATGCTCCTCCCATTTTTCAGACCGTTTCATGTTCCTCATGTATTTCACACATTTTGAAGCTCTTCATATTTTACACACCTTTTCAGGCTCTTCATGATTTTCAACACCACGTCATGCTCCTCCTATTTTTCAGACCATTTCATGCTCCTCATATTTTTCACACCTTTTGAAGCTCTTCATATTTTTCACAACTTTTCAGGCTCTTCATGTTTTTCTACACCGCTTCATGCTCCTCCTATTTTTCAGAACGTTTCATGCTCCTCATATTTTTGACAGCTTTTGAAGCTCTTCATATTTTTCACACCATTTCAGGCTCTTTTAGTTTTTGAACAACGCTACAATGCTCCTCCTATTTTTCAGACCGTTTCATGCTCCTCATATTTTTAAAACCTTTTGAAGCTCTTCATATTTTTCACACCTTTTCAAGCTCTTCATGTTTTTCAACACCGCTTCATGCTCCTCCTATTTTTCAGACCGTTTCATGCACCTCATATTTTTGACACCTTTTGAAGCTCTTCATATTTTTCACACCTTCTCAGGCTCTTCATGTTTTTCAACACCACTTCATGCTCCTTCTATTTTTCAGACCGTTTCATCCTCCTCATATATTTGACACCTTTTGAAGCTCTTCATATTTTTCACACCTTTTCAGGCTCTTCATGTTTTTCAACACCGGTTCATGCGGCTCCTATTTTTCAGACCTTTTCATGCTCCTCATATTTTTGACACCTTTTGAAGCTCTTCATATTTTTCACACCTTTTCAGGCTCTTCAAGTTTTTGAACAATGTTACAATGCTCCTCCTATTTTTCAGACAGTTTCATGCTCCTCATATTTTTGACACCTTTTGAAGCTCTTCATATATTTCACACCTTTTGAAGCTCTTCATATATTTCACACTTTTTCAGGCTCTTCATATTTTTCAACACCACTTCATGCTTCTACTATTTTTCAGCCCGTTTCATGCTCCTCATGTTTTTCACACCTTTTGAAGCTCGTCATATTTTTCACACCTTTTCAGGCTCTTCAGGTTTTTGATCACCGTTTCATGCTCCTCCTATTTTTCAGATCGTTTCATGCTCCTCATATTTTTGACACCTTTTGAAGCTCTTCATATTTTTCACACCTTTTCAGGCTCTTCAGGTTTTTGATCACCGTTTCTTGCTCCTCCTATTTTTCAGGCCGTTTCATGCTCCTCATATTTTTGACATCTTTAGAAACTCTTCATATTTTTCACACCTTTTATGGCTCTTCATGTTTTTGAACACCGCTTCATGCTCCTCTTATTTTTCAGACCGTTTCATGCTCCTCATATTTTTGACACCTTTTGAAGCTCTTCAATTTTTCACACCTTTTCAGGATCTTCATGTTTTTGAACACCGCTTCATGCTCCTCCTATTTTTCAGAGAATTTCATTCTCCTCATGTATTTCACACCTTTTGAAGCTCTTCATATTTTTCACACCTTTTCAGGCTCTTCATGTTTTTCCACACCACTTCATGCTTCTCCTTTTTTTCAGCCCGTTTCATGCTCCCCATGTATTTCACACCTTTTGAAGCTCTTCATATTTTTCACAACTTTTCAGGATCTTCATATTTTTGATCACCGCTTCATACTCCTCCTATTTTTCAGACCGTTTCATGCTCCTCATATTTTTGACACCTTTTGAAGCTCTTCATATTTTCCACACCTTTTCAGGCTCTTCATGTTTTTGAACACCGATTCATGCTCCTCCTATTTTTTCAGACCGTTTCATGCTCCTCATATTTTTGACACCTATAGAAACTCTTCATATTTTCCCAATTTTTCAGGCTCTTCATGTTTTTCAACACCGATTCATGCAGCTTCTATTTTTCAGGACGCTTCATGCTCCTCATAATTTTCACACCTTTTGAGCTCTTCATATTTTTCACACCTTTTCAGGCTCTTCATGTTTTTCCACACCACTTCATGCTTCTCCTATTTTTCAGCCCGTTTCATGCTCCTCGTGTATTTCACCCCTTTTGAAGCTCTTCATATTTTTCACACCTTTTCATTCTCTTGATTTTATTCGACACCACTTCATGCTACTCCTGTTTTTCAGACCGTTTCATGCTCCTCATATTTTTGACACCTTTAGAAGCTCTTCATATTTTTAACACCTTTTCAGGCTCTTCATGTTTTTGAACACCGCTTCATGCTCTTCCTATATTCCAGACCGTTTCATGCTCCTCATTTATTTCACACCTTTTGAAGCTCTTCATATTTTTCACACCTTTTCAGGCTCGTCATGTTTTTGAACACCGCTTCAAGCTCCTCCTATTTTTCAGACCGTTTCATGCTCCTCATATTTTTCACACCTTTTGAAGTTCTTCATATTTTTCACACCTTTTCAGGCTCTTCATGTTTTTCAACTCCGTTTCATGCTGCTTCTATTTTTCAGACCGTTTCATGCTCCTCATATTTTTCACACCTTTTGAAGCTCTTCATATTTTTCACACCTTTTCAGGCTCCTCATGTTTCTGATCACCGTTGCATGCTCCTCCTATCTTTCAGACCGTTTCATGCTTCTCATATTTTTGACACCATTTGAAGCTCTTCATATTTTTCACACCTTTTCAGGCTCCTCATGTTTTTGATCACCGTTTCATGCTCCTTCTATTTTTCAGACCGTTTCATGCTCCTCATATTCCTGACACTTTTTGAAGCTCCTCATATTTTTCACACATTGTGAAGCTCTTCATATATTTCACACCATTTCAGGATCTTCATGTTTTTCAACACCGCTCATGCTCCTCCTATTTTTCAGACCGTTTCATTCTCCTCATATTTTTGACACCTTTTGAAGCTCTTGATGTTTTTCACACCTTTTCAGTCTCTTCATGTTTTTGAACACCGCTTCATGCTCCTCCTATTTTTCAGACCCTTTCATGCTAATCTAATTTTTGAAACCTTTTGAAGGTCTTCATATTTTTCACACCTTTTGAATCTCTTCATATTTTTCACACCTTTTCAGTCTCTTCATGTTTTTGAACACCGCTTCATGCTCCTCCTATTTTTCAGACCCTTTCATGCTAATCTAATTTTTGAAACCTTTTGAAGGTCTTCATATTTTTCACACCTTTTGAATCTCTTCATATTTTTCACACCTTTTCAGGCTCTTCATGTTTTTGAACACCGCTTCATGCTCCTCCTATTTTTCAGACCCTTTCATGCTAATCTAATTTTTGAAACCTTTTGAAGGTCTTCATATTTTTCACACCTTTTGAATCTCTTCATATTTTTCACACCTTTTCAGGCTCTTCAAGATTTCCAACACCGCTTCATGCTCCTCATATTTTTCAGACCGTTTCATGCTCATCTCATTTTTATCACCTTTTGAAGCTCTTCATATTTTTCACACCTTTTGAAGCTCTTCATATTTTTCACACCTTTTCAGGCTCTTGATGTTTTTCTACACCACTTCCTGCTTCTCTATTTTTCAGACCGTTTCATGATCCTCATATTTTTGACACATTTTGAAGCTCTTCATATTTTTCACACCTTTTCAGGCTCTTCATGTTTTTCAACACCGCTTCATGCTCCTCCTCTTTTTCAGACCGTTTCATGCTCCTCATATTTTTGACACCTTTTGATGCTCTTCATATTTTTCACACCTTTTCAGACTCTTCATGATTTTCAAAACGGCTTCATGCTCCTCATATTTTCACACCATTTCATGCTCATCTCATTTTTGACACCTTTTGAAGCTCCTCTACTATTGACCCCTTTAGAAGCTCTTCATATTTTTGACAACTTTTCAAGCTCTTCATGTTTTTCAACACCGCTTCATGCTCCCCCTAATTTTCAGACCGTTTCATGACACACATATTTTTGACACCTTTTGAAGCTCCTCGTATATTTCATACCTTTTCAGACTCTTCATGATTTCCAACACCGCTTCATGCTCCTCATTTTTTTCACACCGTTTCATGCTCATCTCATTTTTGACACCTTTTGAAGCTCTTCATATTTTTCACACATTTTCAGGCTCTACATGTTTTTCAACACCATTTCATGCTCCTCCTATTGTTCAGACCGTTTCATACTCATCTCGCTTTTGACACATTTTGAAGCTCTTCATATTTTCCACACCTTTTGAAGCTCTTCATAATTTTCAAACGTTTTCAGGCTCTTAATGTTTTTCAACACCGCTTGTTGCTCCTCCTATTTTTCAGACCGTTTCATGCTCCTCATATTTTTGACACGTTTTGAAGCTCTTCATTTTTTTCACACCTTTTGAAGCACTTCATATTTTTCACACCTTTTCAGGCTCTTCATGTTTTTCAACACCGCTTCATGCTCTTCCTATTTTTCAGACCGTTTCATGCTCCTCATATTTTTGACACCTTTTGAAGCTCTTCATATTTTTCACACCTTTTCAGGCTCTTCATGTTTTTCAACACCACTTCATGCTCCTCCTATTTTTCAGACCGGTTCATGCTCCTCATATTTTTGACACCTTTTGAAGCTCTTCATATTTTTCACACCTTTTCAGGCTCTTCATGTTTTTGAACACCGCTTCATGGTCCTCCTATTTTTCAGAACGTTTCATGCTCCTCCTGTATTTCACACCTTTTGAAGCTCTTTATATTTTTCAAACCTTTTCAGGCTCTTCATGTTTTTGATCACCGTTTCATGCTCCCCCTATTTTTCAGACCGTTTTATGCTCTTCATATTTTTGACACTTTTTGAAGCTCTTCATATTTTTGACACCTTTTGAAGCTCTTAATATATTTCACACCTTTTCAGGCTCTTCAGGTTTTTCAACACCACTTCATGCTCCTCCTATTTTTCAGACCGTTTCATGCTCCTCATATTTTTGACACCTTTAGAACCTCTTCATATTTTACACACCTTTTCAAGCTCTTCATGTTTTCAACACGCTTCATGCTCCTCATCATTTTCAGACCGTTTCATGCTCGTCATATATTTCACAACTTTTGAAGCTCTTCATATTTTTCACATCTTTTGAAACTCTTCATATTTTTCACATTTTTTGAAGCTCTTCATATTTTTCACACCTTTTCAGTCTCTTCATGTTTTTCATCACCGTTTCATGCTCCTCCTATTTTTCAGACCTTTTCATGCTCCTCATATTTTTGAAAACTTTTGAAGCTCTTCATATTTTTCACAGCTTTTCAGGCTCTTCATGTTTTTGAACACCGCTTCATGCTCCTCCTATTTTTCAGACCGTTTCATTCCCCTCATATTTTTGACACCTTTTGAAGCTCTTGATGTTTTTGACACCTTTTCAGGCTCTTCTTTTTTTTCAACACCACCTCATGCTCGTCCTATTTTTCAGACCGTTTCATGCTCATCTCATTTTTGACACCTTTTGAAGCTCTTCATATTTTTCACACCTTTTCAGGCTCTTCATGTTTTTCAACACCGCTTCATGCTCCTCCAATTTTTCAGACCGTTTCATGCTCCTCATATTTTTGACACCTTTTGAAGCTTTTCATATTTTTCACACTTTTCAGGCTCCTCATGTTTTTCAACGTCATTTCATGCTCCTCCTATTTTTCAGACCGTTTCATGCTCCTCATATTCCTGACACTTTTTGAAGCTCCTCATATTTTTCACACATTGTGAAGCTCTTCATATATTTCACACCATTTCAGGATCTTCATGTTTTTCAACACCACTTCATGCTCCTCTATTTTTCAGACCGTATCATTCTCCTCATATTTTTGACACCTTTTGAAGGTCTTCATACATTTCACACCTTTTCAGGCTCTTCATGTTTTAACACCACTTCATGCTCGTCCTATTTTTCAGACCATTTCCTGCTCATCGATTTTTGACACCTTTTGAAGCTCTTCATATTTTTCAAACCTTTTCAGGCTCTTCATGTTTTTGAACACCGCTTCATGCTCCTCCTATTTATCAGACCGTTTCATGCTCCTCATATTTTTGACACATTTTGAAGCTCTTAATGTATTTCACACCTTTTCTGACTCTTCATGATTTCCAACACCGCTTCATGCTCCTCATATTTTTCAGACCGTTTCATGCTCATCTCATTTTTATCACCTTTTGAAGCTCTTCATATTTTTCACACCTTTTGAAGCTCTTCATATTTTTCACACCTTTTCAGGCTCTTGATGTTTTTCTACACCACTTCCTGCTTCTCCTATTTTTCAGACCGTTTCATGATCCTCATATTTTTGACACATTTTGAAGCTCTTCATATTTTTCACACCTTTTCAGGCTCTTCATGTTTTTCAACACCGCTTTATGCTCCTCCTCTTTTTCAGACCGTTTCATGCTCCTCATATTTTTGACACCTTTTGATGCTCTTCATATTTTTCACACCTTTTCAGACTCTTCATGATTTTCAAAACGGCTTCATGCTCCTCATATTTTCACACCATTTCATGCTCATCTCATTTTTGACACCTTTTGAAGCTCCTCTACTTTTGACCCCTTTAGAAGCTCTTCATATTTTTGACAACTTTTCAGGCTCTTCATGATTTTCAACACCGCTTCATGCTCCCCCTAATTTTCAGACCGTTTCATGACACACATATTTTTGACACCTTTTGAAGCTCCTCGTATATTTCATACCTTTTCAGACTCTTCATGATTTCCAACACCGCTTCATGCTCCTCATTTTTTTCACACCGTTTCATGCTCATCTCATTTTTGACACCTTTTGAAGCTCTTCATATTTTTCACACATTTTCAGGCTCTACATGTTTTTCAACACCATTTCATGCTCCTCCTATTGTTCAGACCGTTTCATACTCATCTCGCTTTTGACACATTTTGAAGCTCTTCATATTTTCCACACCTTTTGAAGCTCTTCATATTTTTCAAACGTTTTCAGGCTCTTAATGATTTTCAACACCGCTTGTTGCTCCTCCTATTTTTCAGACCGTTTCATGCTCCTCATATTTTTGACACGTTTTGAAGCTCTTCATTTTTTTCACACCTTTTGAAGCTCTTCATATTTTTCACACCATTTCAGGCTCTTCATGTTTTTCAACACCGCTTCATGCTCTTCCTATTTTTCAGACCGTTTCATGCTCCTCATATTTTTGACACTTTTTGAAGCTCTTCATATTTTTCACAACTTTTCATGCTCTTCATGTTTTTGAACACTGCTTCATGCTCCTCCTATTTTTCAGACCGGTTCATGGTCCTCATATTTTTGACACCTTTTGAAGCTCTTCATATTTTTCACACCTTTTCAGGCTCTTCATGATTTTGAACACCGCTTGATGCTCCTCCTATTATTCAGACCGTTACATGCTCCTCATATTTTTGACACATTTTGAAGCTCTTCATATTTTTGACACCTTTTGAATCTCTTCATATTTTACACACTTTTTCAGTCTCTTCATGTTTTTCCACACCGCTTCATGCTCCTCGTATTTTTCAGACAGTTTCATGTGCCTCCTCTTTTTAACACCTTTTGAAGGTCTTCATATTTTTCACACATTTTCAGGCTCTTCATGTTTTTCTGCACCGCTTCCTGCTCTTCCTTTTTTTCAGACCGTTCCTTGCTCCTCTTATTTTTGACACATTTTGAAGCTCTTCATATTTTGCACACCTTTTCAGGCTCTTTATGTTTTTCAATACCACTTCATGCTCCTGTTTTTTTCAGACCGTTTCATGCTCCTCTTATTTTTGACGCCTTTTGAAGCTTTCATATTTTTCACACCTTTTCAGGCTCTTTATATTTTTCAACTCGACTTCATGCTCCTCCTATTTTTCAGACCGTTTCATGCTCCTCTTATTTTTGACACCTTTTGAAGCTCTTCATATTTTTCAAACCTTTTCATGTTCTTCATGTTTTTCAACACCGCTTCATGCTCCTCCTATTTTTCAGATAGTTTCATTCCCCCTCTATTTTTGACACCTTTTGAAGCTCTTCATATATTTCACATCTTTTCAGGCTCTTCATGTTTTTGAACACCGTTTTATGCTCCTCCTATTTTTCAAACCGTTTAATGCTCCTCGTATGTTTCACACCATTTGAAGCTCTTCATGTTTTTCACAACTTTTCAGGCTCTTCATGTTTTTGAATACCACTTCAGGCTCTTCCTATTTTTCAGACCGTTTCATGCTCCTCATATTTTTGAAACGATTTGAAGCTCTTCATATTTTTCACACCATTTCAGGGTCTTCATGTTTTTCAACACTGCTTCATGCTCCTCCAATTTTCAGACCGTTTCATGCTCCTCATATTTTTGACACGATTTGAAGGTCTTCATATTTTTCACACCTTTTCAGGGTCTTCATGTTTTTCTACACCGCTTCATGCTCCTCCTATTTTTGACACCTTTTGAAGCTGTTCATATATTGCACACCTTTTCAGGCGTTTCATGTTTTTGAACACCGTTTTATGCTCCTCATATTTTGACAGGTTTTGATGCTCTTCATATTTTTCACAGCTTTTCAGGCTCTTCATATTTTTCAACACCACTTCATGCTCCTCCTATTTTTCAGACCGTTTCCTGCTCCTCATATTTTTGACACATTTTCCAACTCTTCATATTTTTCACACCTTTTCAGGCTCTTCATGTTTTTCAACACCGGTTCATGCTCCTCCTATTTTTCATACCGTTTCCTGCTCCTCATATTTTTGACACATTTTCCAACTCTTCATATTTTTCACACCTTTTCATGCTCTTCATGTTTTTCAACACCGTTTCAGGCTCCTCCTATTTTTGACATCTTTTGAATCTCTTCGTATTTTTCACACCTTTTCAGGCTCTTCCCGTTTTTGAACACCGTTTCTCTCTCCTGATATTTTTGACCCCTTTTGAAGCTCTTCATATTTTTCACACCTTTTCAGGCTCTTCATGTTTTTGAACACCGCTCATGATCCTCCAAATTTTCAGACCGTTTCATGCTCTTCATATTTTTGACACCTTTTGAAGCTCTTCATATTTTTCACACCTTTTCATGCTCTTCATGTTTTTGAACACCACTTCATGCTTCTCCTATTTTTCAGACCGTTTCATGCTCGTCATATATTTCACACCTTTTGAAGCTCTTCATATTTTTCACATCTTTTGAAACTCTTCATATTTTTCACATTTTCTGAAGCTCTTCATATTTTTCACACCTTTTCAGTCTCTTCATGTTTTTCATCACCGTTTCATGCTCCTCCTATTTTTCAGACCTTTTCATGCTCCTCATATTTTTGAAAACTTTTGAAGCTCTTCATATTTTTCACAGCTTTTCAGGCTCTTCATGTTTTTGAACACCGCTTCATGCTCCTCCTATTTTTTAGACCGTTTCATGGTCCTCATATTTTTGACACCTTTTGAAGCTCTTCATATTTCTAACATCTTTTCAGGCTCTTCATGTTTTTGAACACCGCTTCATGCTCCTCCTATTTTTCAGACCGTCTCGTTCTCCTCATATTTTAGACACCTTTTGAAGCTCTTCATATATTTCACACCTATTCAGGCTCTTCATTTTTTTCAACACCACTTCATGCTCCTCCTATTTTTCAGACCGTTTCATGCTCATCTCATTTTTGACACATTTTGAAGCTCTTCATATTTTTCACACCTTTTGAAGCTCTTCATATTTTTCACAAGTTTTCAGGCTCTTCATGTTTTTCAACACCGCTTCATCCTCCTCCTATTTTTCAGACCGTTTCTTGCTCCTTATATTTTTGAAACCTTTAGAAGTTCTTCATATTTTTCACACGTTTTCAGGCTCTTGATGTTTTTCAACACGGCTTCAGGCTACTCCTATTTTTGATACCTTTTTAAGTTCCTCATATTCTTCAAACCATTTCATGCTCTTCTTTTTTTTCATCACAGCTTCATGCTCCTCCATTATTCAGATCGTTTCATGCTCCTCATATTTTTGACACCTTTTGAAGCACTTCATATATTTCCACATTTTCAGGCTCTTCATGATTTTGAACACAGTTTCATTCTCCTCCTATTTTTCAGGCCATTTCATGCTCCTCATATTTTGTACACCTTTTGAATCTCTTCATAATTTTCACACCTTTTCAGGCTCTTCAATTATACAACACCACATCATGCTCCTCTTATTTTTTAGACCGTTTCATGCTCCTCATATTTTTGACACCTTTTGAAGCTCTTCATATATTTCACACCTTTTCAAACTCTTCATGTTTTTCACACCTTTTCAGGCTCTTCATGTTTTTCAACACCGCTTCATGCTCCTCCTATTTTTCAGACCGTTTCATGCTCCTCATATTTTTGACACCTTTTGAAGCTCTTCATATATTTCACTCATTTCAGGCTCTTCATGTTTTTCAACACCACTTCATGCTCCTCCTATTTTTCAGACCGTTTCATGCTCCTCAGATATTTGACACTTTTTGAAGCTCTTCATATTTTTCACACCTTTTTAGGCTGTTAATGTTTTTCATCACTGCTTCATGCTCCTCCTATTTTTCAGACCGTTTCATGCTCGTCATATTTTTGACACCTTTTGAAGCTCTTCATTTTTTTCACACGTTTTCAGGCTCTTCATGTTTTCAATACCGTTTCATGCTCCTCCTATTTTTCAGACGGTTTCATGTCCTCATATTTTTCTCACGTTTTGAAGCTCTTCATATTTTTCACACCTTTTCAGGCTGTCAAGTTTTTGAACACTAATTCATGCTCCTCCTATTTTTCAGACGGTTTCATGCTCCTCAAATTTTTGACACCTGTTGAAGCTCTTCATATATTTCATACCTTTCAGGCTCCTCATGTTTTTCAACACCGCTTCATGCTCTTTCTAATTTTCAGACCGTTTCATGCGCCTCATATTTTTCACACCTTTTGAAGCTCTTCATATTTTTCACACCTTTTCAGGCTCTTCATGTTTTTCAACACCGCTCCATGCTCCTCTTATTTATCATACCGTTTCATGCTCCTCATATTTTGACACCTTGTGAAGCTCTTCATATATTTCACACATTTTCAGGCGCTTCATGTTTTTCAACACCACCTCTTGCTCCTCCTTTTTTTCAGACCGTTTCATGCTCCTCATATTTTTGACTCCTTTTGAAGCTCTTCATGTTTTTCACACCATTTCAGGCTCTTCATGTTTTTGAACACCGCTTCATGCTCCTCCTATTTTTCAGACTGTTTCATGCTCCTCAGATTATTGACAACTTTTGAAGCTCTTCATATATTTCACAGATTTCAGGCGCTTCATGTTTTTCAACACCACCTCTTGCTCCTCCTTTTTTTCAGACCCTTTCCTGCTCCTCATATTTTTGACTCCTTTTGAAGCTCTTCATATTTTTCACACCTTTTCAGGCTCTTCATGTTTTTCAACAACGCGTCATGTTTCTCCTATTTTTCAGACCGTTTCATGCTCATCATATTTATGACACCTTTTGAAGCTCTTCATATCTTTCACAGCTTTTCAGGCTCTTCATGTTTTCAACACCGTTTCATGCTCCTCCTATTTTTCAGGCGGTTTCATGGTCCTCATATTTTTCACACGTTTTCAAGCTCTTCATGTTTTTCACACCTTTTCAGGCTGTCATGTTTTTGAACACCATTTCATGCTCCTCCTATTTTTCAGACCGTTTCATGCTCCTCATATTTTTGACACCTTTTGAAGCTCTTCATATATTTCACTCATTTCAGGCTCTTCATGTTTTTCAACACCACTTCATGCTCCTCCTATTTTTCAGACCATCTCGTTCTCCTCATATTTTAGACACCTTTTGAAGCTCTTCATATATTTCACACCTATTCAGGCTCTTCATTTTTTTCAACACCACTTCATGCTCCTCCTATTTTTCAGACCGTTTCATGCTCATCTCATTTTTGACACATTTTGAAGCTCTTCATATTTTTCACACCTTTTGAAGCTCTTCATATTTTTCACAAGTTTTCAGGCTCTTCATGTTTTTCAACACCGCTTCATCCTCCTCCTATTTTTCAGACCGTTTCTTGCTCCTTATATTTTTGAAACCTTTAGAAGTTCTTCATATTTTTCACACGTTTTCAGGCTCTTGATGTTTTTCAACACGGCTTCAGGCTACTCCTATTTTTGATACCTTTTTAAGTTCCTCATATTCTTCAAACCATTTCATGCTCTTCTTTTTTTTCATCACAGCTTCATGCTCCTCCATTATTCAGATCGTTTCATGCTCCTCATATTTTTGACACCTTTTGAAGCACTTCATATATTTCCACATTTTCAGGCTCTTCATGATTTTGAACACAGTTTCATTCTCCTCCTATTTTTCAGGCCATTTCATGCTCCTCATATTTTGTACACCTTTTGAATCTCTTCATAATTTTCACACCTTTTCAGGCTCTTCAATTATACAACACCACATCATGCTCCTCTTATTTTTTAGACCGTTTCATGCTCCTCATATTTTTGACACCTTTTGAAGCTCTTCATATATTTCACACCTTTTCAAACTCTTCATGTTTTTCACACCTTTTCAGGCTCTTCATGTTTTTCAACACCGCTTCATGCTCCTCCTATTTTTCAGACCGTTTCATGCTCCTCATATTTTTGACACCTTTTGAAGCTCTTCATATATTTCACTCATTTCAGGCTCTTCATGTTTTTCAACACCACTTCATGCTCCTCCTATTTTTCAGACCGTTTCATGCTCCTCAGATATTTGACACTTTTTGAAGCTCTTCATATTTTTCACACCTTTTCAGGCTGTTAATGTTTTTCATCACTGCTTCATGCTCCTCCTATTTTTCAGACCGTTTCATGCTCGTCATATTTTTGACACCTTTTGAAGCTCTTCATTTTTTTCACACGTTTTCAGGCTCTTCATGTTTTCAATACCGTTTCATGCTCCTCCTATTTTTCAGAAGGTTTCATGTCCTCATATTTTTCTCACGTTTTGAAGCTCTTCATATTTTTCACACCTTTTCAGGCTGTCAAGTTTTTGAACACTAATTCATGCTCCTCCTATTTTTCAGACGGTTTCATGCTCCTCAAATTTTTGACACCTGTTGAAGCTCTTCATATATTTCACACCTTTCAGGCTCCTCATGTTTTTCAACACCGCTTCATGCTCTTTCTAATTTTCAGACCGTTTCATGCGCCTCATATTTTTCACACCTTTTGAAGCTCTTCATATTTTTCACACCTTTTCAGGCTCTTCATGTTTTTCAACACCGCTCCATGCTCCTCTTATTTATCATACCGTTTCATGCTCCTCATATTTTGACACCTTGTGAAGCTCTTCATATATTTCACACATTTTCAGGCGCTTCATGTTTTTCAACACCACCTCTTGCTCCTCCTTTTTTTCAGACCGTTTCATGCTCCTCATATTTTTGACTCCTTTTGAAGCTCTTCATGTTTTTCACACCATTTCAGGCTCTTCATGTTTTTGAACACCGCTTCATGCTCCTCCTATTTTTCAGACTGTTTCATGCTCCTCAGATTATTGACAACTTTTGAAGCTCTTCATATATTTCACAGATTTCAGGCGCTTCATGTTTTTCAACACCACCTCTTGCTCCTCCTTTTTTTCAGACCCTTTCCTGCTCCTCATATTTTTGACTCCTTTTGAAGCTCTTCATATTTTTCACACCTTTTCAGGCTCTTCATGTTTTTCAACAACGCGTCATGTTTCTCCTATTTTTCAGACCGTTTCATGCTCATCATATTTATGACACCTTTTGAAGCTCTTCATATCTTTCACAGCTTTTCAGGCTCTTCATGTTTTCAACACCGTTTCATGCTCCTCCTATTTTTCAGGCGGTTTCATGGTCCTCATATTTTTCACACGTTTTCAAGCTCTTCATGTTTTTCACACCTTTTCAGGCTGTCATGTTTTTGAACACCATTTCATGCTCCTCCTATTTTTCAGACCGTTTCATGCTCCTCATATTTTTGACACCTTTTGAAGCTCTTCATATATTTCACTCATTTCAGGCTCTTCATGTTTTTCAACACCACTTCATGCTCCTCCTATTTTTCAGACCGTCTCGTTCTCCTCATATTTTAGACACCTTTTTAAGCTCTTCATATATTTCACACCTATTCAGGCTCTTCATTTTTTTCAACACCACTTCATGCTCCTCCTATTTTTCAGACCGTTTCATGCTCATCTCATTTTTGACACATTTTGAAGCTCTTCATATTTTTCACACCTTTTGAAGCTCTTCATATTTTTCACAAGTTTTCAGGCTCTTCATGTTTTTCAACACCGCTTCATCCTCCTCCTATTTTTCAGACCGTTTCTTGCTCCTTATATTTTTGAAACCTTTAGAAGTTCTTCATATTTTTCACACGTTTTCAGGCTCTTGATGTTTTTCAACACGGCTTCAGGCTACTCCTATTTTTGATACCTTTTTAAGTTCCTCATATTCTTCAAACCATTTCATGCTCTTCTTTTTTTTCATCACAGCTTCATGCTCCTCCATTATTCAGATCGTTTCATGCTCCTCATATTTTTGACACCTTTTGAAGCACTTCATATATTTCCACATTTTCAGGCTCTTCATGATTTTGAACACAGTTTCATTCTCCTCCTATTTTTCAGGCCATTTCATGCTCCTCATATTTTGTACACCTTTTGAATCTCTTCATAATTTTCACACCTTTTCAGGCTCTTCAATTATACAACACCACATCATGCTCCTCTTATTTTTTAGACCGTTTCATGCTCCTCATATTTTTAACACCTTTTGAAGCTCTTCATATATTTCACACCTTTTCAAACTCTTCATGTTTTTCACACCTTTTCAGGCTCTTCATGTTTTTCAACACCGCTTCATGCTCCTCCTATTTTTCAGACCGTTTCATGCTCCTCATATTTTTGACACCTTTTGAAGCTCTTCATATATTTCACTCATTTCAGGCTCTTCATGTTTTTCAACACCACTTCATGCTCCTCCTATTTTTCAGACCGTTTCATGCTCCTCAGATATTTGACACTTTTTGAAGCTCTTCATATTTTTCACACCTTTTCAGGCTGTTAATGTTTTTCATCACTGCTTCATGCTCCTCCTATTTTTCAGACCGTTTCATGCTCGTCATATTTTTGACACCTTTTGAAGCTCTTCATTTTTTTCACACGTTTTCAGGCTCTTCATGTTTTCAATACCGTTTCATGCTCCTCCTATTTTTCAGAAGGTTTCATGTCCTCATATTTTTCTCACGTTTTGAAGCTCTTCATATTTTTCACACCTTTTCAGGCTGTCAAGTTTTTGAACACTAATTCATGCTCCTCCTATTTTTCAGACGGTTTCATGCTCCTCAAATTTTTGACACCTGTTGAAGCTCTTCATATATTTCACACCTTTCAGGCTCCTCATGTTTTTCAACACCGCTTCATGCTCTTTCTAATTTTCAGACCGTTTCATGCGCCTCATATTTTTCACACCTTTTGAAGCTCTTCATATTTTTCACACCTTTTCAGGCTCTTCATGTTTTTCAACACCGCTCCATGCTCCTCTTATTTATCATACCGTTTCATGCTCCTCATATTTTGACACCTTGTGAAGCTCTTCATATATTTCACACCTTTCAGGCTCCTCATGTTTTTCAACACCGCTTCATGCTCTTTCTAATTTTCAGACCGTTTCATGCGCCTCATATTTTTGACACCTTTTGAAGCTCCTCATATATTTCACACCTTTTCAGGTTCTTCATGTTTTTCAACACCGCTTCATGCTCCTCAAATTTTTGACAACTTTTGAAGCTCTTCATATATTTCACACCTTTCAGGCTCTTCATGTTTTTCAACACCGCTTCATGCTCCTCCTAAATTTCAGACCGTTTCATGCTCCTCATATTTTTCACATCTTTTCATGCTCTTCATGTTTTTCAACACCGCTTCATGCTCCTCTTATTTTTCAGATCGTTTCATGCTTCTCATATTTTTGACTCCTTTTGAAGCTCTTCATATATTTCACACAATTTCACACGCTTCATGTTTTTCAACACCACATCTTGCTCCTCCTTTTTTTCAGACAGTTTCATGCTCCTCATATATTTGACACCTTTTGAAGCTCTTCATATTTTTCACACCTTTTCAGGCTCTTCATGTTTTTCAACAGCGCTTCATGCTCCTCATATTATTGACACATTTTGAAGCTCTTCATATATTTCACACGTTTTCAGGCTCTTCATGATTTTCACCACTGCTTCATGCTCCTCCTATATTTCAGACCGTTTCATGCTCCTCATATTTTTGACACGTTTTTAGCTCTTCATAATTTTCATACCTTTTCAGGCTATTCATGTTTTCAACACCGCTCCATGCTCCTCCTATGTTTCAGACGGTTTCATGCTCCTCATATTTTTGACACGTTTTGAAGCTCTTCATATATTTCACACCTTTTCAGGCTCTTCATGTTTTTCAACACCGCTTCATGCTCCTCAAATTTTTGACACCTTTTGAAGCTCTTCATATATTTCA
The DNA here is from genome assembly GCF_033118175.1 of Dama dama. Classification (NCBI taxonomy): domain Eukaryota; kingdom Metazoa; phylum Chordata; class Mammalia; order Artiodactyla; family Cervidae; genus Dama; species Dama dama. The sequence goes on along the minus strand of NW_026870993.1, from coordinate 402,914 downwards.
CATCTTTCAGGCTCTTCATGTTTTTCAACACCGCTTCATGCTCCTCCTAATTTTCAGACCGTTTCATGCGCCTCATATTTTTCACACCTTTTGAAGCTCTTCATATTTTTCACACCTTTTCAGGCTCTTCATGTTTTTCAACACCGCTCCATGCTCCTCTTATTTATCATACCGTTTCATGCTCCTCATATTTTGACACCTTGTGAAGCTCTTCATATATTTCACACATTTTCAGGCGCTTCATGTTTTTCAACACCACCTCTTGCTCCTCCTTTTTTTCAGACCGTTTCATGCTCCTCATATTTTTGACTCCTTTTGAAGCTCTTCATGTTTTTCACACCATTTCAGGCTCTTCATGTTTTTGAACACCGCTTCATGCTCCTCCTATTTTTCAGACTGTTTCATGCTCCTCAGATTATTGACAACTTTTGAAGCTCTTCATATATTTCACAGATTTCAGGCGCTTCATGTTTTTCAACACCACCTCTTGCTCCTCCTTTTTTTCAGACCCTTTCCTGCTCCTCATATTTTTGACTCCTTTTGAAGCTCTTCATATTTTTCACACCTTTTCAGGCTCTTCATGTTTTTCAACAACGCGTCATGTTTCTCCTATTTTTCAGACCGTTTCATGCTCATCATATTTATGACACCTTTTGAAGCTCTTCATATCTTTCACAGCTTTTCAGGCTCTTCATGTTTTCAACACCGTTTCATGCTCCTCCTATTTTTCAGGCGGTTTCATGGTCCTCATATTTTTCACACGTTTTCAAGCTCTTCATGTTTTTCACACCTTTTCAGGCTGTCATGTTTTTGAACACCATTTCATGCTCCTCCTATTTTTCAGACGGTTTCATGCTCCTCATATTTTTGACACCTTTTGAAGCTCCTCATATATTTCACACCTTTTCAGGTTCTTCATGTTTTTCAACACCGCTTCATGCTCCTCAAATTTTTGACAACTTTTGAAGCTCTTCATATATTTCACACCTTTCAGGCTCTTCATGTTTTTCAACACCGCTTCATGCTCCTCCTAAATTTCAGACCGTTTCATGCTCCTCATATTTTTCACATCTTTTCATGCTCTTCATGTTTTTCAACACCGCTTCATGCTCCTCTTATTTTTCAGATCGTTTCATGCTTCTCATATTTTTGACTCCTTTTGAAGCTCTTCATATATTTCACACAATTTCACACGCTTCATGTTTTTCAACACCACATCTTGCTCCTCCTTTTTTTCAGACAGTTTCATGCTCCTCATATATTTGACACCTTTTGAAGCTCTTCATATTTTTCACACCTTTTCAGGCTCTTCATGTTTTTCAACAGCGCTTCATGCTCCTCATATTATTGACACATTTTGAAGCTCTTCATATATTTCACACGTTTTCAGGCTCTTCATGATTTTCACCACTGCTTCATGCTCCTCCTATATTTCAGACCGTTTCATGCTCCTCATATTTTTGACACGTTTTTAGCTCTTCATAATTTTCATACCTTTTCAGGCTATTCATGTTTTCAACACCGCTCCATGCTCCTCCTATGTTTCAGACGGTTTCATGCTCCTCATATTTTTGACACGTTTTGAAGCTCTTCATATATTTCACACCTTTTCAGGCTCTTCATGTTTTTCAACACCGCTTCATGCTCCTCAAATTTTTGACACCTTTTGAAGCTCTTCATATATTTCACATCTTTCAGGCTCTTCATGTTTTTCAACACCGCTTCATGCTCCTCCTAATTTTCAGACCGTTTCATGCTCCTCATATTTTTCACACCTTTTGAAGCACTTCATATTTTTTACACGTTTTCAGGCTCTTCATGTTTTTTAACACCACTTCATGCTCCTCTTATTTTTCAGAGCGTTTCATTCTCCTCATATTTTTGACAACTTTTGAAGCTCTTCATATATTTCACACATTTTCAGGCGCTTCATGTTTTTCAACACCACTTCTTGCTCCTCCTTTTTTTCAGACCGTTTCCTGTTCCTCATATTTTTCACACCTTTTCAGGTTATTCATGTGTTTCAACACCGCTTCATGCTCCTCCTCTTTTTCAGACAGTTTCAAGATCCTCATATATTTGACACCTTTTGAAGCTCTTCATATTTTTCACACCTTTTCAGGCTCTTCATGATTTTCAACACGGCTTCATGCACCTCCTATTTTTCAGACCGTTTCATGCTCCTCATATTTTTGACACTTTTTGAAGCTCTTCATATTTTTCACACCATTTCAGGCTCTTCATCTTTTTCAACAGCGCTTCATGCTCCTCATATTTTTGATACCTTGTGAAGCTCTTCATATCTTTCACACCTTTTCAATCTCTTCATGTTTTTCACACCTTTTCAGGCTCTTCATTTCTTTCAACACCGCTTCATACTCCTCCTATTTTTCAGACCGTTTCATGCTCCTCATATTTTTGACACCTTTTGAGGCTCTTCGTATATTTCACACCTTTTCAGGCTCTTCATGTTTTTGACACCTTTTCAGGCTCTTAATGTTTTTCAACACCGCTTCATGCTCCTCCTATTTTTCAGACCGTGTCATGCTCCGCTTATTTTTGACACATTTTGAAGCTCTTCATATTTTTCACACCTTTTGTAGCTCTTCATATTTTTCAAACCTTTACAGGCTCTTCATGTATTTCAACACCGCTTCATGCTCCTCCTATTTTTCAGACAGTGTCATTCTCCTCTTATTTTTGACACATTTTGAAGCTCTTCATATTTTTCACACCTTTTGAAGCTTTTCATATTTTTCAAAGCTTTACAGGCTCTTCATGTATTTCAACACCACTTCATGCTCCTCCAATTCTTCAGACCGTTTCATGCTCGTCATATTTTTCAAACCTTTTAAAGCTCTTTATAATTTTCACACCTATTCATGCTCTTCATTTTTTCCACACTGTTTCATGCTCCTCGTATTTTTCAGACCGTTTCAGGCTCCTCATATTTTTCACACCTTTTGAAGCTCTTCATGTATTTCACACTTTTTGAAGCTCTTCATATTTTTCACAGTTTTCACGTTCTTCATGTTTCTGAACACCGCTTCATGCTCCTTCTATTTTTAAGACCGTTTCATACACCTCATATTTTTGACACCTTTTGAAGCTCGTCATGTTTTTCACAACTTTTAGGGCTCTTCATGTTTTTCAGCACCGCTTCATGCTTCTCCTTTTTTTCAGACCGTTTCATGCTCCTCATATTTTTCACACTCTTTGAAGCTCTTCATATTTTTCACACCTGTCAGGCTCTTCATGTTTTTGAACACCGCTTCATGCTCCACCTATTTTTCAGACCGTATCATGCTCCTCATATTTTCCCCACCTTTTCAGACTCTTCGTATTTTTGAACACCGCTTCATGCTCCTCCTATTTTTCAGGCCGTTTCATGCTCCTCATTTTTTTGACACCTTTTGAAGCTCTTCATGTTTTTCACACCTTTTCAGGCTGTTCATGTTTTTCAACACCGCTTCATGCTCCTCCTTTTTTTCAGCCCGTATCATTCTCCTCATATTTTTCACATCTTTTGAAGCTCTTCATATATTACACAACTTTTCAGGCTCTTCATGTTTTTCAACCCCACTTCATGCTCCTCCTATTTTTCAGATCGTTTCATGCTCCTCATATTTTTGACAACTTTTGAAGCTCTTCATATATTTCACACCGTTTCAGGCTCTTCAGGTTTTTCAACACCGCTTCTTGCTCCTCCTATTTTTCAGACCCTTTCATGCTCCTCATAATTTTGACACCTTTTGACACTCTTCATATATTTCACAACTTTTCAGGATCTTCATGTTCTTCAACACCATTTGATGCTCCTCCTATTTTTCAGAACTTTTCATGCTCCTCACATTTTTCACACCTTTTGAAGCTCTTAATATATTTCACACCTTTTCAGGCTCTTCATGTTTTTGAACACCGTTTCATGCTAGTCCTAATTTTCAGACCATTTCATGCTCCTCATATTTTTGACACGTTTTGAAGCTCTTCATATATTTCACACCTTTTCAGGCTCTTCATGTTTTTCACAACCGCTTCATGCTCCTCCTATTTTTCAGACTTTTTCATGCTTCTCATATTTTTGACACTTTTTGAAGCTTTTCATATTTTTCACACCTTTTCAGGCTCTTCATGTTTTTGCACACCGTTTCATGCTCCTCCTTTTTTTCAGACCGTTTCATGCTCCTCATATTTTTGACACCTTTTGAAGCTCTTCATGTTTTTCACACTTTTTCAGGGAATTAATGTCTTTCAAGACCGATTCATGGTCCTCCAGTTTTTCAGACTGTTTCATGCCCCTCATATTTTTGACATCTTTTGAAGCTCTTCATATTTTTGACACCATGTCAGGGTATTCATGTCTTTCAAGACCGCTTCATGCTCCTACAAATTTTCAGACCGTTTCATGCTCCTCATATTTTTCACACCTTTTGAAGCTCTTCATATATTTCACAATTTTTCAGGCTCTTCATGCTTTTCAACAGCGCTTCATGCTCCTCCTATTTTTCAGAACGTTCCATACTCCTAACTTTTTTGACACCTTTTGAAGCTCTTCATATATTTCACACCTTTTCAGGCTCTTCATGTTTTTCAACACCGCTTCATGTTCCTCCAATTTTTCAGACCGTTTCATGCTCCTCATATTTTTGATACATTTTGAAACTCTTCATATATTTCACACCTTTTCAGGCTCTTCATGTTTTTCAGCACCACTTCAATCTCCTAACATTTTTGACACCTTTTGAAGCTCTTCATATATTTCACACCTTTTCAGACTCTTCATGTTTTTCAAACCTTTTCAGGCTCTTCATGTTTTTCAACACTGCTTCTTGCTCCTCCTATTTTTCATACCTTATCACGCTCCTCAAATTTTAACACCTTTGAAGCTCTTCATGTATTTCACCCTTTTTCAGGCTCTTCATGTTTTTCATCACCGCTTCATGCTCCACCTATTTTTCAGACCGTTTCATGCTCCTCATATTTTTGACACCTTTTGAAGCTCTTCATTTATTTCACTCTTTTCAGGCTCTTCATGTTTTTCAACACCGTTTCATGCTCCTCATATTTTTGACACTTTTTTAAGCTCTTCATATTTTTCACACCTTTTCAGGCTCTTCATGTGAACACCGCTTCATGCTCCACCTATTTTTCAGAACGTATCATGCTACTCATATTTGTCCCACCTTTTCAGGCGCTTCATATTTCTGAACACTGCTTCATGCTCCACCTATTTTTCAGACCGTTTCATGCTCCTCATATTTTTGACACCTTTTGAAGCTCTTCATTTATTTCACTCTTTTCAGGCTCTTCATGTTTTTCAACACCGTTTCATGCTCCTCATATTTTTGACACTTTTTTAAGCTCTTCATATTTTTCACACCTTTTCAGGCTCTTCATGTGAACACCGCTTCATGCTCCACCTATTTTTCAGAACGTATCATGCTACTCATATTTGTCCCACCTTTTCAGGCGCTTCATATTTCTGAACACCGCTTCATGCTCCACCTATTTTTCAGACCGTTTCATGCTCCTCATATTTTTGACACCTTTTGAAGCTCTTCATTTATTTCACTCTTTTCAGGCTCTTCATGTTTTTCAACACAGTTTCATGCTCCTCATATTTTTGACACTTTTTTAAGCTCTTCATATTTTTCACACCTTTTCAGGCTCTTCATGTGAACACCGCTTCATGCTCCACCTATTTTTCAGAACGTATCATGCTACTCATATTTGTCCCACCTTTTCAGGCGCTTCATATTTCTGAACACCACTTCATGCTCCACCTATTTTTCAAACCGTTTCATGCTCCTAATATTTTTAACACCTTTTCAGGCTCTTCATGTTTTTCAACACCGCTTCATGCTCCTCCTATCTTTCAGACTGTATCATGCTCCTCAAATTTTAACACCTTTTGAAGCTCTTCATATATTTCACACTTTTTCAGTCTCGTCAGGTTTTTCAGCACCGATTCATGCTCCACCTATTTTTCAGACCGTTTCATGCTCCTAATATTTTTAACACCTTTTCAGGCTTTTCAAGTTTGTCAACACCGCTTCATGACCCACCTGTTTTTCAGATCGTTTCATGCTCCTCATATTTTTGACACCTTTTGAAGCTCTTCGTATATTTCACTCTTTTCAGGCTCTTCATATTTTTCACACCTTTTCAGGCTCTTCAAGTATTTCAACACTGCTTCATGTTCCTTCTAATTTTCAGAAAGTTTCATGCTCCTCATATTTTTGACAAATTTTGAAACTCTTCATATGTTTCACACCTTTTCAGGCTCTTCATGTTTTTGAACACCGCTTCATGCTCCTCCTATTTTTCAGACCGTATCATGCTCCTCAAATTTTAACACCTTTGAAGCTCTTCAGTATTTCACACTTTTTCAGGCTCTTCATGTTTTTCATCACCCTTCATGCTCCACCTATTTTTCAGACCGTTTCATGCTCCTCATATTTTTGACACCTTTTGAAGCTCTTCATTTATTTCACTCTTTTCAGGCTCTTCATGTTTTTCAACACCGATTCATGCTCCTCATATTTTTGACACTTTTTTAAGCTCTTCATATTTTTCACACCTTTTCAGGCTCTTCATGTGAACACCGCTTCATGCTCCACCTATTTTTCAGACCGTATCATGCTCCTCATATTTTTCCCACCTTTTCAGGCGCTTAATATTTCTGAACACCGCTTCATGCTCCTCCTGTTTTTCTGGCCAATTCATGCTCCTCATATTTTTGACACCTTTTGAAGCTCTTCATATATTTCACTCTTTTCAGGCTCTTCATATTTTTCACACCTTTTCAGGCTCTTCAAGTATTTCAACACCGCTTCATGTTCCCTCTATTTTTCAGACTGTTTCATGCTCCTCATATTTTTGACACTTTTTGAAGCTCTTCATATTTTTCACACCTTTTCAGGCTCTTCATGTTTGCAACACAGCTTCATGCTCCTCCTATTTTTTCACACCGTTTCATGCTCCTCCTATTTTTTCAGACCATTTCATGCTCCTCATATTTTTGCACCTTTTGAAGCTCTTCATATTTTTCACACCTTTTCAGGATCTTCATATTTTTCAAAACCGCTTCATGCTCCTCCTTTTTTCAGCCCGTATCATTCTGATCATATTTATGACATCTTTTGAAGCTCTTCATATATTTCACTCTTTTCAGGCTCTTCATGTTTTTCAACACCGCTTCATGCGCCTCCTATTTTTCAGACTGTTTCAGGCTCCTAATATTGTTAACACCTTTTCAGGCTCTTCATATTTTTCAACACCGCTTCATTCTCCTCCTGTTTCTCAGAGCGTTTCAGGTTCCTCATATATTTCACGCCTTTTTAAGCTCATCGTATATTTCACACCTTTTCAGTCTCTTCATATTTTTCAACACCGCTTCATTCTCCTCCTGTTTCTCAGAGCGTTTCAGGTTCCTCATATATTTCACGCCTTTTTAAGCTCTTCATATATTTCACACCTTTTCAGGCTCTTCATATTTTTCAACACCGCTTCATGCTCCTCCAATTTTTCAGACCGTTTCATGCTCCTAAAATTTTTGACACCTTTTGAAGCTCTTCGTATATTTCACAACTTTTCAGGCTCTTCATATTTTTCAACACCGCTTCATTCTCCTCCTGTTTTTCAGAGCGTTTCAGGTTCCTCATATATTTCACGCCTTTTTAAGCTCTTCATATATTTCACACCATTTCAGTCTCTTCATGTTTTTCAACACCGCTTCATGCTCCTCCTATTTTTCAGACCGTTTCATGCTCCTCATATTTTTGACACTTTTTGAAGCTCTTCATATTTTTCACACCTTTTCAGACTCTTCATGTTTTTCAACACCGCTTCATGCTCCTCCTATTTTTCAGACCGTTTCATACACCTCATATTTTTGACAGCTTTTGAAGCTCTTCATGTTTTTCACACCTTTTAGGGCTCTTCATGTTTTTGAGCACCGCTTCATGCTCCCCCTATTCTTCACACCGTTTCATGTTGCTCATATTTTTGACACCTTTTGAAGCTCTTCATGTATTTCACTCTTTTCAGGCTCTTCATGTTTTTCAACACCGCTTCATGCTCCTCCTATTTTTCAGATCGTTTCATTCTCCTCATATTTTTGACACTTTTTGAAGCTCTTCATGTTTTTCACACCTTTTCACTCTTTTCAAGTTTTTCAACACCGCTTCATGCGCCTCCTATTTTTCAGACCGTTTCAGGCTCCTAATATTGTTAACACCTTTTCAGGCTCTTCATATTCTTCTACACCGCTTCATTCTCCTCCTGTTTCTCAGAGAGTTTCAGGTTCCTCATATATTTCACGCCTTTTTAATCTCATCATATATTTCACAACTTTTCAGGTTCTTCATATTTTTCAACACCGATTCATTCTCCTCCTGTTTCTCAGAGCGTTTTAGGTTCCTCATATATTTACCACCTTTTTAAGCTCTTCATATATTTCACACCTTTTTAGGCTCTTCATGTTTTTCAACAACGCTTCTTGCTCCTCCTATTTTTCAGACCGTTTCATGCTCCTCATAATTTTGACACCTTTTGACGCTCTTCATATTTTTCACAACTTTTCAGGATCTTCATGTTCTTCAACACCATTTGATGCTCCTCCTATTTTTCAGACCGTTTCATGCTCCTCATATTTTTCACACCTTTTGAAGCTCTTAATATATTTCACACTTTTTCAGGCTCTTCATGTTTTTGAACACCGTTTCATGCTAGTCCTATTTTTCAGACCATTTCATGCTCCTCATCTTTTTGACACCTTTTGAAGCTCTTCATATTTTTCATACCTTTTCAGGCTCTTCAAGTTTTCAACACGGATACATGCTCCTCCTATTTTTCAGGCCGTTTCATGCTCCTCATATTTTTCACACATTTTCAGGCTGTTCATGTTTTTGAACACCGTTTCATGCTCCTCATATTTTTGACACCTTTGGAAGGTCTTCTTATTTTTCACACCTTTTCAGGCTATTCATGTTTTTCAACACCGTTTCATGCTCCTCCTATTTTTCAGACCGTTTCATGCTGCTCCTGTTTTTCAGACCGTTTCATGCTCTTCATAGTTTCGACAACTTTTGAAGCTATTCATATTTTTCACACATTTTCAGGCTCTTCATGTTTTTAAGACCGCTTCATGCTCTTCCTATTTTTCAGACGGTTCCATGCTCCTCATATTTTTCACACGTTTTGAAGCTCTTCATATTTTTCACATCTTTTCAGGCTCTTCATGTTTTTGAACACCACTTCATGCTCATCCTATTTTTCACACTGTTTCATGCTCCTCACATTTCACACCGTTTGAAGCTCTTCATATTGTTCACACCTTTTCAGGCTCTTCATGTTTTTCAGAACGACTTCATGTTCCTCCTATTTTTCAGACCGTTTCATGCTCCTCATATTTTTGACACCTTTTGAAGCTCTTCATATATTTCGCACCTTTTCATGCTTTTCATGTTTTCAACACCATTTCATATTCCTATTTTTCAGACCTTTTCATGCTCCTAATATTTTTGACACGTATTGAAACTCTTCCTATTTTTCACACCTTTTCATGCTCATGTTTTTGAACACCGCTTCATGCTCCTCCTATTTTTCAAACCGTTTCATGCTCCTCTTATTTTTCACACTTTTTGAAGCTCTTCGTATTTTTCACACCTTTTCATGCTCTTCATGTTTTTCAACACCGTTTCATGCTCCTCCTATTTTTCAGACTCTTTCATGCTCCTCATATGTTTGACACCTTTTCAAGCTCTTCATATATTTCACACCTTTTCAAACTCTTCAGGTTTTTCAACACCACTTCATGCTCCTCCAATTTTACAGAGGGTATCATGCTCCTCATATTTTTCACACCTTTTGAGGCTCTTCATATTTTTCACACCTTTTCAGGCTCTTCATGTTTTTGAACACCACTTCCTGCTCCTCCTATTTTTCAGACTGTTTCATGTCCTCATAATTTTGACACCGTTTGAAGCTCTTCATATTTTTCACACATTTACAGGGTCTTCATTTTTTTCAAAACCACTTCATGCTCCTCTTATTTTTCAGACCGTTTCATGCTCCTCATATTTTTCACATCTTGTAAAGCTCTTCATATTTTTCACACCATTACAGGCTCTTCATGTTTTCAACATGGTTTCATGCTTCTCCTATTTTTCAGACCGTTTCATGCTCCTCCTATTTTTGACACGTTTTGAAGCTCTTCACATTTTTCACACCATTTCAGTCTCTTCATGTTTTTCAACACCGCTTCTTGCTCCTCTTGTTTTTCAGAACTTTCATGCTCCTCATATTTTTCACACCTTCTGAAGCGCTTCATATTTTTCACACATTTTCAGGCTCTTCATATATTTGAAAACCGCTTCATGATCCTCCTATATTTCAGACCGTTTCACGCTCCTCATATTTTTGACACCTTTTGAAGCTCTTAAATTTTCACACCTTTTCAGGCTCTTCATGTTTTTCAACACCGATTCATGCTCCTCCGATTTTTCAGACCGTTTCAAGCTCCTCATATTTTTCACACCTTTATTGGCTCTTCAAGTTTTCAACACCGCTTCATTCTCCTCATATTTTTCAGACCGTTTCATGCTCCTCATATTTTTGACACCTTTTGAAGCTCTTCATATTTTTCACACTTTTTCATGCTCTTCATATTTTTCACATCTTTTCATGCTCTTCATGTTTCTCAACACCGTTTCATGCTCTTCAGGTTTTTGAACACGGCTTCATGCTCCTCGTATTTTTCAGACCGTTTCATGCTCCTCATATTTTTGACACTTTTTGAAGCTCTTCATATTTTTCATACCTTTTCAGGCTCTTAATGTTTTGGAACACCGCTTCATGCTCCTCCTATTTTTCAGACCGTTTCATGCTCCTCATATTTTTAACCCTATTGAAGCTCTTCATATTTTTCACAACTTTTCAGGCTCTTCAGGTTTTTGAACACGGCTTCTTGCTCCTCGTATTTTTCAGACCGTTTCATGCTCCTCATATATTTCACACCGTTTGAAACTCTTCATATTTTTCACACGTTTTCAGGCTCTTTAGGTTTTTGAACACCGCTTCATGCTCCTCCTATTTTTCAGAACTTTTCATGCTCATCATATTTTTGACACGTTTTGAAACACTTCATATTTTTCACACCTTTTCAGGCTCTTCATATTTGTGAACACTGCTTCATGCTCCTCCTATTTTGATACGGTTTCATGCTCCTCATATTTTTGAGACGTTTTGAAGCTCTTCATATTTTTCATACCTTTTCAGGCTCTTCATGTTTTTGAACACCGTTTCATGCTCCTCCTATTTTTCATATCATTTCATGCTCCTCATATTTTTGACACCTTTTGAAGCTCTTCATATTTTTCACACCTTTTCAGCCTCTGCAGGTTTTTGAACACCGCTTCTTGACCCTCCTCTTTGTCAGACCGTTTCATCTCCTCATGAATTTCACACCTTTTGAAGCTCTTCATATTTTGCACACCTTTTCAGGCTCTTGAAGTTTTTCACAACCACTTCATGCTCCTCCTACTTTTCAGACCATTTCATGCCCCCATATTTTTGACACCTTTTGAATCTCTTCATATTTTTCACACCTATTCAGGCTCTTCATGTTTCTCAACACCGCTTCATGCTCCTCCTAGTTTTGAGACCGTTTCATGCTCCTCATATTTTTGACACCTTTTGAAGCTCTTCCTATATTTCACACATTTTCTGGCTCTTCATGTTTTTCAACATCACTTCATGCTCCTCCTATATTTCAGTCCGTTTCATGCACATCTCATTTTTGACAACTTTTGAAGCTCTTCATATTTTTCACACCTTTTGAAGTCTTCATATTTTTCACATTTTTGAAGCTCTTCATATTTTTCACTGGTTTCAGGTTCTTCATGTTTTTCAACACCGCTTCTTGCTCCTCCTATTTTTGAGACCATTTCATACTCCTTATATTTTTGACATTTTTTGAGGATCTTCATATTTTTCACACCTTTCAGGCTCTTCATGTTTTTGAACACCGTTTCATGATCCTCCTATTTTTCAGAACGTTTCATGCTCCTCATATTTTGACACCTTTTAAAGCTCTTCATATTTTTCACACCTTTTGTGGCTCTTCATGTTTTTGAACACCGCTTCATGCTCCTCCTATTTTTCAGACCGTTTCATTCTCCTCATATTTTTCACACCTTTTGAAGATCTTCATTTTTTTCACACCTTTTCAAGCTCTTCATGTTTTCAACACAACTTCATGCTTCTCCTATTTTTCAGACCGTATCATGCTCCTCATGTATTTCACACCTTTTGTAGCTCTTCATATTTTTCACACATTTTCATGCTCTTCATGTTTTTGAACATCGCTTCATGCTCCTCCTATTTTTCAGACCGTTTCATGGTAATCTCATTTTTGACACCTTTTGAAGCTCTTCCTATTTTTCACACCTTTTGAAGCTCTTCATATTTTTCACATTTTTAAAGCTCTTCATATTTTTCACACATTTTCAGGCTCTTCATGTTTTTCAACACGGCTTCATGCTCCTCCTATTTTTCAGACCGTTTCATACTCCTCATATTTTTGATATATTTTGAGAGTCTTCATATTTTTCACACCTTTTCAGGCTCTTCATGTTTCTGAACACCGTTTCATGCTCCTCCTATTTTTCAGACCGTTTCTTGCTCCTCATATTTTGACACCTTTTGAAGCTCTTCATATTTTTCACAACTTTCAGGCTCTTCATGTTTTTCAAAACCGCTTCATGCTCCTCCTATTTTTCAGACCGTTTCATGCTCCTCATATTTTTCACACCTTTTCAAACTTTTCATATTTTTCACAACTTTTGAAGCTCTTCATATTTTTCACACCTTATCAGGCTCTTCATGATTTTCTACACCGCTTCATGCTCCTCCTATATTTCAGTCCGTTTCATGTTCATCTCATTTTTGACACCTATTGAAGCTCGTCGTATTTTTCACACCTTGTGAAGCTCTTCATATTTTTCACACGTTTTCAGGCTCTTCATGTTTTTCAACACCCCTTCATGCTCCTCCTCTTTTTCAGACCGTTTCCTGCTCCTCATGTATTTCACACCTTTTGAAGCTCTTCATATTTTTCACACCTTTTCAGGCTCTTCATGTTTTTCAACACTGCTTTATGCTCCTCCTTTTTTTCAGACTGTTTCATGCTCTTCATATTGTGGACACCTTTTGAAGATCTTAGTATTTTTCACACTTTTCAGGCTTTTAATTTTTTTCAACACCACTTCATGCTCCTCCTATTTTTTAGACCGTTTCATGCTCATCTCTTTTTGACACCTTTTGAAGCTGTTCATGATTTTCACACCTTTTGAAGCTCTTCATATTTTTCACACCTTTTCAGGCTCTTCATGATTTTCAACACCGCTTCATGCTCCTCCTGTTTTTCAGACCGTTTCATACTCCTCATATTTTGATATTTTTTGACAGTCTTCATATTTTTCACACCTTTTCAGGCTCTTCATGTTTCTGAACACCGTTTCATGCTCCTCCTATTTTTCAGACCATTTCATGCTCCTCATATTTTTGACACCTTTTGAAGCTCTTCATATTTTTGACACCTTTTCAGGCTCTTCATATTTTTGAACACAGCTTCATGCTCCTCCTATTTTTCAGACTGTTGCATGCTCCTCATATTTTTCACACCTTTTGAAGCTCTTCATATTTTTCACACCTTTTCAGGCTCTTCATGTTTTTCAACACTGCTTTATGCTCCTCCTATTTTACAGACCGTTTCATGCTCCTCATATTTTTGACACCTTTTGAAGCTCTTCATATTTTTGACACCTTTTCAGGCTCTTCATATTTTTGAACACTGGTTCATGCTCCTCCTATTTTTCAGACCGTTGCATGCTCCTCATATTTTTCACACCTTTTGAAGCTCTTCATATTTTTCACACCTTTTCAGCCTCTGCAGGTTTTTGAACACCGCTTCATGACCGTCCTCTTTGTCAGATCGTTTCATCTCCTCATGAATTTCACACCTTTTGAAGCTCTTCATATTTTGCACAACTTTTCAGGCTCTTGAAGTTATTCACAACCACTTCATGCTCCTCCTACTTTTCAGACCATTTCATGCCCCCCATATTTTTGACACCTTTTGAATCTCTTCATATTTTTCACACCTTTTCAGGCTCTTCATGTTTCTCAACACCGCTTCATGCTCCTCCTAGTATTGAGACCGTTTCATGCTCCTCATATTTTTGACACCTTTTGAAGCTCTTCCTATATTTCAACATTTTCAGGCTCTTCATGTTTTTCAACATCACTTCATGCTCCTCCTATATTTCAGTCCGTTTCATGCACATCTCATTTTTGACAACTTTTGAAGCTCTTCATATTTTTCACACCTTTTGAAGCTCTTCATATTTTTCACATTTTTGAAGCTCTTCATATTTTTCACTGGTTTCAGGCTCTTCATGTTTTTCAACACCGCTTCTTGCTCCTCCTATTTTTGAGACCATTTCATACTCCTTATATTTTTGACATTTTTTGAGGCTCTTCATATTTTTCACACCTTTCAGGCTCTTCATGTTTTTGAACACCGTTTCATTATCCTCCTATTTTTCAGAACGTTTCATGCTCCTCATATTTTGACACCTTTTAAAGCTCTTCATATTTTTCACACCTTTTGTGGCTCTTCATGTTTTTGAACACCGCTTCATGCTCCTCCTATTTTTCAGACCGTTTCATTCTCCTCATATTTTCCACACCTTTTGAAGATCTTCATATTTTTCACACCTTTTCAAGCTCTTCATGTTTTCAACACAACTTCATGCTTCTCCTATTTTTCAGACCGTATCATGCTCCTCATGTATTTCACACCTTTTGAAGCTCTTCATATTTTTCACACCTTTTCAGGCTCTTCATGTTTTTGACACCGTTTCATGCTCCTCCTATTTTTCAGACTGTTTAATGCGCCTGATGTATTTCACATCTTTTGAAGCTCTTCATATTTTTCACACCTTTTTAATCTCGTCATATTTTTGACACGTTTTCAGGCTCTTCATGTTTTTGAACACCGTTTCATGCTCCTCTTATTTTTCAGACCTTTTCATGCTCCTCATATTTTTCACATCTTTGGAAGCTCTTCATATTTTTCACACCTTTTCAGGCTCTTCATGTTTTTGAACACCGCTTCATGCTCCTCCTATTTTTCAGACCTTTCAATGCTCCTCATGTATTTCACATCTTTTGAAGCTCCTCATATTTTTCACAACTTTTCAGGCTCTTCATGTTTTTTAACACCACTTCATGCTCCTCCTATTTTTCAGATTGTTTAATGCTCCTCATTTTTTCACACCTTTAGAAGCTCTTCATATTTTTCACACCTTTTTAGGCTCTTCATGTTTTTCAACACAGCTTCATGCTCCTCCTATTTTTCAGACCGTTTCATGCTCATCTCATTTTTGACACCTTTTGAAGCTCTTCATATTTTTCACACATTTTGAAGCTCTTCATATTTTTGACACGTTTTCAGGCTCTTCATGTTTTTGAACACCGTTTCATGCTCCTCCTATTTTTCAGACCGTTTAATGCTCGTCATGTATTTCACATCTTTTGAAGCGCTTCATATTTTTCACACCTTTTCAGGCTCTGCATGTTTTTGAACACCGTTTCATGCTCTTCCTATTTTTCAGACCGTTTAATGCTCCTCATGTATTTCACATCTTTTGAAGCGCTTCATATTTTTCACAGCTTTTCAGGCTCTTCATGTTTTTGAACCCCGTTTCATTCTCCTCCTATTTTTCAGACCGTTTAATGCTCCTCATTTTCTCACACCTTTATAAACTCTTCATATTTTTCACACCTTTTTAGGCTCTTCATGTTTTTCAACACCGCTTCATGCTCCTCCTATTTTTCAGACGGTTTCATGCTCATCTCATTTTTGACACCTTTACAAGCTCTTCATATTTTTCACAACTTTTCAGGCTCTTCATGTTTTTGAACACCGTTTCATGCTCCTTCTATTTTTCAGATCATTTCATGCTCCCCCTATTTTTGAGACCGTTTCATGCTCCTCATATTTTGACACGTTTTGAAGCTCTTCATATTTTTCACTCCTTTTCAGGCTCTTCATGTTTTTCAACACCGTTTCATGCTTCTCCTAGTTTTCAGACCGTTTCATGCTCCTCATATTTCTGAAACCTTTTGAAGCTCTTCATATTTTCACACGTTTTCAGTCTCTTCTTGGTTTTCAAGACTGCTTCATGCTCCTCCTATTTTTCAGACAGTTTCATGCTCCTCATATTTTTCAGGATGTTTCATGCACCTCTTATTTTTGACACCTTTTGAAACTCTTCATATTTTTCACACCCTTTCAGGCTCTTGAAGTTTTTGATCAACGTTTCATGCTCCTCCTATTTTTCAGTCCGTTTCATGCTCCTCATATTTTTGACATCTTTTGAAGCTCTTCATATTTTTCACACCCTTTCAGGCTCTTAATGTTTTTCAACACCACTTCATGCTCCTCCTGTTTTTCAGCCCGTTTCATGCTCCTCATATTTTTCACACCTTTTGAAGCTCTTCATATTTTTCACACCTTTTGAGGCTCTTCATGTTTTTGATCAACGTTTCATGCTCCTCCTATTTTTCAGTCCGTTTCATGCTCCTCATATTTTTGACATGTTTTGAAGCTCTTCATATTTTTCACACCCTTTCAGGCTCTTAATGTTTTTCAACACCACTTCATGCTCCTCCAATTTTTCAGACGTTTTCATGCTCCTCATATTTTTGACACCTTTAGAAACTCTTCATATCTTTCACACCTTTTCAGCCTCTTCATGTTTTGCCATACCGCTTCATGCTCCTCATATTTTTCAGCCCGTTCCATGCTCCTCATGTATTTCACACCTTTTGAAGCTCTTCATATATTTCACACATTTTAAGGCTCTTCTTTTTTTTCAACACAACTTCATGCTCCTCCTATTTTTCAGACCGTTTCATGCTCCTTATAATTTTTACACATTTTGAAGCTCTTCATATTTTTCACCCCTTTTCAGGCTCTTCCTGTTTTTGAACATCACTTCATGCTCCCCCTATTTTTCAAACCGTATCATGCTCCTCATATTTTTGACAACATTTTAAGCTCTTCATAATTTTCACACCTTTTCAAGCTCTTCTTATTTTTGAACACCGATTCATGCTCCTCCTATTTTTCAGACCGTTTCAAACTTCTCATATTTTTGACACCTTTTGAAGCTATTCACATTTTCCCACCTTTTCAGGCTCTTCATGTTTTTCAACACCATTTCATGCTCCTCCTATTTTTCAGACCGTTTCATGGTCATCTCTTTTGGACACCTTTTGAAGCTCTTCATATTTTTCACACCTTTTGAAGCTCTTCATATATTTCTCACCTTTTCAGGCTTTTCATTTTTTTCAACATCACTTCATGCTCCTCCTATTTTTCAGACCGGTTCATGCTCATCTCATTTTGACACCGTTTGCGGCTCTTCATATTTTTCACACCTCTTCAGGCTCTTCATGTTTTTCAACACCGCTTCATGCTCCTCCTATTTTTCAGACCGCTTCATTCTCCTCATATTCTTGACACCATTTGAAGCTCTTCATATATTTCACATCTTTTCAGGCTCTTCATTTTTTTCAACACCACTTCATGCTCCTCCGATTTTTCAGACAGTTTCATGCTCATCTATTTTTTGACACCTTTTGAAGCTCTTCATATTTTTCACACCTTTTCAGGCTCTTCATGTTTTTGAACACCGCTTCATGCTCCTCCTATTTTTCAGATCGTTTAATCCTCCTGATGTATTTCACACCTTTTGAAGCTCTTAATATATTTCACACCTTTTCATGCTGTTCGTGTTTTTGAACACCATTTCATGCTCTTCCTATTTTCCAGACCGTTTCATTTTCCTCATATTTTTACACCTTTTGAAGCTCTTCATATATTTCACACCTTTTCAGGCTTTTCATTTTTTCACCACCACTTCATGCTCCTCCTATTTTTCAGACCGTTTCATGCTCATCTCATTTTGACACCTTTTGAAGCTCTTCATATTTTTCACACCTTTTCAAGCTCTTCATATTTTTCATATTTTTGAAGTTCTTCATATTTTCACACGTTTTCAGACTCTTCATGTTTTTCAACACCGCTTCATGCTCCTGCTATTTTTCAGACCGTTTCATGCTCCTCATATTTTTGACACCTTTTGTAGCACTTCATATTTTTCACACCTTTTAAGGCTCTTCATGTTTTTGAACACCGCTTAATGCTCCTCCTATTTTTCAGACCGGTTCATGCTCCTCATAATATTGACAACTTTTGAAGCTCTTCATATTTTTCACACCTTTTCAGGCTCTTCATGTGTTTGAGCCCAGCTTCATGCTCTTCCTATTTTTCAAGCCGTTTCATGCTCCTCATAATTTTGACACCTTTTGAAGCTCTTCATACTTTTCACACCTTTTCAGGCTCTTCATGTTTTTGAGCCCTGCTTCATGCTCTTCCTAATTTTCAGGCCGTTTCATGCTCATCTCATTTTTGACACCTTTTGAAGATCTTCATATTTTTCACAGCTTTTGAAGCTCTTTATATTTTTCACACTTTTTCAGGCTCTTCATATTTTTGAACAACGATCCATGCTCCTCCTATTTTTCAGACCGTTTCTTTCTCCTCATATATTTGACACTTTTTGAAGCTCTTCATATTTTTCACACCTTTTCAGGCTCTTCATGTTTTTGAACAACGATCCATGCTCCTCCTATTTTTCAGACCGTTTCATGCTCCTCATATTTTTCACACCTTTTGAAGCTCTTCATATTTTGCACACCTTTTCAGGCTCTTCAGGTTTTTCAGCTCCACTTCATGCTCCTCCTATTTTTCAGACCGTTTCATGCTGCTCAAATTTTTTACACCTTTTGAAGCTCTTCATATTTTTCACACCTTTTCAGGCTCTTCATGTTTTTGAACACAGCTTCATGCTCCTCCTATTTTTCAGACCGTTTCATTCTCCTCAAGTTTTTGACACCTGTTGAAGCTCTTCACATTTTTCACACCATTTCAGGCTCTTCACGATTTTCAACACCACTTCATGATCCTCCTATTTTTCAGACCGTTTCATGCTCTTCCTATTTTTCAGACCGTTTCATGCTCCTCCTATTTTTCAGACCGTTTCATTCTCCTCATATAATTGACACATTTTGAAGCTCTTCCTATTTTTCCACACCTTTTCAGGCTCTTCATGTTTTTCCACACCGTTTAATGCTCCTCCTATTTTTCAGACCGTTTCATGCTCATCTAATTTTTGAGAACTTTTGAAGCTCCTCATATTTTTCACATTTTTGAAGCTCTTCATATTTTTCACACCTTTTCAGGCTCTTCATGATTTTCAACACCGCTTAATGCTCCTCCTATTTTTCAGACTGTTTCATGCTCATCTCATTTTTGACACCTTTTGAAGCTCTTCATAATTTACACACCTTTTCAGGCTCTTCATATTTTTCGCACCTTTTCAGTTTCTTCATGTTGTTGAACACAGCTTCATCCTCCTCCTATTTTTCAGACCGTTTAATGCTCCTCATAAGTTTGACACCTTTTTAAGCTCTTCATATTTTTCACCCCTTTTCAGGCTCTTCATGTTTTTGAACACCGCTTCATGCTCCTGCTTTTTTTCAGACCGTTTCATGCTCATCTCATTTGACAGCTTTTGAAGCTCTTCATATTTTTCACACCTTTTGAAGCTCTTCATATTTTTCACACATTTTCAGGCTCTTCATGTTTTTCAACACCGCTTCTTGCTCCTTCTATTTTTCAGACCGTTTCATGCTCCTCATATTTTGACACGTTTTGAAGCTCTTCATATTTTTCACTCCTTTTCATGCTCTTCATGTTTTTCAACACCGCATCATGCTCCTGCTATTTTACAGACCATTTCATACTCCTCATATTTTTGACATTTTTTAAGGCTCTTCATATTTTTCACACCTTTTCAGGCTCTTCATGTTTTTGAACACGGTTTCATGATCCTCCTATTTTTCAGAAAGTTTCATGCTCCTCATATTTTTGACACCTTTTAAACCTCTTCATATTTTTCACACCTTTTCAGGCTCTTCATGATTTTCAACACCGGTTCATGCTCCTCCTCTTTTTCAGAAAGTTTCATGCTCCTCATATTTTTGAAACCTTTTGAAGCTCTTCATATTTTTCTCACATTTTCAGGCTCTTCCTGTTTTTCACACCATTTCATGCTCCTCTTATTTTTCAGACCGTTTCATGTTGCTCCTATTTTTCAGACCGTTTCATGATCCTCATATTTTTGAAACCTTTTGAAGCTCTTCATATTTTTCACACCTTTTCAAGCTCTTCAAGATTTTCAACAACGCTTCATGCTCCTCCTTTTTTTCAGACCGTTTCATGCTCATCTCATTTTTGACAGCTTTTGAAGCTCTTCATATTTTTCACACCTTTTCAGGCTCTTCATGTTTTTGAACACCGCTTCATGCTCCTCCTTTTTTTCCGACCGTTTCTTTCTCCTCTTATATTTGACACTTTTAGAAGCTCTTCATATTTTTCACACCTTTTCTGGCTCTTCATGTTTTTGAACACAGCTTCATGCTCCTCCTATTTTTCAGACCGTTTCATGCTCATCTCATTTTTACACGTTTTGAAGCTCTTCATATTTTGCACACCTTTTCAGGCTCTTCATGTTTTTCAACACAGTTTCATGCTCCTCCTAATTTTCAGATTGTTTCATGCTACTCCTATTTTTCAGACCGTTTCTTGCTCCTCATATTTTTGACACTTTTTGAAGCTCTTCATATTTTTCACACCTTTTCTGGCTCTTCATGTTTTAGAACACAGCTTCATGCTCCTCCTATTTTACAGAAAGTTTCATGCTCCTCATATTTTTGACACCTTTTAAACCTCTTCATATTTTTCACACCTTTTCAGGCTCTTCATGTTTTTCAATGCCGGTTCATGCTCCTCCTCTTTTTCAGAAAGTTTCATGCTCCTCATATTTTTGAAACCTTTTGAAGCTCTTCATATTTTTCTCACATTTTCAGGCTCTTCCTGTTTTTCAACACCATTTCATGCTCCTCTTATTTTTCAGACCGTTTCATGTTGCTCCTATTTTTCAGACCGTTTCATGATCCTCATATTTTTGAAACCTTTTGAAGCTCTTCATATTTTTCACAACTTGTCAAGCTCTTCAAGATTTTCAACAACGCTTCATGCTCCTCCTTTTTTTCAGACCGTTTCATGCTCATCTCATTTTTGACATCTTTTGAAGCTCTTCATATTTTTCACACCTTTTCAGGCTGTTCATGTTTTTAAACACCGCTTCATGCTCCTCCTTTTTTTCAGACCGTTTCTTTCTCCTCATATATTTGACACTTTTTGAATCTCTTCATATTTTTCACACCTTTTCAGGCTCTTCATGTTTTTGAACACCGATCCATGCTCCTCATATTTTTCACACCTTTTGAAGCTCTTCATATTTTGCACACCTTTTCAGGCTCTTCAGGTTTTTCAGCTCCACTTCATGCTCCTCCTATTTTTCAGACCGTTTCATGCTGCTCAAATTTTTTACACCTTTTGAAGCTCTTCATACTTTTCACACCTTTTCAGGCTCTTCATGTTTTTGAACACAGCTTCATGCTCCTCCTATTTTTCAGATCGTTTCATGCTCCTCCTATTTTCCGACGGTTTCTTGCTCCTCATATTTTTGACACTTTTTGAAGCTCTTCATATTTTTCACACCTTTTCTGGCTCTTCATGTTTTTGAACACAGCTTCATGCTCCTCCAATTTTTCAGACCGTTTCATGCTCGTCATATTTTTCACACCTTTTAAAGCTCTTCATATTTTTCACACCTTTTCAGGCTCTTCATGTTTTCAGCAACAGTTCATGCTCCTCCTATTTTTCAGACCGTTTCATGCTCATCTCATTTTTTACACCTTTTGAAGCTCTTCATATTTTGCACACCTTTTCAGGCACTTCATGTTTTTCAGCTCCACTTCATGCTCCTCCTATTTTTCAGACCGTTTCATGCTGCTCTCATTTTTTACACCTTTTGAAGCTCTTCATATTTTGCACACCTTTTCAGGCTCTTCATGTTTTTCAACACAGCTTCATGCTCCTCCTATTTTTCAGATCGTTTCATGCTACTCCTATTTTTCAGACCGTTTCTTGCTCCTCATATTTTTGACACTTTTTGAAGCTCTTCATATTTTTCACACCTTTTCTGGCTCTTCATGTTTTTGAACACAGCTTCATGCTCCTCCTATTTTACAGAAAGTTTCATGCTCCTCATATTTTTGACACCTTTTAAACCTCTTCATCTTTTTCACACCTTTTCAGGCTCTTCATGTTTTTCAACACCGGTTCATGCTCCTCCTCTTTTTCAGAAAGTTTCATGCTCCTCATATTTTTGAAACCTTTTGAAGCTCTTCATATTTTTCTGACATTTTCAGGCTCTTCCTGTTTTTCAACACCATTTCATGCTCCTCTTATTTTTCAGACCGTTTCATGTTGCTCCTATTTTTCAGACCGTTTCATGATCCTCATATTTTTGAAACCTTTGGAAGCTCTTCATATTTTTCACACCTTTTCAAGCTCTTCAAAATTTTCAACAACGCTTCATGCTCCTCCTTTTTTCAGACCGTTTCATGCTCATCTCACTTTTGACAGCTTTTCAAGCTCTTCATATTTTTCACACCTTTTCAGGCTCTTCATGTGTTTGAACACCGCTTCATGCTCCTCCTTTTTTTCAGACCGTTTCTTTCTCCTCATATATTTGACACTTTTTGAAGCTCTTCATATTTTTCACACCTTTTCAGGCTCTTCATGTTTTTGAACACCGATCCATGCTCCTCCTATTTTTCAGACCGTTTCATGCTCCTCATATTTTTCACACCTTTTGAAGCTCTTCATATTTTGCACACCTTTTCAGGCTCTTCAGGTTTTTCAGCTCCACTTCATGCTCCTCCTATTTTTCAGACCGTTTCATGCTGCTCAAATTTTTTACACCTTTTGAAGCTCTTCATATTTTTCACACCTTTTCAGGCTCTTCATGTTTTTGAACACAGCTTCATGCTCCTCCTATTTTTCAGACCGATTCATTCTCCTCAAGTTTTTGACACCTGTTGAAGCTCTTCACATTTTTCACACCATTTCAGGCTCTTCACGATTTTCAACACCGCTTCATGATCCTCCTATTTTTCAGACCGTTTCATGCTCTTCCTATTTTTCAGACCGTTTCATGCTCCTCCTATTTTTCAGACCGTTTCATTCTCCTCATATAATTGACACATTTTGAAGCTCTTCCTATTTTTCCACACCTTTTCAGGCTCTTCATGTTTTTCCACACCGTTTAATGCTCCTCCTATTTTTCAGACCGTTTCATGCTCATCTAATTTTTGAGAACTTTTGAAGCTCCTCATATTTTTCACATTTTTGAAGCTCTTCATATTTTTCACACCTTTTCAGGCTCTTCATGATTTTCAACACCGCTTAATGCTCCTCCTATTTTTCAGACTGTTTCATGCTCATCTCATTTTTGACACCTTTTGAAGCTCTTCATAATTTTCACACCTTTTCAGGCTTTTCATATTTTTCGCACCTTTTCAGTTTCTTCATGTTGTTGAACACAGCTTCATCCTCCTCCTATTTTTCAGACCGTTTAATGCTCCTCATAATTTTGACACCTTTTTAAGCTCTTCATATTTTTCACCCCTTTTCAGGCTCTTCATGTTTTTGAACACCGCTTCATGCTCCTGCTTTTTTTCAGACCGTTTCATGCTCATCTCATTTGACAGCTTTTGAAGCTCTTCATATTTTTCACACCTTTTGAAGCTCTTCATATTTTTCACACATTTTCAGGCTCTTCATGTTTTTCAACACCGCTTCTTGCTCCTCCTATTTTTCAGACCGTTTCATGCTCCTCATATTTTGACACGTTTTGAAGCTCTTCATATTTTTCACACCTTTTCAGGCTCTTCATGTTTTTGAACACCGTTTCATGCTCTGCCTATTTTTCAGACCGTTTCATTCTCCTCATATTTTTGACACCTTTTGAAGCTCTTCATATTTTTCACACCTTTTGAAGCTCTTCATATTTTTCACTCCTTTTCATGCTCTTCATGTTTTTCAACACCGCATCATGCTCCTGCTATTTTACAGACCATTTCATACTCCTCATATTTTTGACATTTTTTAAGGCTCTTCATATTTTTCACACCTTTTCAGGCTCTTCATGTTTTTGAACACGGTTTCATGATCCTCCTATTTTTCAGAAAGTTTCATGCTCCTCATATTTTTGACACCTTTTAAACCTCTTCATATTTTTCACACCTTTTCAGGCTCTTCATGATTTTCAACACCGGTTCATGCTCCTCCTCTTTTTCAGAAAGTTTCATGCTCCTCATATTTTTGAAACCTTTTGAAGCTCTTCATATTTTTCTCACATTTTCAGGCTCTTCCTGTTTTTCACACCATTTCATGCTCCTCTTATTTTTCAGACCGTTTCATGTTGCTCCTATTTTTCAGACCGTTTCATGATCCTCATATTTTTGAAACCTTTTGAAGCTCTTCATATTTTTCACACCTTTTCAAGCTCTTCAAGATTTTCAACAACGCTTCATGCTCCTCCTTTTTTTCAGACCGTTTCATGCTCATCTCATTTTTGACAGCTTTTGAAGCTCTTCATATTTTTCACACCTTTTCAGGCTGTTCATGTTTTTGAACACCGCTTCATGCTCCTCCTTTTTTTCAGACCGTTTCTTTCTCCTCTTATATTTGACACTTTTAGAAGCTCTTCATATTTTTCACACCTTTTCGGGCTCTTCATGTTTTTGAACACAGCTTCATGCTCCTCCTATTTTTCAGACCGTTTCATGCTCATCATATTTTTCACACCTTTTGAAGATCTTCATATTTTTCACACCTTTTCAGGCTCTTCAGGTTTTTCAGCACCAGTTCATGCTCCTCCTATTTTTCAGACTGTTTCATGCTCATCTCATTTTTTACACCTTTTGAAGCTCTTCATATTTTGCACACCTTTTCAGCACTTCATATTTTTCAGCTCCACTTCATGCGCCTCCTATTTTTCAGACCGTTTCATGCTGCTCAAATTTTTTACACCTTTTGAAGCTCTTCATATTTTTCACACCTTTTCAGGCTCTTCATGTTTTTGAACACAGCTTCATGCTCCTCCTATTTTTCAGATCGTTTCATGCTCCTCCTATTTTCCGACCGTTTCTTGCTCCTCATATTTTTGACACTTTTTGAAGCTCTTCGTATTTTTCACACCTTTTCTGGCTCTTCATGTTTTTGAACACAGCTTCATGTTCCTCCTATTTTTCAGACCGTTTCATGCTCGTCATATTTTTCACACCTTTTAAAGCTCTTCATATTTTTCACACCTTTTCAGGCTCTTCATGTTTTTCAGCACCAGTTCATGCTCCTCCTATTTTTCAGACCGTTTCATGCTCATCTCATTTTTACACCTTTTGAAGCTCTTCATATTTTGCACACCTTTTCAGGCTCTTCATGTTTTTCAACACAGTTTCATGCTCCTCCTATTTTTCAGTTTGTTTCATGCTACTCCTATTTTTCAGACCGTTTCTTGCTCCTCATATTTTTGACACTTTTTGAAGCTCTTCATATTTTTCACAACTTTTCTGGCTCTTCATGTTTTTGAACACAGCTTCATGCTCCTCCTATTTTACAGAAAGTTTCATGCTCCTCATATTTTTGACACCTTTTAAACCTCTTCATATTTTTCACACCTTTTCAGGCTCTTCATGTTTTTCAATGCCGGTTCATGCTCCTCCTCTTTTTCAGAAAGTTTCATGCTCCTCATATTTTTGAAACCTTTTGAAGCTCTTCATATTTTTCTCACATTTTCAGGCTCTTCCTGTTTTTCAACACCATTTCATGCTCCTCTTATTTTTCAGACCGTTTCATGTTGCTCCTATTTTTCAGACCGTTTCATGATCCTCATATTTTTGAAACCTTTTGAAGCTCTTCATATTTTTCACAACTTGTCAAGCTCTTCAAGATTTTCAACAACGCTTCATGCTCCTCCTTTTTTTCAGACCGTTTCATGCTCATCTCATTTTTGACATCTTTTGAAGCTCTTCATATTTTTCACACCTTTTCAGGCTGTTCATGTTTTTGAACACCGCTTCATGCTCCTCCTTTTTTTCAGACCGTTTCTTTCTCCTCATATATTTGACACTTTTTGAAGCTCTTCGTATTTTTCACACCTTTTCAGGCTCTTCATGTTTTTGAACACCGATCCATGCTCCTCCTATTTTTCAGACCGTTTCATGCTCCTCATATTTTTCACACCTTTTGAAGCTCTTCATATTTTTCACACCTTTTCAGGCTCTTCATGTTTTTGAACACAGCTTCATGCACCTCCTTTTTTTCAGACCGTTTCATGCTCATCTCATTTTTGACAGCTTTTGAAGGTCTTCATATTTTTCACACCTTTTCAGGCTGTTCATGTTTTTGAACACCGCTTCATGCTCCTCCTTTTTTTCAGACCGTTTCTTTTTCCTCTTATATTTGACACTTTTTGAAGCTCTTCATATTTTTCACACCTTTTCAGGCTCTTCATGTTTTTGAACACCGATCCATGCTCCTCCTATTTTTCAGACCGTTTCATGCTCCTCATAATTTTCACACCTTTTGAACCTCTTCATATTTTGCACACCTTTTCAGGCTCTTCAGGTTTTTCAGCTCCACTTCATGCTCCTCCTATTTTTCAGACCGTTTCATGCTGCTCAAATTTTTTACACCTTTTGAAGCTCTTCATATTTTTCACACCTTTTCAGGCTCTTCATGTTTTTGAACACAGCTTCATGCTCCTCCTATTTTTCAGACCGATTCATTCTCCTCAAGTTTTTGACACCTGTTGAAGCTCTTCACATTTTTCACACCATTTCAGGCTCTTCACGATTTTCAACACCGCTTCATGATCCTCCTATTTTTCAGACCGTTTCATGCTCTTCCTATTTTTCAGACCGTTTCATGCTCCTCCTATTTTTCAGACCGTTTCATTCTCCTCATATAATTGACACATTTTGAAGCTCTTCCTATTTTTCCACACCTTTTCAGGCTCTTCATGTTTTTCCACACCGTTTAATGCTCCTCCTATTTTTCAGACCGTTTCATGCTCATCTAATTTTTGAGAACTTTTGAAGCTCCTCATATTTTTCACATTTTTGAAGCTCTTCATATTTTTCACACCTTTTCAGGCTCTTCATGATTTTCAACACCGCTTAATGCTCCTCCTATTTTTCAGACTGTTTCATGCTCATCTCATTTTTGACACCTTTTGAAGCTCTTCATAATTTTCACACCTTTTCAGGCTTTTCATATTTTTCGCACCTTTTCAGTTTCTTCATGTTGTTGAACACAGCTTCATCCTCCTCCTATTTTTCAGACCGTTTAATGCTCCTCATTATTTTGACACCTTTTTAAGCTCTTCATATTTTTCACCCCTTTTCAGGCTCTTCATGTTTTTGAACACCGCTTCATGCTCCTGCTTTTTTTCAGACCGTTTCATGCTCATCTCATTTGACAGCTTTTGAAGCTCTTCATATTTTTCACACCTTTTGAAGCTCTTCATATTTTTCACACATTTTCAGGCTCTTCATGTTTTTCAACACCGCTTCTTGCTCCTCCTATTTTTCAGACCGTTTCATGCTCCTCATATTTTGACACGTTTTGAAGCTCTTCATATTTTTCACACCTTTTCAGGCTCTTCATGTTTTTGAACACCGTTTCATGCTCTGCCTATTTTTCAGACCGTTTCATTCTCCTCATATTTTTGACACCTTTTGAAGCTCTTCATATTTTTCACACCTTTTGAAGCTCTTCATATTTTTCACTCCTTTTCATGCTCTTCATGTTTTTCAACACCGCATCATGCTCCTGCTATTTTACAGACCATTTCATACTCCTCATATTTTTGACATTTTTTAAGGCTCTTCATATTTTTCACACCTTTTCAGGCTCTTCATGTTTTTGAACACGGTTTCATGATCCTCCTATTTTTCAGAAAGTTTCATGCTCCTCATATTTTTGACACCTTTTAAACCTCTTCATATTTTTCACACCTTTTCAGGCTCTTCATGATTTTCAACACCGGTTCATGCTCCTCCTCTTTTTCAGAAAGTTTCATGCTCCTCATATTTTTGAAACCTTTTGAAGCTCTTCATATTTTTCTCACATTTTCAGGCTCTTCCTGTTTTTCACACCATTTCATGCTCCTCTTATTTTTCAGACCGTTTCATGTTGCTCCTATTTTTCAGACCGTTTCATGATCCTCATATTTTTGAAACCTTTTGAAGCTCTTCATATTTTTCACACCTTTTCAAGCTCTTCAAGATTTTCAACAACGCTTCATGCTCCTCCTTTTTTTCAGACCGTTTCATGCTCATCTCATTTTTGACAGCTTTTGAAGCTCTTCATATTTTTCACACCTTTTCAGGCTGTTCATGTTTTTGAACACCGCTTCATGCTCCTCCTTTTTTTCAGACCGTTTCTTTCTCCTCTTATATTTGACACTTTTAGAAGCTCTTCATATTTTTCACACCTTTTCGGGCTCTTCATGTTTTTGAACACAGCTTCATGCTCCTCCTATTTTTCAGACCGTTTCATGCTCATCATATTTTTCACACCTTTTGAAGATCTTCATATTTTTCACACCTTTTCAGGCTCTTCAGGTTTTTCAGCACCAGTTCATGCTCCTCCTATTTTTCAGACTGTTTCATGCTCATCTCATTTTTTACACCTTTTGAAGCTCTTCATATTTTGCACACCTTTTCAGCACTTCATATTTTTCAGCTCCACTTCATGCGCCTCCTATTTTTCAGACCGTTTCATGCTGCTCAAATTTTTTACACCTTTTGAAGCTCTTCATATTTTTCACACCTTTTCAGGCTCTTCATGTTTTTGAACACAGCTTCATGCTCCTCCTATTTTTCAGATCGTTTCATGCTCCTCCTATTTTCCGACCGTTTCTTGCTCCTCATATTTTTGACACTTTTTGAAGCTCTTCGTATTTTTCACACCTTTTCTGGCTCTTCATGTTTTTGAACACAGCTTCATGTTCCTCCTATTTTTCAGACCGTTTCATGCTCGTCATATTTTTCACACCTTTTAAAGCTCTTCATATTTTTCACACCTTTTCAGGCTCTTCATGTTTTTCAGCACCAGTTCATGCTCCTCCTATTTTTCAGACCGTTTCATGCTCATCTCATTTTTACACCTTTTGAAGCTCTTCATATTTTGCACACCTTTTCAGGCTCTTCATGTTTTTCAACACAGTTTCATGCTCCTCCTATTTTTCAGTTTGTTTCATGCTACTCCTATTTTTCAGACCGTTTCTTGCTCCTCATATTTTTGACACTTTTTGAAGCTCTTCATATTTTTCACAACTTTTCTGGCTCTTCATGTTTTTGAACACAGCTTCATGCTCCTCCTATTTTACAGAAAGTTTCATGCTCCTCATATTTTTGACACCTTTTAAACCTCTTCATATTTTTCACACCTTTTCAGGCTCTTCATGTTTTTCAATGCCGGTTCATGCTCCTCCTCTTTTTCAGAAAGTTTCATGCTCCTCATATTTTTGAAACCTTTTGAAGCTCTTCATATTTTTCTCACATTTTCAGGCTCTTCCTGTTTTTCAACACCATTTCATGCTCCTCTTATTTTTCAGACCGTTTCATGTTGCTCCTATTTTTCAGACCGTTTCATGATCCTCATATTTTTGAAACCTTTTGAAGCTCTTCATATTTTTCACAACTTGTCAAGCTCTTCAAGATTTTCAACAACGCTTCATGCTCCTCCTTTTTTTCAGACCGTTTCATGCTCATCTCATTTTTGACATCTTTTGAAGCTCTTCATATTTTTCACACCTTTTCAGGCTGTTCATGTTTTTGAACACCGCTTCATGCTCCTCCTTTTTTTCAGACCGTTTCTTTCTCCTCATATATTTGACACTTTTTGAAGCTCTTCGTATTTTTCACACCTTTTCAGGCTCTTCATGTTTTTGAACACCGATCCATGCTCCTCCTATTTTTCAGACCGTTTCATGCTCCTCATATTTTTCACACCTTTTGAAGCTCTTCATATTTTTCACACCTTTTCAGGCTCTTCATGTTTTTGAACACAGCTTCATGCACCTCCTTTTTTTCAGACCGTTTCATGCTCATCTCATTTTTGACAGCTTTTGAAGGTCTTCATATTTTTCACACCTTTTCAGGCTGTTCATGTTTTTGAACACCGCTTCATGCTCCTCCTTTTTTTCAGACCGTTTCTTTTTCCTCTTATATTTGACACTTTTTGAAGCTCTTCATATTTTTCACACCTTTTCAGGCTCTTCATGTTTTTGAACACCGATCCATGCTCCTCCTATTTTTCAGACCGTTTCATGCTCCTCATAATTTTCACACCTTTTGAAGCTCTTCATATTTTGCACACCTTTTCAGGCTCTTCAGGTTTTTCAGCTCCACTTCATGCTCCTCCTATTTTTCAGACCGTTTCATGCTGCTCAAATTTTTTACACCTTTTGAAGCTCTTCATATTTTTCACACCTTTTCAGGCTCTTCATGTTTTTGAACACAGCTTCATGCTCCTCCTATTTTTCAGATCGTTTCATGCTCCTCCTATTTTCCGACCGTTTCTTGCTCCTCATATTTTTGACACTTTTTGAAGCTCTTCATATTTTTCACACCTTTTCTGGCTCTTCATGTTTTTGAACACAGCTTCATGCTCCTCCAATTTTTCAGACCGTTTCATGCTCGTCATATTTTTCACACCTTTTAAAGCTCTTCATATTTTTCACACCTTTTCAGGCTCTTCATGTTTTTCAGCACCAGTTCATGCTCCTCCTATTTTTCAGACCGTTTCATGCTCATCTCATTTTTGACACCTTTTGAAGCTCTTCATATTTTGCACACCTTTTCAGGCACTTCATGTTTTTCAGCTCCACTTCATGCTCCTCCTATTTTTCAGACCGTTTCATGCTGCTCTCATTTTTTACATCTTTTGAAGCTCTTCATATTTTGCACACCTTTTCAGGCTCTTCATGTTTTTCAACACAGCTTCATGCTCCTCCTATTTTTCAGATCGTTTCATGCTACTCCTATTTTTCAGACCGTTTCTTGCTCCTCATATTTTTGACACTTTTTGAAGCTCTTCATATTTTTCACACCTTTTCAGGCTCTGCATGTTTTTGAACACAGCTTCATGCTCCTCCTATTTTTCAGACCGTTTCATGCTCCTCATATTTTGACACCTTTTGATGCTGTTCATATATTTCACAACATTTCAGGCCCTTCAGGTTTTTTAACACAGCTTCATGATCCTCCTATTTTTCAGGCCGTTTCATGCTCCTCATATACTTCACACCTTTTGAAGCTCTTCCTATTTTTCACACCTTTTCAGGCTCTTCATGTTTTTGAACACAGTTTTATGCTCCTCATATTTTTCAGACCGTTTCATGCTCATCTCATTTTTGACACCTTTTGAAGCTCTTCATATATTTCACTCCTTTTCATACTCTTCATGTTTTTCAACACCACTTCATGCTCCTCCTATTTTTCAGACCGTTTCATGCTCCTCATTTTTTTGACTCGTTTTGAAGCTCTTCATATTTTCACACGTTTTTAAACTCTTCATGTTTTTCACACCATTTCAGGCTCTTCAGGTTTTTGAACACCGTTTCATGCTCCTCCTATTTTTCAGACCGTTTCATGCTCCTCATTTTTTTGACACGTTTTGAAGCTCTTCACTTTTTTCACACCTTTTCAGGCTCTTCATGTTTCTGAACACCGCTTCATGCTTCTCCTACCTTTCAGACCGTTTCATGCTCTTCATATTTTTGACACCTTTTGAAGCTCTTCATATTTTTCACACCTTTTCAGGCTCTTCGTGATTTTCAAACCCGTTTCATGCTCGTCCTATTTTTCAGACCGTTTCATGCTCCTCATATTTTTGACCTCTTTTGAAGCTCCTAATATTTTTCACACCTTTTGAAGCTCTTCATATTTTTCACACCTTTTGAAGCTCTTCATATTTTTCACACGTTTTCAGGCTCTTCATGTTTTTCAACACCACTTCCTGGTTCTCCTATTTTTCAGACCGTTTCATGCTCCTCATATATTTGACATCTTTTGATGCTCTTCATATTTTTCACATCTTTTCAGACTCTTCAATATTTTCAAAACGGCTTCATGCTCCTCATATTTTCACACCATTTCATGCTCATCTCATTTTTGACACCTTTTGAAGCTCCTCTACTTTTTACCCCTTTAGAAGCTCTTCATATTTTTGACAACTTTTCAGGCTCTTCATGTTTTTCAACACCGCTTCATGCTCCTCCTATGTTTCAGACCGTTTTATGCTCCTCATATATTTGACACCTTTTGAAGCTCTTCATAATTTCCACACCTTTTCAG
The DNA here is from genome assembly GCF_033118175.1 of Dama dama. Taxonomy (NCBI): domain Eukaryota; kingdom Metazoa; phylum Chordata; class Mammalia; order Artiodactyla; family Cervidae; genus Dama; species Dama dama. The sequence goes on along the minus strand of NW_026870993.1, from coordinate 370,436 downwards.
GCTCTTCATGTTTTTGAACACCATTTCATGGTCCTCTTATTTTTTTTTCTTATTGTTATTTTTTTTTAAATTTTTTTATTATTTCTGTTTTTTTTTCCCTGTCGGTTTTATCATACATTGATATGAATCAGCCATGGATTTACATGTATTCCCAATCCCAATCCCCCCTCCCACCTCCCTCTCCACCCGATTCCTCTCGGTCTTCCCAGTGCACCAAGCCGGAGCACTTGTCTCGTGCATCCTACCTGGGCTGGTGATCTGTTTCACCATAGATAGCATACATGCTGTTCTTTTGAAATATCCCAACCTCGCATTCTCCCACAAAGTTCAAAAGTCTGTTCTGTATTTCTGTGTCTCTTTTTCTGTTCTGCATATAGGGTTATCGTTATCACCTTTCTAAATTCCATATACATGTGTCAGCATGCTCTAATGTTCTTTATCTTTCTGGCTTACTTCACTCTGTATAATGGGCTCCAGCTTCATCCATCTCATTAGGACTGATTCAAATGAATTCTTTTTAATGGCTGAGTAATATTCCATGGTGTATATGTACCACAGCTTTCTTATCCATTCATCTGCTGACGGGCATCTAGGTTGCTTCCATGTCCTGGCTATTATAAACAGTGCTGCGATGAACATTGGGGTGCACGTGTCTCTTTCAGACGAACCTATGGACACCTTATCTTTGACAAAGGAAGCAAGGATATACAATGGAAAAAAGACAACCTCTTTAACAAGTGGTGCTGGGAAAACTGGTCAACCACTTGTAAAAGAATGAAAATAGAACACTTTCTAACACCATACACAAAAATAAACTCAAAATGGATTAAAAATCTAAATGTAAGACCAGAAACTATAAAACTCCTAGAGGAGAACATAGGCAAAACACTCTCCGACATAAATCAAAGCAAGATCCTCTATTACCCACCTCCCAGAATATTGGAAATAAAAGCAAAACTAAACAAATAGGACCTAATGAAACTTAAAAGCTTTTGCACTACAAAGGAAACTATAAGTAAGGTGAAAAGACAGCCCTCAAATTGGGAGAAAATAATAGCAAATGAAGAAACAGACAAAGGATTAATCTCAAAAATATACAAGCAAATCCTGCAGCTCAATTCCAGAAAAATAAATGACCCAATAAAAAATGAGCCAAAGAACTAAACAGACATTTCTCCAAAGAAGACATACAGATGGATAACAAACACATGAAAAGATGCTCAACATCACTCATTATTAGAGAAATGCAAATCAAAACCACAATGAGGTACCATTACATGCCAGTCAGGATGGCTGCTATCCAAAAGTCTACAAGCAATAAATGCTGGAGATGGTGTGGAGAAAAGGGAACCCTCTTACACTGTTGGTGGGAATGCACACTAGTACAGCCCCTATGGAAAACAGTGTGGAGATTTCTTAAAAAACTGGAAATAGAACTGCCAATGACCCAGCAATCCCACTTTGGGCATACACACTGATGAAACCAGATCCTCTTATTTTTCAGACCGTTTCAAGTTCCTCATATTTTTTACACCTTTTGAAGCTCTTCATATATTTCACACCTTTTCAGGCTCTTCATGCTTTTCAAATCCACTTCATGCTCCTCCTATTTTTCAGACCGTTTCATGCGCCTCATATTTTTGACACCTTTTGAAGCTCTTCATATTTTTCACACCTTTTCAGGCTCTTCATGTTTTCAACACCGCTTCCTGCTCTTCCTATTTTTCAGACCCTTTCATGCTCCTCATATTTTTGACACCTTTTGAAGCTATTCATATTTTTCACACCTTTTAATGCTCTTCATGATTTTGAACACCGCTTGATGCTCCTCCTATTATTCAGACCGTTTCATGCTCCTCATATTTTTCAAATCGTTTCATGCTCCTCATATTTTTGACACCTTTTAAAGCTCTTCATATTTTTCACACCTTTTGAAGCTCTTCATATTTTTCACACCTTTTCAGGCTCTTCATGTTTTTCAACATCACTTCATGCTCCTCCTATTTTTCAGCCCGTTTCATGCTCCTCTCATTTCTGACACCTTTTGAAGCTCTTCATATATTTCACACATTTTCAGGCTCTTCATGTTTTTCAACACCACTTCATGCTCCTACTATTTTTCAGACCGTTTCATGCTCCTCATGTATTTCACAACTTTTGAAGCTCTTTATATTTTTCACACCTTTTTAGGCTCTTCATATTCTTGAACACGGTTTCATGCTCCTCCTATTTTTCAGACTGTTTCATGCTCATCTCATTTTTGACACCTTTTGAAGCTCTTCATATATTTCACACCTTTTGAAGCTCTTCATATTTCTCAAATGTTTTCAGGCTCTTCATGTTTTTCAACACCCCTTCTTGCTCAGCCTATTTTTCAGACCGTTTCATGCTCCTCATATTTTTCACACCTTTTGAAGCTCTTCATATATTCACACCTTTTCAGGTTCTTCATGTTTTTGAACACCTTTTCATGCTCCTCCTATTTTTCAGACCGTTTCATGCTTTTCATATTTTTGACACCTTTTGAATCTCTTCATATTTTTCACACTTTTCAGGTTCTTCATGTTTCTCAACACCGCTTCATGCTCCTCCTATTTTTCAGTGCAGTTCATGCTCCTCATATTTTTGACACCTTTTGAAGCTCTTCATATTTTTCACACCTTTCCAGGCTCTTCATGTTTTTGAACACCGTTTCATGCTACTCCTTTTTAAGACCGTTTCATGCTCCTTAAATTTTTGACACCTTTTGAAGCTCTTCATATTTTTCACACCTTTTCAGGCTCTTCTTGTTTTTCAACACCGTTTCATGCTCCTCCTATTTTTCAGACCGTTTCATGCTCATCTCATTTTTGACACCTTTTGAAGCTCTTCATATTTTCCACATCTTTTGAAGCTCTTCATATTTTTCACACCTTTTCAGGCTCTTTATGTTTTTGAACACCACTTCATGCTCCTCCTGTTTTTCAGACCATTTCATGCACCTCATATTTTTGACAGCTTTTGAGGCTGTTCATATTTTTCACACCTTTTCAGGCTCTTCATGTTTTTGAACACCGTGTCATGACCCTCCTATTTTTCAAACCGTTTCATGCTCCTCATAGTTTTGACACCTTTTGAAGCTCTTCATATAATTCACACCTTTTCAGGCTCTTCATGATCCTGAACACCGTTTCATGCTCCTCCTATTTTTCAGACCGTTTCATGTTCAACTCATATTTGACACCTTTGAAGCTCTTCATATTTTCACACCTTTTGAAGCTCTTCATATTTTACACACCTTTTCTGGCTCCTCATGTTTTTCAACACTGCTTCATGCTCCTCCTTTTTTTCAGATCGTTTCATGCTTCTCATATTTTTGACACTTTTTGAGGCTCTTCATATTTTTCACTCCTTTCCAGTCTCTTCATGTTTTTGAACACCGTTTCATGCTACTCATTTTTCAGAAAGTTTCATGCTCCTCATATTTTTGATCCTTTTAAAGCTCTTCATATTTTTCACAACTTTTCAGGCTCCTCATGTTTTTCAACACCGCTTCATGCTCCTCCTATTTTTCAGACCGTTTCATGCTCCTCATATTTTTGACACCTTTTGAAGCTCTTCATATTTCTCACACCTTTTCAGGCTCTTCATTTTTTTCATCACCGCTTCATGATGCTCCTATTCTTCAAACCGTCTTGCTCCAAATATTTTTCTCACCTTTTATAGCTCTTCATATTTTCCACACCTTTTCAGACTCTTCATGTTTTTCAACACCGCTTCATGCTCCTCCTATTTTTCAGACCGTTTCATGCTCCTCATATTTTTAACACGTTTTAGGTTCTTCAAATTTTTCACAGATTTCCAGGCTCTTCATGTTTTGAACACCGTTTCATGCTCCTCCTATTTTTCAGACCGTTTCATGCTCCTCATATTTTTGACACGTTTTAGGCTCTTCAAATTTTTCACAGATTTCCAGGCTCTTCATGTTTTGAACACCGCTTCATGCTCCTCCTATTTTTCAGACCGTTTCATGCTCCTCATATTTTTCACACCTTTTGAAGCTCTTCATATTTTTGAACACCTTTTGAAGCTCTTCATATTTTTCACACTTTTTCAGACTCTTCATGTTTTTCCACACTGCTTCATGCTCCTCCTATTTTTCAGACCGTTTCATTCTCCTCCTATTTTTCAGACCGTTTCATGCTGCTCATATTTTGACATGTTTTGAAACTCTTCATATTTTTCACACATATTCAGGCTCTTCATGTTTTTGAACACCGTTTCATGCTCCTCCTATTTTTCAGACCGTTTCATGCTGCTCATATTTTTTACACCTTTTGAAACTCTTCATATTTTTCACACCATTTCAGTTTCCTCATGTTTTTGAACACCGCTTCATGCTCCTCCTATTTTTCAGACCGTTTCATGCTCCTAATATTTTTCAGACCGTTTCATGCTCCTCACATTTTTGACACCTTTTGCAGCTCTTCATATTTTTCAAAACTTTTCAGGCTCTTCCTGTTTTTCAACACCACTTCATGCTCCTCCTATTTTTCAGACAGTTTCATGCTCATCTCTTTTTTGACAACTTTTGAAGCACTTCATATCTTTCACACCTTTTGAAGTTCTTCATATTTTTCACACCTTTTGAATCTCTTCATATTTCTCAAACGTTTTCAGGCTCTTCATGTTTTTCAACACCCCTTCTTGCTCATCCTATTTTTCAGATCGTTTCATGCTCCTCATATTTTTGACACGTTTTGAAGCTCTTCATATTTTTCACACCTTTTCAGGCTCTTCATGTCTTTGAACACCGTTTCATGCTGCTCCTATTTTTCAAATCGTTTCATGCTCCTCATATTTTTACAGATTTTGAAGCTCTTCATTTTTTCACACCTTTTGAAACTCTTCATATTTTTCACACATTTTCAGGCTCTTCATGTCTTTGAACACCGTTTCATGCTGCTCCTATTTTTCAGATCGTTTCATGCTCCTCATATTTTTGACACATTTTGAAGCTCTTCATTTTTTCACACCTTTTGAAGCTCTTCATATTTTTCACACCTTTTCAGGCTCTTCATGTCTTTGAACACCGTTTCATGCTGCTCCTATTTTTCAGATCGTTTCATGCTCCCAATATTTTTGACAGATTTTGAAGCTCTTCATTTTTTTCACACCTTTTGAAGCTCTTCATATTTTTCACACCTTCTAAGGTTCTTCATGATTTTGAACACCACTTTATGCTCCTCCTATTATTCAGACCGTTTCATTCTCTTCATTATTTTTGACACCTTTTGAAGCTCTTCATATTTTTGAACACCTTTTGAAGCTCTTCATATTTTTCACACTTTTTCAGACTCTTCATGTTTTTCCACACCGCTTCATGCTCCTCCTATTTTTCAGACAGTTTCATGTGCCTCCTCTTTTTGACACCTTTTGAAGGTCTTCATGTTATTCACACCTTTTCAGGCTCTTCATGTTTCTCAACACCGTTTCATGCTCCTCCTATTTTAAAGATAGTTTCATGCTCCTCATATATTTGAAAACTTTTGAAGCTATTCATATTTTTCACACCTTTTCAGCCTCTTCATGTTTCTCAACACCACTTCATGCTCCTCCTGTTTTTCAAACCGTTTCATGATCCTCATATTTTTGACACCTTTAGTAGCTGTTCATAATTTTCACACCTTTTCAGTCTCTTCATGTTTTTCTACACCACTTCATGCTGCTCCTATTTTTCAGACCGTTTCATGATACTCATATTTTTGACACCTTTTGAAGCTCTTCATATATTTCACACCTTTTCAGGCTCTTCATGTTTTTCAACACCGCTTCGTGCTCCTCGTATTTTTCAGACCCTTTCATGCTCCTCATATTTTTGACACCTTTTGAAGCTCTTCATATTTTTCACACCTTTTCATGCTCTACATGTTTTTCAACACCGCTTCATGCTCCTCCAATTTCAGACCGTTTCATGCTCCTCATATTTTTGACACCTTTTGAAGCTCTTCATATTTTTCACACCTTTTCAGGCTCTTCATGTTTTTCAACACCGCTTCCTGCTCTTCCTATTTTTCAGACCCTTTCATGCTCCTCATATTTTTGACACCTTCTGAAGCTATTCATATTTTTCACACCTTTTAATGCTCTTCATGATTTTGAACACCGCTTGATGCTCCTCCTATTATTCAGACTGTTTCATGCTCCTCATATTTTTCAAATCGTTTCATGCTCCTCATATTTTTGACACCTTTTAAAGCTCTTCATATTTTTCACACCTTTTGAAACTCTTCATATTTTTCACACCTTTTCAGGCTCTTCATGTTTTTCAACATCACTTCATGCTCCTCCTATTTTTCAGACCGTTTCATGCTCCTCTCATTTCTGACACCTTTTGAAGCTCTTCATATATTTCACACATTTTCAGGCTCTTCATGTTTTTCAACACCACTTCATGCTGCTCCTATTTTTCAGACCGTTTCATGATCCTCATGTATTTCACAACTTTTGAAGCTCTTTATATTTTTCACACCTTTTTAGGCTCTTCATATTCTTGAACACGGTTTCATGCTCCTCCTCTTTTTCAGACTGTTTCATGTTCATCTCATTTTTGATACCTTTTGAAGCTCTTCATATATTTCACACCTTTTGAAGGTCTTCATATTTCTCAAACGTTTTCAGGCTCTTCATGTTTTTCAACACCCCTTCTTGCTCATCCTATTTTTCAGACCGTTTCATGCTTCTCTCATTTCTGACACCTTTTGAAGCTCTTCATATATTTCATACCTTCTGAAGCTCTTCATATTTCTCAAACGTTTTCAGGCTCTTCATGTTTTTCAACACCCCTTCATGCTCCTCCTATTTTTCAGACCGTTTCCACGCTTCTCATATTTTTGACACCTTTTGAATCTCTTCATATTTTTCAAATATTTTCAGGTTCTTCATGTTTTCCAACTTCGCTTCATGCTCCTCATATTTTTCAGACCGTTTCATCCTCCTCATCTCCTTGACACCTTTTGAAGCTCTTCATATTTTTCACACCTTTTCAGGCTTTTCACGTTTTTTAACACCGCTTCATGCTCCTCCTATTTTTCAGTCCAGTTCATGCTCCTCATATTTTTGACACCTTTTGAAGCTCTTCATATTTTTCACACCTTTTCAGGCTCTTCATGTTTTTCAACACCGTTTCATGCTCCTCGTATTTTTCAGCCCGTTTCATGCTCCTCATATTTTTGACACCTTTTGAAGCTCATCATATTTTTCACACCTTTTCAGGCTCTCCATGTTTCTCAACAACGCTTCATGCTCCTCCTATTTTAAAGACCGTTTCATGCTCTTCTTATTTTGACAACTTTTGAAGCTCTTCATATTTTTCACACCATTTCAGGCTCTCCATGTTTTTCAACACCACTTCATGCTCCTCCTATTTTTCAGACCATTTCATGCTCCTCATGTATTTCACACCTTTTGAATCTCTTCATATATTTCACACATTTTCAGGCTCTTCATGTTTTTGAACACCGCTTCATGCTCCTCCTATTTTTCAGACCGTTTCATGCTCCTCATCTATTTCACAGCTTTTGAAGCTCTTCATATTTTTTAAACCTTTTGAAGCTCTTCATATTTTTCAGAGCTTTTCAGGCACTTCATGTTTTTGAACACCGTTTCATGCTCCTCCTATTTTTCAGAACGTTTCATGCTCCTCATATTTTGACACATTTTGAAGCTCTTCATATATTTCACACCTTTTCTGGCTCTTCATGTTTTTCAACACCACTTCATGCTCCTCCTATTTTTCAGGCCGTTTCATGCTCCTCATGTATTTCACACCTTTTGAAGCTCTTTATATTTTTCACACGTTTTTAGGCTCTTCATGTTTTTGAACACGATTTCAGGCTCCTCCTATTTTTCGGACTGTTTCATGCTCATCTCATTTTTGACACCTTTTGAAGCTCTTCATATTTTTCACACCTTTTGAATCTCTTCATATTTCTCAAACGTTTTCAGGCTCTTCATGTTTTTCAACACCCCTTCTTGCTCATCCTATTTTTCAGATCGTTTCATGCTCCTCATATGTTTGACACGTTTTGAAGCTCTTCATATTTTTCACACCTTTTCAGGCTCTTCATGTTTTGGACACCGTTTCATGCTGTTCCTATTTTTCAAATCGTTTCTTGCTCCTCATATTTTTGACAGATTTTGAAGCTCTTCATTTTTTCACACCTTTTGAAGCTCTTCATATTTTTCACACCTTTTCAAGCTGTTCATGTTTTTGAACACGGTTTCATGCTCTTCCTGTTTTTCAAACAGTTTCATGCTCCTCATATTTTTGACACCTTTTGAAACTCTTCATATTTTTCACACCTTTTCAGGCTCTTCATGTTTTTGAACACCGCTTCATGCTCCTCCTATTTTTCAGACCGTTTCATGCTCCTCATCTATTTCACAGCTTTTGAAGCTCTTCATAATTTTTAAAACTTTTGAAGCTCTTCATATTTTTCAGAGCTTTTCAGGCACTTCATGTTTTTGAACACCATTTCATGCTCCTCTATTTTTCAGAACGTTTCATGCTCCTTATATTTTGACACCTTTTGAAGCTCTTCATATATTTCACACCTTTTCTGGCTCTTCATGTTTTTCAACACCACTTCATGCTCCTCCTATTTTTCAGGCCGTTTCATGCTCCTCATATTTTTGACACCTTTTGAAGCTCTTCATATATTTCCTACATTTTCAGGCTCTTCATGTTTTTCAACAAAGCTTCATGCTCCTACTGTGTTTCAGACCGTTTCATGCACCTCATATTTTTCACACCTTTTGAAGCTCTTCATATTTTTCACACCTTTTCAGGCTCTTCATGTTTTTCAACACCACTTCATGCTCCTCCTATTTTTCAGACCATTTCATGCTCCTCATGTATTTCACACCTTTTGAAGCTCTTCATATTTTTCACACCTTTTCAAGCTCTTCATGTTTTAGAACACGGTTTCATGCTCTTCCTGTTTTTCAGACAGTTTCATGCTCCTCATATTTTTGAAACGTTTTGAAACTCTTCATATTTTTCACTCCTTTTCAGGCTTTTCATGTTTTTCAACACCGCTTCATGATCCTCCTATTTTTCAGAGCGTTTCATGCTCCTCATATTTTTGACACCTTTTGAATCTCTTCATATATTTCACACGTTTTCAGGCTCTTCGTGTTTTTGAACACCGCTTCATGCTCCTCCTATTTTTCAGACCATTTCATGCTCCTCATCTATTTCACAGCTTTTGAAGCTCTTCATATTTTTTAAACCTTTTGAAGCTCTTCATATTTTTCAGAGCTTTTCAGGCACTTCATGTTTTTCAACACCGTTTCATGCTCCTCCTATTTTTCAGAACGTTTCATGCTCCTCATATATTTGACACCTTTTGAAGCTCTTCATATTTTTCACACCTTTTCAGCCTCTTCATGTTTTTCTACACCACTTCATGCTCCTCCTATTTTTCAGACCGTTTCATGGTACTCATATTTTTGACACCTTTCGAAGCTCTTCATATTTTTCACACCATTTCAGGCTGTTCATGTTTTTCAACACCGCTTCGTGCTCCTCATATTTTTCAGACCCTTTCATCCTCTTCATATTTTTGACACCTTTTGAAGCTCTTCATATTTTTCACACCTTTTCTGGCTCTTCAGGTTTTTCAACACCGCTTCATGCTCTTCCTGTTTTTCAGACCGTTTCATGCTCCTCATATTTTTGACACCTTTTGAAGCTCTTCATATTTTTCACACCTTTTCATGCTCTTCATGTTTTTGAACACCGCTTCATGCTCCTCCTATTTTTCAGACCGTTTCATGCTCCTCATGTATTTCACACCTTTTGAAGCTCTTCATATTTTTCACACCTTTTCAGGCTCTCCATGTTTCTCAACACCGCTTCATGCTCCTCCTATTTTTCAGACCACTTCATGCTCGTCATATTTTTCACACCTTTTGAAGCTCTTCATATTTTTCACACCTTTTCAAGCTCTTCATGTTTTTGAACACGGTTTCATGCTCTTCCTGTTTTTCAGACAGTTTCATGCTCCTCATATTTTTGACACCTTTTGAAACTCTTCATATTTTTCACACCTTTTCAGGCTTTTCATGTTTTTCAACACCGCTTCATGATCCTCCTATTTTTCAGAGCGTTTCATGCTCCTCATATTTTTGACACCTTTTGAATCTCTTCATATATTTCACACCTTTTCAGGCTCTTCATGTTTTTGAACACCGCTTCATGCTCCTCCTACTTTTCAGACCTTTTCATGCTCCTCATCTATTTCACAGCTTTTGAAGCTCTTCATATTTTTTAAACCTTTTGAAGCTCTTCATATTTTTCAGAGCTTTTCAGGCACTTCATGTTTTTGAACACCGTTTCATGCTCCTCCTATTTTTCAGAACGTTTCATGCTCCTCATATTTTGACACCTTTTGAAGCTCTTCATATATTTCACACCTTTTCTGGCTCTTCTGTTTTTCAACACCACTTCATGCTCCTCCTATTTTTCAGGCCGTTTCATGCTCCTCATATTTTTGACACCTTTTGAAGCTCTTCATATATTTCCTACATTTTCAGTCTCTTCATATTTTTCAACAAAGCTTCATGCTCCTCCTATGTTTCAGACCGTTTCATGCACCTCATATTTTTCACACCTTTTGAAGCTCTTCATATTTTTCACACCTTTTCAGACTCTTCATGTTTTTCAACACCGCTTCATGCTTCTCCTATTTTTCAGACGGTTTCATGCTCCTCATATTTTTCTCATCTTTTGAAGCTCTTCATATTTTTCACACCTTTTCAGGCTCTTCATGTTTTTCAACACCGCTGCATGCTCCTCCTATTTTTCAGATCTTAACATGCTCCTCATATATTTGACACGTTTTGAAGCTCTCATATTTTTCACACCTTTTCAGGCTTTTCATGTTTTTCAACACCGCTTCATGCTCCTCCTATTTTTCAGACCTTTTCATACTCCTCATATTTTTGACACCTTTTGAAGCTCTTCATATTTTTCACACCTGTTCATGTTCTTCATGTTTTTCAACACCGCTTCATGCTTCTCCTATTTTTCAGACCGTTTCATGCTCCTCATGTATTTCACACCTTTTGAAGCTCTTCATATTTTTCACACCTGTTCATGTTCTTCATGTTTTTCAACACCGCTTCATGCTCCTCCTATTTTTCAGACCTTTTCATACTCCTCATATTTTTGACACCTTTTGAGGCACTTCATATTTTTCACACATCTTCAGGCTCTTCATGTTTTTCAACACCGATTCATGCTCCTCATATATTTGACACCTTTTGAATCTCTTCATATATTTCACACATTTTCAGGTTCTTCATGTTTTTCAACACGACTTCATGCTCCTCCTATTTTTCAGACCGTTTCATACTCATCTCACTTTTAACACATTTTGAAGCTCTTAATATTTTCCACACCTTTTGAAGCTCTTCATATTTTTCAAACTTATTCAGGGTCTTAATCTTTTTCAACACCGCTTCTTGCTCCTCCTATTTTTCAGACCGTTTCATGCTCCTCATATGTTTGACACCTTTTGAAGCTCTGCATATTTTTCACACCTTTTCAGGCTCTTCATGTTTTTGAACACCGTTTCATGCTCCTCCTATTTTTCAGACTGTTTCATGCTCCTCATATTTTTGACACCTTTTGAAGCTCTTCATATTTTTCACATCTCTTCAGGCTCTTCATGTTTTTCAAAGCCACTTCATGCTTCTCCTATTTTTCATACCGTTTCATGCTCCTCTCATTTCTGACACCTTTTGAAGCTCTTCATATTTTCACACCTTTTCAGGCTCTTCATGTCTTTGAACACTGTTTCATGCTGTTCCTATTTTTCAAATCGTTTCATGCTCCTCATATTTTTGACAGATTTTGAAGCTCTTCATTTTTTCACACCTTTTGAAGCTCTTCATATTTTTCACACCTTTTCAAGCTCTTCATGTTTTTGAACACGGTTTCATGCTCTTCCTGTTTTTCAGACAGTTTCATGCTCCTCATATTTTTGACACCTTTGAAACTCTTCATATTTTTCACACCTTTTCAGGCTTTTCATGTTTTTCAACACCGCTTCATGCTCCTCCTATTTTTCTGACCGTTTCATGCTCCTCATCTATTTCACAGCTTTTGAAGCTCTTCATATTTTTTAAACCTTTTGAAGCTCTTCATATTTTTCAGAGCGTTTCAGGCACTTCATGTTTTTGAACACCGTTTCATGCTCCTCCTATTTTTCAGAACGTTTCATGCTCCTCATATTTTGACACCTTTTGAAGCTCTTCATATATTTCACACCTTTTCTGGCTCTTCATGTTTTTCAACACCACTTCATGCTCCGCCTATTTTTCAGGCCGTTTCATGCTCCTCATATTTTTGACACCTTTGGAAGCTCTTCATATATTTCCTACATTTTCAGGCTCTTCATGTTTTTCAACAAAGCTTCATGCTCCTCCTGTGTTTCAGACCGTTTCATGCACCTCATATTTTTCACACCTTTTGAAGCTCTTCATATTTTTCACACCTTTTCAGGCTCTTCATGTTTTTCAACACCGCTTCATGCTTCTCCTATTTTTCAGACGGTTTCATGCTCCTCATATTTTTCACATCTTTTGAAGCTCTTCATATTTTTCACACCTTTTCAGGCTCCTCATGTTTTTCAACACGGCTGCATGCTCCTCCTATTTTTCAGATCTTAACATGCTCCTCATATATTTGACAAGTTTTGAAGCTCTTCATATTTTTCACACCTTTTCAGGCTTTTCATGTTTTTCAACACCGCTTCATGCTCGTCCTATTTTTCAGACTGGTTCATGCTCCTCATATTTTTGACACCTTTTGAAGCTCTTCATATTTTTCACATGTTTTGAAACTCTTCATATTTTTCACACCTTTTCAGGCTCTTCATGTTTTTGAACACCGTTTCATGATCCTCCTATTTTTCAGACCGTTTCATGCTCCTCATATTTTTGACACGTTTTGAAGCTCCCCATATTTTTCACCCCTTTTGAAGCTCTTCATATATTTCACACTTTTTCAGGCTCTTCATGTTTTTGAACACCGCTTCATGCTCCTCCTATTTTTCAGACTGGTTCATGCTCCTCATATTTTTGACACCTTTTGAAGCTCTTCATATTTTTCACATGTTTTGAAACTCTTCATATTTTTCACAGCTTTTCAGCCTCTTCATGTTTTTCAACACCACTTCATGCTCCTCCTATTTTTGAGACCGTTTCATGCTCCTCATGTGTTTCACACCTTTTGAAGCTCTTTATATTTTTCACACCTTTTCAGGCTCTTCATGTTTTTCAACACCGCTTCATGCTCCTTCTCTTTTTCTCACCATTTCATGCTCCTTTTATTTTTAACACCTTTTGAAGCTCTTCATATTTTTTACACCTTTTCAGGTTCTTCATGTTTTTCAACACCGCTTCATGCTCCTCCTATTTTTCACACCATTTCATGCTCATCTCATTTTTTACAGATTTTGAAGCTCTTCGTATTTTTCACACCTTTTGAAGCTCTTCATGTATTTGAACACTGTTTCATTCTGCTCCTATTTTTCAGACCGTTTCATGCTCCTCATATTTTTCTCACCTGTTGAAGCTCCTCGTATTTTTCACACCTTTTGAAGCTCTTTATATTTTTCACACCTTTTCAGGCTCTTCATGTTTATCAACGCCATTTCATGCTCCTCCTATTTTTCAGACCGCTTCATGCTCATCTCATTTTTGACACCTTTTGAAGCTCTTCATATATTTCACACCTTTTCAGGCTCTTCATGTTTTTGAACACAGCTTCATGCTCCTCCTATTTTTCAAACCTTTTCATGCTCCTCATATTTTTGACACGTTTTGAGGCTCTTCATATTTTTCACACCTTTTCAGGCTCTTCATGTTTTTGAACACCGTTTCATGATCCTCCTATTTTTCAGACCGTTTCATGCTCCTAATGTATTTCACACCTTCTGAAGCTCTTCATATTTTTCACACGTTTTGAAGCTCTTCATATTTTTCACACCTTTTCAGGCTCTTCATGTTTTTGAACACGGTTTCAAGCTCCTCCTATTTTTCAGACCGTCTCATGCTCCTCATATTTTTGACACGTTTTGAGGCACTTCATATTTTTCACACCTTTTCAGGTTCTTCATGTTTCTCAACACCGCTTCATGATCCTCCTATTTTTCAGACCGTTTCATTCTCCTCATTTTTTTGAAACCTTTTGAAGCTCTTCATATTTTTTACACCTTTTCAGTCTCTTCATGTTTTTCAACACAGCTTCATTCTCCTTCTTTTTTTCAAACCGTTTCATGCTTCTCATGTATTTCACACGTTTTGAAACTCTCATATTTTTCACACCTTTTCAGGCTCTTCATGTTTTTGAACACCGTTTCATGCTCCTCCTATTTTTCAGACCGTTTCATTCTCATTTAATTTTTGAGAGCTTTTGAAGCTCTTCATATTTTTCACATGTTTTGAAACTCTTCATATTTTTCACACCTTTTCAGGCTCTTCATGTTTTTGAACCCCGTCATGCTCCTCCTATTTTTCAGCCCGTCTCATGCTCCTCATATTTTTGACACCTTTTGAATCTCTTCATATTTTTCACACCTTTTAAGGCTCTTCATGTTTTTCAACACCGCTTCATGCTCCTCCTATTTTTCAGACAGGTTCATGCGCCTCATATTTTTGACACCTTTTGAAGCTCTTCGTATTTTTCACACCTTTTCATGCTCTTTATGTTTTCAACACCGATTCATGCTCCTCCTATTTATTAGAACGTTTCATGCTCCTCCTATTTTTCAAAGCGTTTCATGCGCATCTCATTTTTGACACCTTCTGAAGCTCTTCATTTTTTTCACACCTTTTGAATCTCTTCATATTTTTCAAACCTTTTGAAGCTCTTCATATTATTCACACGTTTTCAGTCTCTTCATGTTTTTCAACACCGCTTCATGCTCCTCCTATTTTTCAGACCGTTTCATGCTCGTCATACTTTTGACACCTTTTGAAGCTCTTCATGTTTTTGAACACCTTTTCATGCTCCTCCTATATTTCAGAATGTTTCATGCTCCTCATGTATTTCACACCTTTTGAAGCTCTTCATATTTTTCACAACTTTTCAGGCTCTTCATGTCTTTGAACACCGCTTCATGCTCCTTCTATTTTTCAGACCGTTTCATGCTCCTCATATTTTTGACACCTTTTGAAGCTCTTCATATTTTTCACACCTTTTCAGTCTCTTCATGTTTTTCAACACCGCTTCACGCTCCTCCTATTTTTCAGACCGTTTCATGCTCCTCATGTATTTCAGACCTTTTGAAGCTCTGCATATTTTTCACACCTTTTCAGGCTCTTCATGTTTTTCAACACGGCTTCATGATCCTCCTATTTTTCAGACCGTTTTAGGGTCCTCATATTTTTCAGACTGTTTCATGCTCCTCATGTATTTCACACCTTTTGAAGCTATTCATTTTTTTCACTCCTTTTCAGGCTCTTCATGTTTATGAACATAGTTTCATGCTCCTCGTATTTTTCAGAAAGTTTCATGCTCCTCCTATTTTTCAGACTGTTTCATGCTCCTCATGTATTTCACACCTTTTGAAGCTCTTCATATTTTTCACACGTTTTCAGGCTCTTCATGTTTTTGATCACCGTTTCATGCTCCTCGTATTTTTCAGACCGTTTCATGCTCCTCATATTTTTCACACCTTTTGAAGCTCTTCTTATTTTTCACACATTTTTAGGCTCTTCACGTTTTTGAACACCGTTTCATGCTGCTTCTATTTTTCACACCTTTTGATGCTGTTCATATCTTTCACACCTTTTCAGGCTCTTCATGTTTTTGAACACCGCTTCATGCTTCGCCTATTTTTCAGACCGTATATTGCTCCTCATGTATTTCACACCTTTTGAAGCTCTCATATTTTTCACATCTTTGTAGGCTCTTCATATTTTTGAACACCGTTTCATGCTCCTCCTATTTTTCAGACCGTTTCATGCTTCTCATATTTTTGACACCTTTTAAAGCTCTTCATATTTTTCACACCTTTTCAGGCCCTTCATGTTTTTGAACACTGCTTCATGCTCCTCCAATTTTTCAGACCGTTTCATGCTCCTCATAATTTTCAAACCTTTTGAAGCTCTTCATATTTTTGACACCTTTTCAGTCTATTCATTTTTTTCAACACCGCTTCATGCTCCTGCTCTTTTTCAGACCATTTCTTGCTCCTCACATTTTTCACCCCTTTTGAAGCTCTTCATACTTTTCACACCTTTTCAGGCTATTCATGTTCTTGAGCACAGCTTCATGCTCCTCCTATTTTTCAGAACTTTTCATGCTCCTCATATTTTGACACCTTTTAAACCCTTCACATTTTTCACAACTTTTCAGGCTCTTCATGTTTTTGAACACCGCTTCATGCTCCTCCTATTTTTCCAACCGCTTCATGCTCCTTCTATTTTTCAGACCGTTTCATGCTCCTCATATTTTTGACAATTTTAGAAGCTCTTCATATTTTTCACACCTTTTCAGGCTCTTCATGATTTTGAACACCGTTTCATGCCCCTCCTAATTTTCAGACCGTTTCATGCTCCTCATATTTTTGACACCTTTTGAAGCTCTTCATATTTTTCACACTTTTTCAGGCTCTTCATATTTTTGAACACACCTTCATGCTCCTCCTATTTTTCAGACCGTTTCATGTTCCTCATGTATTTCACACCTTGTGAAGCTCTTCATATTTTTCACACCTTTTCAGTCTCTTCATGTATTTGAACAGGATTTCATGCTCCTCGTATTTTTCAGACCGTTTCATGCTCCTCATATTTTTGACACCTTTTGAGGCTCTTCATATTTTTCACAACTTTTCAGGCTCGTCATATTTTTTAACACCACTTCATGCTCCTCATATGTTTGACACCTTTTGAATCTCTTCATATATTTCACACATTTTCAGGTTCTTCATGGTTTTCAACACCACTTCATGCTCCTCCTATTTTTCAGACCGTTTCATACTCATCTCACTTTTGACACATTTTGAAGCTCTTCATATTTTCCACACCTTTTGAAGCTCTTCATATTTTTCAAACGTTTTCAGGCTCTTAATCTTTTTCAACACCGCTTCTTGCTCCTCCTATTTTTCAGACCGTTTCATGCTCCTCATATTTTTGACTCGTTTTGAAGCTCTTCATATTTTTCACACCTTTTCAGGCTCTTCATGTTTTTGAACACCGTTTCATGCTCCTCCTATTTTTCAGACCGTTTCATGCTCCTCATATTTTTGACACCTTTTGAAGCTCTTCATATTTTTCACACCTTTTCAGTCTCTGCATGTTTTGAACACCGTTTCATGTTCCTCATATTTTGACACATTTTGAAGCTCTTCATATTTCTCACACCTTTTCAGGCTCTTCATGTTTTTGAACACCGGTTCATGCTCCTCCGATTTTTCACCGTTTCATGCTCCGCATATTTTTACCACCTTTTGAAGCTTTTCATATTTTTCACACATTTTCTGGCTGTTCAAGTTTTTCAACACCACTTCATGCTCCTCCTTTTTTGCAGACCGTTTCATGCTCCCCATATTTTTTACACCTTTTGAAGCTCTTCATATTTTTCACACCTTTTCAGTCTCTTCATGTTTTCTACACCACTTCATGCTGCTCCTACTTTTCAGACCGTTTCATACTACTCATATTTTTGACACCTTTTGAAGTTCTTCATATTTTTCACACCTTTTCAGGCTGTTCATGTTTTTCAACAACGCTCGTGCTCCTCATGTTTTTCAGACCCTTTCATGCTCCTCATATTTTTGACACCTTTTGAAGCTCTTCATATTTTTCACACATTTTCAGGCTCTTCATGTTTTTCAACACCGATTCATGCTCCTCATATGTTTGACACCTTTTGAATCTCTTCATATATTTCACATATTTTCAGGTTCTTCATGTTTTTCAACACCGCTTCATGCTTCTCCTATTTTTCAGACCGTTTCATGCTCCTCATATTTTTGACACCTTTTGAGGCTCTTCATATTTTTCACACATTTTCAGGCTCTTCATGTTTTTCAACACCGATTCATGCTCCTCATATGTTTGACACCTTTTGAATCTCTTCATATATTTCACATATTTTCAGGTTCTTCATGTTTTTCAACACCACTTCATGCTCCTCCTATTTTTCAGACCGTTTCATACTCATCTCACTTTTGACACATTTTGAAGCTCTTCATATTTTCCACACCTTTTGAAGCTCTTCATATTTTTCAAACGTTTTCAGGCTCTTAATCTTTTTCAACACCGCTTCTTGCTCCTCCTATTTTTCAGACCGTTTCATGCTCCTCATATTTTTGACGCGTTTTGAAGCTCTTCATATTTTTCACACCTTTTCAGGCTCTTCATGTTTTTGAACACCGTTTCATGCTCCTCCTATTTTTCAGACCGTTTCATGCTCCTCATATTTTTGACACCTTTTGAAGCTCTTCATATTTTTCACATCTTTTCAGGCTCTTCATGTTTTTCAAAGCCACTTCAGGCTTCTCCTATTTTTCATACCGTTTCATGCTCCTCTCATGTCTGACACCTTTTGAAGCTCTTCATATATTTCACACATTTTCAGGCTCTTCATGTTTTTCAACACCACTTCATGCTCCTCCTATTTTTCAGACCATTTCATGCTCCTCATGTATTTCACACCTTTTGAAGCTCTTTATATTTTCACACCTTTTTAGGCTCTTCATGTTTTTCAACACCACTTCATGCTCTTCTATTTTCAGACGGTTTCAAGCTCTTCTTATTTTTGACACCTTTTGAAGCTCCTCATATATTTCACACCATTTCAGGCTCTTCATGTTTTTCAACACCACTTCATGCTCCTCCTATTTTTAAGACCGTTTCATGTTCCACATATTTTTCATCCCTTTTGAAGGTCTTCATATTTTTCACACCTTTTCAGGCTCTTCATGTTTTTGAGCACCGTTTCAAGCTCCTCCTATTTTTCACACCTTTTGAAGCTCTTCATATATTTCACACATTTTCAGGCTTTTCATGTTTTTCAACAACGCTTCATGCTCCTCATATTTTTCACACCTTTTGAAGCTCTTCATATTTTTCACAAATTTTCAGGCTCTTCATGTTTTTGAAGAACGCTTCATGATCCTACAATTTTCAGACCGTTTCAAACTCCTCATGTGTTTCACACCATTTGAAGCTCTTCATATTTTTCACACCTTTTCAGTCTCTTCATGTTTTTGAACAGCGTTTCATGCTGCTCCTATTTTTCAGACGGTTTCATACTCCTCATATTTTTGACACATTTTGAAGCTCTTCATATATTTCACACCTTTAAAGCTCTTCATATTTTTCAACACCACTTCATGCTCCTCCTATTTTTCAGACCGTTTCATGCTCCTCATATTTCTCACACCTTTTGAAGCTCTTCATAATTTTCACACCTTTTCAGGCTCTTCATGTTTTTAAACACTGTTTCATGCTCCACCTATTTTTCAGACCGTTTCATTCTCCTCATATTTTTGACACTTTTTGAAGCTCTTCATATTTTTCACACCTTTTTCAGACTCTTCATGTTTTTGAAAACTGCTTCATGCTCCTCCTTTTTTTCAGACCGTTTAATGCTCCTCATGTATTTCACACCTTTTGAAGCTCTTCATATTTTTCACACTTTTTCAGGCTCTTCATGTTTTTCAAGACCGCTTCATGCTCCTCCTATTTTTCAGAACGTTTCATGCTCCTCATATTTTTGACACTTTTTGAAGCTCTTCATATTTTTCACACCCTTTCAGACTCTTCATGTTTTTGAAAACCGCTTCATGCTCCTCCTTTTTTTCAGACCGTTTAATGCTCCTCATGTATTTCACACCTTTTGAAGCTCTTCATATTTTTCACACCTTTTCAGGCTCTTGATGATTTTCAACACCACTTCATTCTCCTCCTTTTTTCAGACCGTTTCATGCTCATCTCATTTTGACACCATTTTAAGCTCTTCATATTTTTCACACCTTTTGAAGCTCTTCATATTTTTCAACACCTTTTGAAGCTCTTCATATTTTTCATATTTTTGAAGCTCTTCATATTTTTCACACCTTTTCAGGCTCTTCAGGTTTTTGAACACCCGTTCATGCTCCTCCTCTTTTTCAGACCGTTTCATGCTCCTCCTATTTACAGACCGTTTCATGCTCCTCATATTTTTGACAACTTTTGAAGCTCTTCATATTTTTCACACTTTTTCAGGCTCTTCGTGTTTTTCAACACCACTTCATGCTCCTCCTATTTTTCAGACCGGTTCATGCTCCTCATAATTTTGACACCTTTTGAAGCTTTTCATATTTTTCACACCTTTTCAGGCTCTTCATGTTTTTCCACACCACTTCATGCTTCTCCTATTTTTCAGCCCGTTTCATGCTCCTCATGTATTTCACACCTTTTGAAGCTCTTCATATTTTTAACCCCTTTTCAGGCTCTTCATGTTTTTGATCACCGTTTCATGTTCCTCCTATTTTTCAGACCGTTTCATGCTCCTCATAATTTTGACACCTTTTGAGGCTTTTTATATTTTTCACACCTTTTCAGGCTCTTCATGTTTTGAACACCGCTTCATGCTCCTCCTATTTTTCAGACCGTTTCATGCTCCTCATATTTTTCACACATTTTGAAGCTCTTCATATTTTTCACACCTTTTCAGGCTCTTCATGTTTTTCAACACCAGTTCATGCTCCTCATATTTTTCAGACCGTTTCATGCTCCTCATATTTTTGACACCTTTAGAAACTCTTCATATTTTTCACACCTTTTGAAGCTCTTCATATTTGTCACACCTTTTGATGCTCTTCATATTTTTCATCTTTTTGAATCTCTTCATATTTTCACACCTTTTCAGGCTCTTCATGTTTTTCAACACCGCTTCATGCTCCTCCTATTTTTCAGACCGTATCATGCTCCTCATAGTTTTCACACCTTTTGAAGCTCTTCATACTTTTCATATTTTTGAAGATCTTCATATTTTTCACACGATTTCAGACTCTTCCTGTTTTTCAACTCCGCTTCAGCTCCTGCTATTTATCATACCGTTTCATGCTTCTCATATTTTTGACACGTTTTGAGGCTCTTCATAGTTTTCACACCTTTTCAGTCTCTGCATGTTTTGAACACCGTTTCATGTTCCTCATGTATTTCACACCTTTTGAAGCTCTTCATATCTTGCACACCTTTTCAGGCTCTTCATGTTGTTGAACACCGGTTCATGCTCCTCCGATTTTTCACCGTTTCATGCTCCGCATATTTTTACCACCTTTTGAAGCTTTTCATATTTTTCACACATTTTCTGGCTGTTCAAGTTTTTCAACACCACTTCATGCTCCTCCTTTTTTGCAGACCGTTTCATGCTCCCCATATTTTTTACACCTTTTGAAGCTCTTCATATTTTTCACACGTTTTCAGGCTCTTCATGTTTTTCAACACCCCTTCTTGTTCATCCTATTTTTCAGACCGTTTCATGCTTCTATCATTTCTGACACCTTTTGAAGCTCTTCATATATTTCACACATTTTCAGGCTCTTCATGTTTTTCAACACCACTTCATGCTCCTCCGATTTTTCAGACCGTTTCATGCTCATCTAACTTTTGACACATTTTGAAGCTCTTCATATTTTCCACACCTTTTGAAGCTCTTCATATTTTTCAAACGTTTTCAGGCTCTTCATTTTTTTCAACACCGCTTCTTGCTCCTCCTATTTTTCAGACCGCTTCATTCTCCTCATTATTTTTGACACCTTTTGAAGCTCTTCATATTTTTGAACACCTTTTGAAGCTCTTCATATTTTTCACACTTTTTCAGGCTCTTCATGTTTTTCCACACCGCTTCATGCTCCTCCTATTTTTCAGACAGTTTCATGTGCCTCTTCTTTTTGACACCTTTTGAAGGTCTTCATATTTTTCACACCTTTTCAGGCTCTTCATGTTTCTCAACACCGTTTCATGCTCCTCCTATTTTAAAGATAGTTTCATGCTCCTCATATATTTGAAAACTTTTGAAGCTATTCATATTTTTCACACCTTTTCAGCCTCTTCATGTTTCTCAACAGCACTTCATGCTCCTCCTGTTTTTCACACCGTTTCATGATCCTCATATTTTTGACACGTTTAGAAGCTCTTCATATTTTTCACACCTTTTCAGTCTCTTCATGTTTTCTACACCACTTCATGCTGCTCCTACTTTTCAGACCGTTTCATACTACTCATATTTTTGACACCTTTTGAAGTTCTTCATATTTTTCACTCCTTTTCAGGCTGTTCATGTTTTTCAACACCGCTCGTGATCCTCATATTTTTCAGCCCTTTCATGCTCCTCATATTTTTGACACCTTTTGAAGCTCTTCATATTTTTCACACTTTTTCAGGCTCTTCATGTTTTTCAACACCGCTTCATGCTCTTCCTATTTTTCAGACCGTTTCATGCTCCTCATATTTTTGACACCTTTTGAAACTCTTCATATTTTTCACACCTTTTCATGCTCTTCATGTTTTTGAACACCGCTTCATGCTCCTCCTATTTTTCAGACCGGTTCATGCTCCTCATATTTTTGACACCTTTTGAGGCTCTTCATATTTTTCACAAATTTTCAGGCTCTTCATGTTTTTCAACACCGATTCATGCTCCTCATATTTTTGACACCTTTTGAATCTCTTCATATATTTCACACATTTTCAGGTTCTTCATGTTTTTCAACACCACTTCATGCTCCTCCTATTTTTCAGACCGTTTCATACTCATCTCACTTTTGACACATTTTGAAGCTCTTCATATTTTCCACACCTTTTGAAGCTCTTCATATTTTTCAAACGTTTTCAGGCTCTTAATCTTTTTCAATACCGCTTCTTGCTCCTCCTATTTTTCAGACCGTTTCAGGCTCCTCATATTTTTGACGCGTTTTGAAGCTCTTCATATTTTTCACACTTTTTCAGGCTCTTCATGTTTTTGAACACCGTTTCATGCTCCTCCTATTTTTCAGACCGTTTCATGCTCCTCATATTTTTGACACCTTTTGAAGCTCTTCATATTTTTCACATCTTTTCAGGCTCTTCATGTTTTTCAAAGCCACTTCATGCTTCTCCTATTTTTCAAACCGTTTCATGCTTGTCATGTATTTCACACGTTTTGAAGCTCTCATATTTTTCACACCTTTTCAGGCTCTTCATGTTTTTGAACACCGTTTCATGCTCCTCCTATTTTTCAGACCGT
Organism: Dama dama; assembly: GCF_033118175.1. Classification (NCBI taxonomy): domain Eukaryota; kingdom Metazoa; phylum Chordata; class Mammalia; order Artiodactyla; family Cervidae; genus Dama; species Dama dama. The sequence continues at coordinate 347,161 of NW_026870993.1, read as the reverse complement.
TTCATGCGCCTCATATTTTTGACACCTTTTGAAGCTCTTCGTATTTTTCACACCTTTTCATACTCTTTATGTTTTCAACGCCGATTCATGCTCCTCCTATTTTTCAGAACGTTTCATTCTCCTCCTATTTTTCAAACCGTTTCATTCCCATCTCATTTTTGACACCTTCTGAAGCTCTTCATATTTTTCACACCTTTTGAATCTCTTCATATTTTTCAAACCTTTTGAAGCTCTTCATATATTTCACACTTTTTCAGGCGTTTAATGTTTTTCACAACCGCTACATGCTCCTCCTATTTTTCAGACCGTTTCATGATCCTCATATTTTTGACACCTTTTGAAGCTCTTCATGTATTTCACACCTTTTCAGGCTCTTCATGTTTTTCAACACCGCTTCATGCTCCTCCAATTTTCAGACCTTTTCATGCTCCTTATATTTTTGACAACTTTTGAATCTCTTCATATTTTTCACACTTTTTCACACTCATCATGTTTTTCAACACCGCTTCAGGCTCCTCCTAATTTTCAGAACGTTTCATGCTCCTCCTATTTTTCCCACCTTTTGAAGCTCTTCATATATTTCACACTTTTTCAGGCGTTTCATGTTTTTCACAACCGCTTCATGCTCCTCCTATTTTTCAGACCGTTTCATGCTCCTGATATTTTTGACAGCTTTTGAAGCTCTTCATGTATTTCACAACTTTTCAGGCTCTTCATGTTTTTCAATACCGCTTCAGGCTCCTCCAATTTTCTGACCGTTTCATGCTCCTTATATTTTTGACAACTTTTGAATCTCTTCATATTTTTCACACCTTTTCACGCTCATCATGTTTTTCAACACCGCTTCATGCTCCTCCTAATTTACAGAACGTTTCATGCTCCTCCTAATTTTGCCACCTTTTGAAGCTCTTCATATTTTTCACACCTTTTCAGGCTCTTCATGTTTTTGAACACCGTTTCATGCTCCTCCTATTTTTCCGACCGTTTCATGCTCATTTAATTTTTGAGAGCTTTTAAAGCACTTCATATTTTTCACATCTTTTGAAACTCTTCATATTTTTCAACCCTTTTCAGTCTCTTCATGTTTTTCAACACCGCTTCATGCTGCTCCAATTTCTCAGACCGTTTCATGCTCACCTCTTTTTTGACAGCTTTTGAAGCTTTTCATATTTTTCACACCTTTTGAAGCGCTTCATTTTTTGCAGACCTTTTAAGGCTCTTCATGTTTTTGAACATTGCTTCATGCTCCTCCTATTTTTCAGACCGTTTCATGCTCTCTCATTTCTGACACCTTTTGAAGCTCCTCATATATTTCACACCTTTTCAGGCTCTTCATGTTTTTCAACACCGCTTCATGCTCATCCTATTTTTCAGACCGTTTCATGCTCCTCTCATTTCTGACACCTTTTGAAGCTCTTCATATTTTTCACACCGATTCAAGCTCTTCATATTTTTCAAACGTTTTCAGGCTCTTCATGTTTTTGAACACCGCTTCTTGCTCCTCTTATTTTTCAGACCGTTTCATACTCCTCATGTTTTTTACACCTTTTGAAGCTCTTCATATTTTTCACCCCTTTTCAGGCTCTTCATGTTTTTCAACAGCGCTTCATGCTCCTCCTATTTTTCAGACCGTTTCATGCTCCTCATTTTTTTGACACCTTTTGACGCTCTTCATATATTTCACACCTTTTCAGGCTCTTCATAATTTCCAACACCGTTTTAAGCTCGACCCATTTTCTAGACCGTTGCATGCTTCTCATAATTTTGACACATTTTGAAGCTCTTCATATACTTCACACCTTTTCAGGCTCTTCATGTTTTTAAACACCGCTTCATGCTCCTGCTATTTTTCAGACCGTTTCATGCTCCTCTTATTTTTGACACCTTTTGAAGCTCCTCATATATTTCACACCTTTTGAAGCTCTTCATATATTTAACACTTTTTTAGGCTCTTCACGTTTTTCAACTCCACTTCATGCTCCACCTATTATTCAGACCGTTTCATGCTCCTCATAATTTTGACACCTTTTGAAGCTCTTCATATTTTTCACACCTTTTCAGGCTCTTCATGTTTTTCAACACCGATTCATGCTCTCCTATTTTTCAGACCTTTTCATGCTGCTCATGTATTTCACACCTCTTGACGCTCTGCATATTTTTCACACCTTTTCAGGCTCTTCATGTTTTTGAACACCGCTTGTTGATCCTCCTATTTTTCAGATCGCTTCATGGTCCTCAAATGTTTGACACTTTTTGTAGCTCTTCATATTTTTCACACCATTTCAGGCTGTTCTTGTATTTCTACACCGCTTCATGATCCTCTTATTTTTCAGACCGTTTCATGCTCGTCATACTTTTGGCACCTTTTGAAGCTCTTCATGTTTTTGAACACCTTTTCATGCTCCTCCTATATTTCAGAATGTTTCATGCTCCTCATGTATTTCACACCTTTTGAAGCTCTTCATATTTTTCACAACTTTTCAGGCTCTTCATGTCTTTGAACACCGCTTCATGCTCCTTCTATTTTTCAGACCGTTTCATGCTCCTCATATTTTTGACACCTTTTGAAGCTCTTCATATTTTTCACACCTTTTCAGTCTCTTCATGTTTTTCAACACCGCTTCAGGCTGCTCCTATTTTTCAGACCGTTTCATGCTCCTCATGTATTTCACACCTTTTGAAGCTCTGCATATTTTTCACACCTTTTCAGGCTCTTCATGTTTTTCAACACGGCTTCATGATCCTCCTATTTTTCAGACCGTTTTAGGGTCCTCATATTTTTCAGACTGTTTCATGCTCCTCATGTATTTCACACCTTTTGAAGCTATTCATTTTTTTCACTCCTTTTCAGGCTCTTCATGTTTATGAACATAGTTTCATGCTCCTCGTATTTTTCAGAAAGTTTCATGCTCCTCCTATTTTTCAGACTGTTTCATGCTCCTCATGTATTTCACACCTTTTGAAGCTCTTCATATTTTTCACACGTTTTCAGGCTCTTCATGGTTTTGATCACCGTTTCATGCTCCTCGTATTTTTCAGACCGTTTCATGCTCCTCATATTTTTCACACCTTTTGAAGCTCTTCTTATATTTCACACATTTTTAGGCTCTTCACGTTTTTGAACACCGTTTCATGCTGCTTCTATTTTTCACACCTTTTGATGCTGTTCATATCTTTCACACCTTTTCAGGCTCTTCATGTTTTTGAACACCGCTTCATGCTTCGCCTTTTTTTCAGACCGTATATTGCTCCTCATGTATTTCACACCTTTTGAAGCTCTCATATTTTTCACATCTTTGTAGGCTCTTCATATTTTTGAACACCGTTTCATGCTCCTCCTATTTTTAGACCGTTTCATGATCCTCATATTATTGACACCTTTTGAAGCTCTTCATATTTCTCACACCTTTCAAGCTCTTCATGTTTTTGAACACCGCTTCATGCTCCTCCTATTTTTCAGACCGTTTCATGCTCCTCATAGTTTTGACATCTTTTGAAGCTTTTCATATTTTTCACACCTTTTCAGGCTCTTCATTTTTTTCAATACCACTTCATGCTCCTCCTATTTTACAGACAGTTTCATGCTCATCTCATTTTTGACACCTTTTGTAGCTCTTCATATTTTTCACACCTTTTGAAGCTCTTCATATTTTTCACACGTTTTCAGGCTCTTCATGTTTTTAACACCGCTTCATGCTCTTCCTATTTTTCAGACCGTTTCATGCTCCTCATATTTTTGACAGCTTTTGAAGCTCTTCATATTTTTCACACCTTTTCAGGCTCTTCATGTTTTTCATCACCACTTCATGCTCCTCTTATTTTTCAGACCGTCTCATGCTCCTCATATTTTTCACACCTTGAAACTCTTCATATTTTTCACACCTTTTCAGGCTCTTCATGGTTTGAACACCGCTTCATGGTCCTCCTATTTTTCAGACCGTTTCATTCTCCTCATATTTTTGACACCTTTTGAAGCTTTTCATATTTTTCACACCTTTTCAGGCTCTTCATGTTTTTGAACACCACTTCATGCTCCTCCAATTTTTCAGACCGTTTCATGTTCCTCATAAGTTTGACACCTTTGAAAGCTCTTCATATATCTCACACCTTTTAAGGCTCTTCATGTTTTCAACACCACTTCATGCTCCTCTATTTTTCAGACCATTTCATGCTCATCTCATTTTTGACACCTTTTGAAGCTCTTCATATTTTTCACACATTTTGAAGCTCTTCATATTTTTGATACGTTTTCAGGCTCTTCATGTTTTTCAACACCACTTCATGCTCCTCTATTTTTCAGACCATTTCATGCTCATCTCATTTTTGACACCTTTTGAAGCTCTTCATATTTTTCACTCCTTTTGATGCTCTTCATATTTTTCACACCTTTTCAGGCTTTTCATGTTTTTCACAACCGCTTCATGATCCTCATATTTTTCAGACCGTTTCAGGCTCCTCATATTTTTGACATCTTTTGAAGCTCTTCATATTTTTCACACCTTTTCAGGCTCTTCATTTTTTTGAACACCGTTTCATGCTCCTCCTATTTTTCAGACCGTTTCATGCTCCTCATATTTTTCACACCTTTTGAAGCTCTTCATATTTTTCACACCTTTTCAGGCTCTTCATGTTTTTGAACACCGTTTCATGCTCCTCCTAATTTTCAGACCGTTTCATGCTCCTCATATTTTTCACACCTGTTGAAGCTCCTCGTATTTTTCACACCTTTTGAAGCTCTTCATATATTTCACACTTTTTCAGGCGTTTCATGTTTTTCACAACCGCTACATGCTCCTCCTATTTTTCAGACCGTTTCATGCTCCTCATATTTTTGACACCTTTTGAAGCTCTTCATGTATTTCACAACTTTTCAGGCTCTTCATGTTTTTCAACACCGCTTCATGCTCCTCCAATTTTCAGACCGTTTCATGCTCCTTATATTTTTGACAACTTTTGAATCTCTTCATATTTTTCACACTTTTTCACAGTCATCATGTTTTTCAACAACTCTTCATGCTCCTCCTAATTTTCAGAACGTTTCATGCTCCTCCTATTTTTGCCACCTTTTGAATCTCTTCATATATTTCACACCATTTCAGGCTCTTCATATTTTTCACAACCGCTTCATGATCCTCATATTTTTCAGACCTTTTCATGCTCCTCATATTTTTGACACCTTTTGAATCTCTTCATATATTTCACACCTTTTCAGGCTCTTCATGTTTTTGAACACCGCTTCATGCTCCTCCTATTTTTCAGACCGTTTCATGCTCCTCATGTATTTCACACCTTTTGAAGCTCTTCATATTTTTCACACCTGTTCAGTCTCTTCATGTTTTTCAACACTGTTTCATGCTCCTCCTATTTTTCAGACCTTTTCATGCTCCTCATATTTTGACACGTTTCGAGGCTCTTCATATATTTCACACCTTTTCAGGCCCTTCATGTTTTTGAACACCATTTTATGTTCCTCCTATTTTTCAGACCGTTTCATGCTCCTAATATTTTTGACACCTTTTGAAGCCCTTCATATCTTTCACACCTTTTCAGGCTCTTCATTTTTTTGAACAGCGCTTCATGGTCCTTTTATCTTTCAGACCGTTTCATGCTCCTCATATTTTTCACACCCTTTGAAGCTCCTCGTATTTTTCACACCTTTTGAAGCTCTTCATATATTTCACACTTTTTCAGGCGTTTCATGTTTTTCACAACCGCTTCATGCTCCTCCTATTTTTCAGACCGTTTCATGCTCCTCATATTTTTGACAGCTTTTGAAGCTCTTCATGTATTTCACAACTTTTCAGGCTCTTCATGTTTTTCAATACCGGTTCAGGCTCCTCCAATTTTCAGACCGTTTCATGCTCCTTATATTTTTGACAACTTTTGAATCTCTTCATATTTTTCACACCTTTTCACGCTCATCATGTTTTTCAACACCGCTTCATGCTCCTCCTAATTTTCAGAACGTTTCATGCTCCTCCTAATTTTGCCACCTTTTGAAGCTCTTCATATTTTTCACACCTTTTCAGGCTCTTCATGTTTTTGAACACCGTTTCATGCTCCTCCTATTTTTCCGACCGTTTCATGCTCATTTAATTTTTGAAAGCTTTTAAAGCACTTCATATTTTTCACATCTTTTGAAACTCTTCATATTTTTCAACCCTTTTCAGTCTCTTCATGTTTTTCAACACCGCTTCATGCTGCTCCAATTTCTCAGACCGTTTCATGCTCACCTTTTTTTTGACAGCTTTTGAAGATTTCATATTTTTCACACCTTTTGAAGCGCTTCATTTTTTGCAGACCTTTTAAGGCTCTTCATGTTTTTGAACATTGCTTCATGCTCCTCCTATTTTTCAGACCGTTTCATGCTCTCTCATTTCTGACACCTTTTGAAGCTCCTCATATATTTCACACCTTTTCAGGCTCTTCATGTTTTTCAACACCGCTTCATGCTCATCCTATTTTTCAGACCGTTTCATGCTCCTCTCATTTCTGACACCTTTTGAAGCTCTTCATATTTTTCACACCGATTCAAGCTCTTCATATTTTTCAAACGTTTTCAGGCTCTTCATGTTTTTGAACACCGCTTCTTGCTCCTCTTATTTTTCAGACCGTTTCATACTCCTCATGTTTTTTACACCTTTTGAAGCTCTTCATATTTTTCACCCCTTTTCAGGCTCTTCATGTTTTTCAACACCGCTTCATGCTCCTCCTATTTTTCAGACCGTTTCATGCTCCTCATTTTTTTGACACCTTTTGAAGCTCTTCATATATTTCACACCTTTTCAGGCTCTTCATAATTTTCAACACCGTTTTAAGCTCGTCCCATTTTCTAGACCGTTGCATGCTTCTCATAATTTTGACACATTTTGAAGCTCTTCATATACTTCACACCTTTTCAGGCTCTTCATGTTTTTAAACACCGCTTCATGCTCCTGCTATTTTTCAGACCGTTTCATGCTCCTCTTATTTTTGACACCTTTTGAAGCTCCTCATATATTTCACACCTTTTGAAGCTCTTCATATATTTAACACTTTTTTAGGGTCTTCACTTTTTTCAACTCCACTTCATGCTCCACCTATTATTCAGACCGTTTCATGCTCCTCATAATTTTGACACCTTTTGAAGCTCTTCATATTTTTCACACCTTTTCAGGCTCTTCATGTTTTTCAACACCGATTCATGCTCTCCTATTTTTCAGACCTTTTCATGCTGCTCATGTATTTCACACCTCTTGACGCTCTGCATATTTTTCACACCTTTTCAGGCTCTTCATGTTTTTGAACACCGCTTGTTGATCCTCCTATTTTTCAGATCGCTTCATGGTCCTCAAATGTTTGACACTTTTTGTAGCTCTTCATATTTTTCACACCATTTCAGGCTGTTCTTGGATTTCTACACCGCTTAATGATCCTCTTATTTTTCAGACCGTTTCATGCTCGTCATACTTTTGACACCTTTTGAAGCTCTTCATGTTTTTCACACATTTTCAGTCTCTTCATTTTTTTGAACACCGTTTCATGCTCCTCCTATTTTTCAGACCGTTTCAGGCTCCTCATATTTTTGACATCTTTTGAAGCTTTTCATATTTTTCACACCTTTTCAGGCTCTTCATTTTTTTCAATACCACTTCATGCTCCTCCTATTTTACAGACAGTTTCATGCTCATCTCATTTTTGACACCTTTTGTAGCTCTTCATATTTTTCACACCTTTTGAAGCTCTTCATATTTTTCACACGTTTTCAGGCTCTTCATGTTTTTAACACCGCTTCATGCTCTTCCTATTTTTCAGACCGTTTCATGCTCCTCATATTTTTGACAGCTTTTGAAGCTCTTCATATTTTTCACACCTTTTCAGGCTCTTCATGTTTTTCATCACCACTTCATGCTCCTCTTATTTTTCAGACCGTCTCATGCTCCTCATATTTTTCACACCTTGAAACTCTTCATATTTTTCACACCTTTTCAGGCTCTTCATGGTTTGAACACCGCTTCATGGTCCTCCTATTTTTCAGACCGTTTCATTCTCCTCATATTTTTGACACCTTTTGAAGCTTTTCATATTTTTCACACCTTTTCAGGCTCTTCATGTTTTTGAACACCACTTCATGCTCCTCCAATTTTTCAGACCATTTCATGTTCCTCATAAGTTTGACACCTTTGAAAGCTCTTCATATATCTCACACCTTTTAAGGCTCTTCATGTTTTTCAACACCACTTCATGCTCCTCTATTTTTCAGACCATTTCATGCTCATCTCATTTTTGACACCTTTTGAAGCTCTTCATATTTTTCACACATTTTGAAGCTCTTCATATTTTTGATACGTTTTCAGGCTCTTCATATTTTTCAACACTCCTTCATGCTCCTCCTGTTTTTCAGACCGTTTCAAGCTCCTCATATATTTCAAACCTTTTGAAGCTCTTCATATTTTTCATACCCTTTAAGGCTCTTCATGTTTTTCGACAGCGCTTCATGATCCTCCTATTTTTCAGACCGTTTCATGCTCCTCATATTTTGACACGTTTTGAAGCTCTTCATATTTTTCACACCTTTTCAGGCTCTTCATGTTTTTGAACTCCGCTTCATGCTCCTCCTATTTTTCACACCGTTTCATGCTCCTCATATTTTTGACATTTTTTGAGGATGTTCGTATTTTTCAATCCTTTCCAGACTCTTCATGTCTTACAATACCGCTTCATGCTCCACCTATTTTTCAGACCGTTTCATGCTCCTCATATTTTTGACACCTTTTGAAGCTCTTCATATTTTTCACACCTTTTCAGGCTCTTCATGTTTTCAACACCACTTCATGCTCCTCCTATTTTTCAGACCGTTTCATGATCATCTCATTTTTGTCACGTTCTGAAGCTCTTCATATTTTTCACACCTTTTGAAGCTCTTCATATTTTTCACACATTTTCAGGCTCTTCATGTTTTTCAACACCGCTGCATGATCCTCCTATTTTTCAGACCGTTTCATGCTCCTCATAATTTTCAAACCTTTTGAAGCTCTTCATATTTTTGACACCTTTTCAGTCTATTCATTTTTTTCAACACCGCTTCATGCTCCTGCTCTTTTTCAGACCATTTCATGCTCCTCACATTTTTCACCCCTTTTGAAGCTCTTCATACTTTTCACACCTTTTCAGGCTATTCATGTTTTTGAGCACAGCTTCATGCTCCTCCTATTTTTCAGAACTTTTCATGCTCCTCATATTTTGACACCTTTTAAACTCTTCACATTTTTCACAACTTTTCAGGCTCTTCATGTTTTTGAACACCGCTTCATGCTCCTCCTATTTTTCCGACCGCTTCATGCTCCTTCTATTTTTCAGACCGTTTCATGCTCCTCATATTTTTGACAATTTTGGAAGCTCTTCATATTTTTCACACCTTTTCATGCTCTTCATGTTTTTGAACACCGTTTCATGCCCCTCCTAATTTTCAGACCGTTTCATGCTCCTCATATTTTTGAAACCTTTTGAAGCTCTTCATATTTTTCACACCTTTTCAGGCTCTTCATGATTTTGAACACCGCTTCATGCTTCTCCTTATTTTCAGGCCTTTTCATGTTCCTCATATTTTTGACACCTTGTGAAGCTCTTCATATTTTTCACACCTTTTCAGTCTCTTCATGTATTTGAACAGGATTTCATGCTCCTCGTATTTTTCACACCGTTTCATGCTCCTCATATTTTTGAAACCTTTTGAAGCTCTTCATATTTTTCACAACTTTTCATGCTTGTCATGTTTTTCAACAACACTTCATGCTCCTCCTATTTTTCACACCTTTTGAAGCTCTTCATATTTTTCAAAAATTTTCAGGCTCTTCATGTTTTTGAAGAACGCTTCATGCTCCTACAATTTTCAGACCGTTTCAAACTCCTCATGTGTTTCACACCATTTGAAACTCTTCATATTTTTCACATATTTTTAGGCTCTTCATGTATTTCCACAACGTTTCAGCCTCTCCTATTTTTCAGACCATTTCATGCTCCTCATATTTTTCACACCTTTTGAAGCTCTTCATATATTTCACACCTTTTCAGGCTCTTCATGTATTTCAACACCGTTTCATGATTCTCCTATTTTACAGACCGTTTCATGCTCCTAATGTATTTCACACATTTTGAAGCTCTTCATATTTTTCACACCTTTTCAGGCTCTTCATGTTTTTGAACACCGTTTCATGCTCCTCCTATATTTCAGACCGTTTCATGCTCCTCATATTTTTGACACCTTGAAGCTCTTCATATTTTTCACACCTTTGCAGGCTCTTCATATTCTTCAACACCGCTTCATGCTCCTCCTTTTGTTCAGACCGTTTCATGCTCCTCATATTTTTGACACCTTTTGAAGCTCTTCATATTTTTCACACCTTTTCAGGCCCTTCATGTTTTTCACACGTTTTCAGGTTCTTCATGTTTTTGAACACCGTTTCATGCTGCTCCTATTTTTCAGACCGTTTCATGCTCCCATATTTTTGACACCTTTTGAAGCTCTTCATATTTTTCACAGCTTTTCATGCTCTTCATGTTCTTCAACACTGCTTCATGCTCCTCCTATTTTTCAGACAGTTTCATGCTCCTCATGTTTTTCACACCTTTTGAAGCTCTTCATATTTTTCACACCTTTTCATGCTCTTAATGTTTTTGAACACCGCTACAATCCTCCTCCTATTCTTCAGACCGTTTCATGCTCCTCATATTTTTCACTCCTTTTGAAGCTCTTCATATTTTTAACACCTTTTCAGGCTCTTCATGTTTCTCAACACTGCTTCTTGCTCCTCCTACTTTTCAGACCTTTTCATTCTCCTCATATTTTTTACACCTTTTGAAGCTCTTCATATATTTCACACTTTTTCAGACTTTTCCTTTTTTTCAAAACGACTTCATGCTCCTCCTATTTTTCAGACGGTTTCATGCTCATCTCATTTTGACACCTTTTGAAGCTCTTCATGTTTTTCACATCTTTTGAAGCTTTTCATATTTTTCACAACTTTTCAGGCTCTTTATGATTTTCAACAGCGCTTCATGCTCCTTCTATTTTTCAGACCGTTTCATGCTCCTCATAATTTTGACACCTTTTGAAGCTTTCATATTTTTAACACCTTTTCAGGCTCTTCATCTTTTTCAACACCACTTCATGCTCCTCCTTATTTGCAGACCGTTTCATGCTACTCATATTTTTAACACCTTTTGAAGCTCTTCATATTTCTCACAGCTTTTCAGGCTCTTCATGTTTTTCAACAACGCTTCATGCTCCTCCGATTTTTCAGACCGTTTCATGCTCCTCATATTTTTGACACCTTTTGAAGCTCTTCATATTTTTCACACCTTTTCAGGCTCTTCATGTTTTTGAACACCGCTTCATGCTCCTCCTATTTTTAAGACCGTTTCATTCTCCTCACATTTTTGACTCCTTTTGAAGCTCTTCATATATTTCACACCTTTTCAGACTCTTCATTTTTTTCAACACCACTTCATGCTCCTCCTGTTTTTCAGACCGTTTCATGCTCATCTCATTTTGACACCTTTTGAAGCTCTTCATATTTTCACACCTTTTGAAGCTCTTCATATTTTTCAAACCTTTTTCAGCTCTTCATGATTTTTAAAACCGCTTCATGCTCCTCCTATTTTTCACACCGTTTCATGCTCATCTCATTTTTGACACCCTTTGAAGCTCTTCATATTTTTCACAACTTTTGAAGCTCTTATTATTTTTCATATTTTTGAAGCTCTTCATATTTTTCACACCTTTTCAGCCTCTTCATGTTTTTCAACACCACTTCTTGCTCCTGCTATTTTTCAGACAATTTCATGCTCCTCATATTTTTCACACCTTTTCAGGCTCTTCATGTTTTTGAACACAGCTTCATGCTCCTCCCATTTTTCAGACCGTTTCATGCTCCTCATATTATTGACACCTTTTGAATCTCTTCATATTTTTCACATCTTTTCAGGCTCTTCATGTTTTTCAACACCGCCTTATGCTCCTCCTTTTTTTCACACTGTTTCATGCTCCTCATGTAATTCACACCTTTTGAAGCTCTTTATATTTTTCACACCTTTTCAGGCTCTTCATGTTTTTCAACACCACTTCATGCTCCTCCTATTTTTCAGACCGTTTCATGGTACTAATATTTCTGTCACGTTTTGAAGCTCTTCATATTTTTGACACCTTTTCAGGCTCTTCATGTTTCTGATCACCGTTTCATGCTCCTCCTATCTTTCAGACCGTTTCATGCTTCTCATATTTTTGACACCATTTGAAGCTCTTTATATTTTTCACACCTTTTCAGGCTCTTCATGTTTTTGAACACCGCTCATGATCCTCCAAATTTTCAGACCGTTTCATGCTCTTCATATTTTTGACACCTTTTGAAGCTTTTCATATATTTCACACCTTTTCAGGCTCTTCATGTTTTTCCACACCACTTCATGTTTTTCCTATTTTTCAGACCGTTTCATGCTCCTCATGAATTTCACACCTTTTGAAGCTCTTCATATTTTTCACAACTTTTCTTGCTCTTCATGTTTCTGATCACCGTTTCATGCTCCTCCTATCTTTCAGACCGTTTCATGCTTCTCATATTTTTAACACCATTTGAAGCTCTTCGTATTTCTCACACGTTTTCAGGCTCTTCATGTTTTTGAACACCGCTCATGATCCTCCAAATTTTCAGACCGTTTCATGGCCTTCATATTTTTGACACCTTTTGAAGCTTTTCATATTTTTCACACCTTTTCAGGCTCTTCATGTTTTTCCACACCATTTCATGCTTCTCATATTTTTCAAACCGTTTCATGCTCCTCATGTATTTCACACATTTTGAAGCTCTTCATATTTTTCACACCTTTTCAGGCTCCTCATGTTTTCGATCACCATTTCATGCTCCTCCTATTTTTCAGACCGTTTCATGCTCCTCATAAATTTGACACCTTTTGAAGCTCTTCATATTTTTCACAGCTTTTCAGGCTCTTCATGATTTTGAACACCGCTTCATGCTCCTCCTATTTTTCAGACCGTTTCATGCTCCTCATATTTTTGACACCATTTGAAGCTCTTCGTATTTCTCACACGTTTTCAGGCTCTTCATGATTTTGAACATCGCTTCATGATCCTCCTATTTTTCAGACCGTTTCATGCTCTTCATATTTTTAACACCTTTTGAAGCTCTTCATATTTTTCACACGTTTTCAGGCTCTTCATGATTTTGAACACCGCTTCATGATCCTCCTATTTTTCAGACCGTTTCATACTTTTCATATTTTTGACACCATTTGAAGCTCTTCATATTTTTCACACCTTTTCAGACTGTTCATGTTTTTCCAGAACCCTTCATGCTGCTCCAATATTTCAGACCGGTTCATGCTCCTCATATATTTCACACCTTTTGAAGCTCTTCATATTTTTCACAGCTTTTCAGGCTCTTCATGTTTTTCAACACAATTTCATGCTCCTGCTTTTTTGCAGACCGTTTCATGCTCCTCATAATTTTGACACCTTTTGAAGCTCTTCATATTTCTCACACCTTTTCAGGCTCTTCATGATTTTGAACACCGCTTCATGATCCTCCTATTTTTCAGACCGTTTCATGCTCCTCATATTTTTGACACCTTTTGAAGCTCTTAATATTTTTCACACCTTATCAGGCTCTTCATGTTTTTGAACACCGCTTCATGTTCCTCCTGTTTTTCAGACTGTTTCATGCTCCTCCTATTTTTGATACATTTAGAAGCTCTTCATATTTTTCTCACGTTTTCAGGCTCTTCATGTTTTTGAACACTGCTCCATGGTCCTCCTATTTTTCAGACCGTTTTATTCTCCTCATGTATTTCACACCTTTTAAAGCTCTTCATAATTTGCACACCTTTTCAGGCTCTTCATATTTTGACCTCCGTTTCATGCTCCTCCTACTTTTCAGACCGTTTCATGCTCCTCAAATTTTTGACACATTTTGAAGCTCTTCATATTTTTCACACTTTTTCATGCTCTTCATGTTTTTCAACACCGCTTCATGCTCCTGCTATTTTTCACACCGTTTCATACTCCTCATATTTTTGACACGTTTTGAGGCTCTTTATATATTTCACACATTTTGAAGCTCTTCATATTTTTCACATTTTTGAACCTCTTCATATTTTTCACACTTTTTCAGGCTCTTCATGTTTTTCAACACCGCTTCATGCTCCTGCTATTTTTCACACCGTTTCATACTCCTCATATTTTTGACACCTTTTGAAGCTCTTCATATTTTTCACACCTTTTGAAGCTCTTCATATTTTTCACACCTTTTCAGGCTCTTCATGTTTCTCAACACAGCTTCATGCTCCACCTATTTTTCAGACCCTTTCATTCTCCTCATATTTTTGACACCTTTTGAAGCTCTTCATATACTTCACAACTTTTTAGTCTCTTCTTTTTTTTTCAACACCACTTCATGCTGCTCCTATATTTCAGACCGTTTGATGCTCATCTCATTTTTGACACCCTTTGATGCTCTTCATATATTTCACACCTTTTCAGGCTTTTCATGTTTTTGAACACCGCTTCATGCTCCTCCTATTTCTCAGACCGTTTCGTGCTCTTCATATTTTTGACACCTTTTGAAGCTCTTCATATTTTTCACAATTTTCATGCTCTTCATGTTTTTCAACACCGTTTCATGCTGATTCTATTTTTCAGACCATTTCAGGCTCCTCATATTTTTCACACCTTTTGAAGCTCTTCATATATTTCACACCTTTCAGGCTCTTCATGTTTTTCAACACCGTTTCATGCTGCTTCTATTTTTCAGACCGTTTCATGAGCCTCATATTTTTCACACCTTTTGAAGATCTTCATATTTTTCACACGTTTTCAGGCTCTACATCTTTTTGAACACAGCTTCATGCTACTGCTATTTTTCAGACCGTTTCATGCTCCTCATATATTTGACACCTTTTGAAGCTCTTCATATTTTTCACATCTTTTCAGGCTCTTCATATTTTTCAACCCGCTTAAGCTCCTCCTATTTTTCAGACCGTTTCTTGCTCCTCATATTTTTGACACCTTTGAGGCTCTTCATATATTTCACACCTTTTCAGGCTCTTCATGTTTTTGAACACCGATTCATGCTCATCCTATTTTTCAGACCGTTTCATGCTCCTCCTATTTTTCAGACCGTTTCATGCTCCTCCTATTTTTCAGCCCGTTTCATGCTCCTCATATTTTTGACACCTTTTGAACCTCTTCATATTTTTCACACCTTTTCAGGCTCTTCATGTTTTCAACACCGCTTCATGCTCCTACTATTTTTCAGACCATTTCTTGCTCCTCATATTTTTGACACCTTTTGAAGCTCTTCATAATTTCCACACCTTTTCAGGCTCTTCATGTTTTTCTACACCGCTTCATGCTCCCCCTATATTTCAGACCGTTCATGCCTCTCATATTTTTGAAACCTTTTGAAGCTCTTCATATTTTTCACACCTTTTCAGTCTCTTCATGTTTTTCAACACCATTTCATGCTCCTCCTTTTTTTCAAACCGTTTTATGCTCCTCATATATTTGACACCTTTTGAAGCTCTTCATATTTTTCACACCATTTGAGGCTCTTCAAGTTTTTGAAAACGGCTTCATGCTCCTCCTTATTTTCAGACTGTTTCTTGCTCCTCATATTTTTGACACCTTTTGAAACTCTTCATATTTTTCACAGCTTTTCAGGCTCTTCATGTTTTTGAACACAGTTTCATGCTCCGCATATTTTTCACACCTTTTCATGCTCTTCATATTTTTCACACCTTTTCAGGCTCTTCATGTTTCTCAACACCGTTTCATGCTTCTCCTATTTTTCAGACCGTTTCATACTCCTCATATTTTTGACAGCTTTTGAAGCTCTTCATATATTTCACAACTTTTCAGGCTTTTCATGTTTTTGAACACCGCTTCATGCTCCTCCTATTTTTCAGACCATTTCATGCTCCTCATATTTTTCACACCTTTTGAAGCTCTTCATATTTTTCACACTTCTCCAGGCTCTTCATATTTTTGAACACCGTTTCATGCTCCTCCTGTTTTTCAGACCGTTTCATGCTGCTCATATTTTTGACACCTTTTGAAGTTCTTCATATTTTTCACATCTTTTCAGGCTCTTCACGTTTTTCAACACCACTTCATGCTCCTCCTATTTTTCAGGCCGTTTCATGCTCCTTATATTTTTGACACCTTTTGAAGTTCTTCATATTTTTCACACCTTACAGGCTCTTCCTGGTTTTCAACACCACTTCATGCTCCTTCTATTTTTCAGACCGTTTCATGCTCCTCATATATTTGACACCTTTTGAAGCTCTTCAGATTTTTCACACCTTTTCAGGCTCTTCATATTTTTCAACACCGCTTCATGCTCCTCCTATTTTTCAGACCGTTTCATGCTCCTCATCTTTTTGACACGTTTTGAAACTCTTCATATTTATCACACCTTTTCAGGCTCTTCATGTTTTTCAACACCATTTCATGCTCCTCCTTTTTTTCAAACCGTTTTATGTTCCTCATATATTTGACACCTTTTGAAGCTCTTCATATTTTTCACACCATTTGAGGCTCTTCAAGTTTTTGAAAACGGCTTCATGCTCCTCCTAATTTTCAGACTGTTTCTTGCTCCTCATGTATTTCACACCTTTTGAAGCTCTTCAGTTTTTCACACCTTTTCAGGCTCTTCATGTTTTTCAACACCGCTTCATGCTCCTCCTATATTTCAGACCGTTTCATGCTCCTCATGTATTTTACACCTTTTGAAGCTCTTCAGTTTTTCACACCTTTTCAGGCTCTTCATGTTTTTCAACATCACTTCAGCCTCATCCTATTTTTCAGACAGTTTCATGGTCCTCATATTTTTGACACGTTTTGAAGCTTTTTATATTTTTCACTCCTTTTCAGACTCTTTATGTATTTCAACAACGCTTCATACTCCTCCAAGTTTTCAAACCTTTTGAAGCACTTCATATTTTTCACACCTTTTCAGGATCTTCATGATTTTGAACAACGATTCATTCTCTTCCTATTTTTCAGACTGTTTCATGCTCCTCATATTTTTGTCACCTTTTGAAGCTCTTCATATTTTTCACACCTTTCCAGGCTCTTCGTGTTTCTCAAAACCACTTCATGCTCCTCCTATATTTCAGACCATTTCATGCTCCTCATATTTTTGAAACCTTTTGAAGCTCTTCATATTTTTCACACCTTTTCGGCCTCTTCATGTTTCTGAACACCGCTTCATGCTCCTCCTATTTTCAGATCTTTTCATGCTACTCATATTTATGACACCTTTTGAAGGTCTTCGTATTTATCACACCTTTTCAGGCTGCTCATGTTTTTGAACACGGCCTCATGCTTCTCCTATTTTTCAGATGTTTCATGCTCCTCATATTTTTGACACCTTTTGAAGCTCTTCATATTTTTCACACCTTTTCGGGCTCTTCATATATTTCACACCTTTTCTGGCACTTCTTGTTCTTCAACCCCACTTCATGCTCCTCCTATTTTTCACACCGGTTCATGCTCATCTCATTTTTTACACTTTTTGAAGCTGTTCATATTTTTCACACCTTTTGAAGCTCTTCATATTTTTCACAGCTTTATGGGCTCTTCATGTTTTTGAAAAACGCTTCATGCTCCTCCTATTTTTCAGATCGTTTCATGCTCCTCATATTTATGACACCTTTTGAAGATCTTCGTATTTTTCACACCTATTCAGGCTGTTCATGTATTTGAACAGCGCTTCATGCTCCTCCTATTTTCAGACCTTTTCATGCTCCTCATGTGTTTGACACCTTTTGAAGCTCTTCATATTTTTCACACCTTTTCAGGCTCTTCATGATTTTGAACACCGATTCATTCTCCTCCTATTTTTCAGACCGTTTCATGCTCCTCATATTTTTGACACCTTTTGAAGCTCTTCATATTTTTCACACCTTTCCAGGCTCTTCATGTTTTTCGACAACGCTTCATACTCCTCCTATTTTTCACACCTTTTGAAGCTCTTCATATTTTTCACACCTTTTCAGGCTCTTCATGTTTTTGAACACCGTTTCATGCTCCTCCTATTTTTCAGAGCGTTTCATGCTCATCTCATTTTTGACAGCTTTTGAAGCTCTTCATATTTTTCACACTTTTTGAAGCTCTTCATTTTTTTCACACCTTTTCAGGCTCTTCATGTTTTTGAACACCCCTTCATGCTCCTCCTGTTTTTCAGATCGTATCATGCTCCTCATATATTTGACACCTTTTGCAGCTCTTCATATATTTCAAACCTTTTCAGGCTCTTCATGTTTTTCAACACGGCTTCACGCTCCTCTTATTTTTCAGACCGTTTCATGCTCCTCATATTTTTCACACCTTTTGAAGCTCTTCATATATTTCACTCCTTTCAGGCTCTTCATGTTTTTGAACACCGCTTCATGCTCCTCCTATATTTCAGACCGTTTCATTCTCCTCATTTTTTGTGACACATTTTGATGCTTTTCCTATTTTCACAAATTTTGAGACTCTTCATGTTTTTGAACACCACTTCATGATCCTCCTATTTTTCAGACCGTTTCATGCTCCTCATTTTTTTGACACCTTTTGAAGCTCTTCATATATTTCACACCTTTTCAGGCTCTTCATTTTTATCAACACAACTTCATGCTCCTCCTATTTTTCAGAGCGTTTCATGCTCATCTTATTTTTGACACCTTTTGAAGCTCTTCATATTTTTCACACCTTTTCAGGCTCTTCATGTTTTTCAACACCACTTCATGCTCCTCCCATTTTTCAGACCGTTTCTTGCTCCTCATATTTTTGACACCTTTTGAAGCTCTCCATATTTTTCACACAATTTCAGGCTCTACATATTTTTGAACACGGCTTCATGTTCCTCCTATTTTTCAGACGGTTTCATGCTCCTCATATTTGTGACACCTTTTGAAGCTCTTCATCATTTTCACACCTTTTTGGGCACTTCATGTTTTTGAACACAGCTTTATGTTCCTCCTATTTTTCAGACCGTTTCATGCTCCTCATATTTTTGACACCTTTTGAAGCTCTTCATATTTTTCACACCTTTCCAGGCTCTTCCTGTTTCTCAACACCACTTCATGCTCCTCCTATATTTCAGACTGTTTCATGCTCCTCATATTTTTGACACGTTTTGAAGCTCTTCATATTTTTCACACCTTTTCAGGCTCTTCTGTTTTTCAACACCACTTCATGCTCCTCCTATTTTTCAGACCGTTTCATGCTCCTCATATTTTTGACACCTTTTGAAGCTCTTCAAATTTTTCACACCTTTTCAGCCTCTACATGTTTTTGAACACTGCTTCATGCTCCTCCTATTTTTCTGACCGTTTAATGCTCCTCATATTTTGACACGTTTTGAAGCTCTTCATATTTTTCACAACTTTTAGGGCTCTTCATTTTTTGGAACACCGCTTCATGCTCCTCCTATTTTTCAGACCGTTTAATGCTCCTCAATTATTTCACAACTTTTGAAGCTCCTCATATTTTTCAAACCGTTTCAGGCTCTTCATGTTTTTGAAGACCGTTTCATGCTCCTCCAATTTTAGACAGTTTCAGGCTCCTCATATTTTTGACACCTTTTGAAGCTCCTCATATTTTTCACACCTTTTGAAGCTCTTCCAATATTTCACACCTTTTCAGGCACTTCATCTTTTTCAACACCGCTTCATGCTCCTCCTATATTTCAGACCTTTTCATGCTCATCTCATTTTTGACACCTTTTTAAGCTCCTCATATTTTTGACACCTTTTGAAGCTCTTCATATTTTTCACACCTTTTCAGGCTGTTCATGATTTTGAACACCGCTTCATGCTCCTCATATTTTTCAGACCGTTTCATGCTCATTTCATATTTGACAACTTTGGAAGCTTTTCATATTATTCACACCTTTTGAATCTCTTCATATTTTTCACACCTTTTCATTGCTCTTCATATTTTTCAACGCCGCTTCATGCTCCTCATATTTTTGACACCTTTTGAACCCTTTCATATTTTTCACACCTTTTCAGGCTCTTCATGTTTTTGAACACAGCTTCATGCTCCTCCTATTTTCAGACCGTTTCATGCTCCTCATAATTTTGACACCTTTTGAAGCTCTTCCTAGTTTTGACGCCATTTCAGGCTCTTCATGTTTTTCAACACCACTTCATGCTCCTCCTATTTTTCAGACCGTTTCATGCTCCTCATACTTTTCACACCTCTTGAAGCTCTTCATATTTTTCACACATTTTCAGGCTCTTCATGTTTTTGAACACCGCTTCATTTTCCTCCTATTTTTCATCCTGGTTCAGCCTCGTCATGTATTTCACACCATTTGAAGCTCTTTATATTTTTCACCCCTTTTCAGGCTCTCATGTTTTTGAACACAGCTTCATGCTCCTCCTATTTTTCAGACCGTTTCATGCTACTCTCATTTTTGACACCGTTTGAAGCGCTTCATATTTTTGACACCTTTTGAAGCTCTTCTTATTTTTCACACCTTTTCAGCCTATTCATGTTTTTCAACACGCTTCATGCTCTTCCTATTTTTCAGACCGTTTCATGCTCCTCATACTTTTGTCACCTTTGAAGCTCTTCATATATTTCACTGCTTTTCAGGCTCTTGATGTTTCTGAACAATACTTCAAGCTCGTCCTATTTTTCAGAACGTTACATGCTCATGTCATTTTTGACACTTTTGAAGATTTTCATATTTTTCATACCTTTTGAAGCTCTTCATATTCTTCACACCTTTCAGGCTCGTCATGTTTTTATACATCGCTTCATGCTCCTCCTATTTTTCAGACCGTTTCGTGCTCCTCATATTTTTGATACGTTTTGAAGCTACTCCTATTTTACACACCTTTTCAGTTTCTTCATGTATTTCAACACCGCTTAATACTCATCCTATTATTCAGACCGTTTCTTGCTCCTAATATATTTCACACCTTTTATAGCTCTTCATATTTTTCACACCTTTTCAGGTTCTTCACGTTTTTCAACACCATTTCATGATCCTCCTGTTTTTCAGACCGTTTCATGCTCCTCATATTTTTGACACACTTTGAAGCCCTTCATAAATTCACACCTTTTCAGGCTCTTCATGTTTTTCAACACCACTTCATTCTCCTCCTATTTTTCAGACGTTTCATGCTCATCTCATTTTTGACACCTTTTGAAGCTCTTCATATTTTTCACACCATTTGAAGCTCTTCACATTTTTCTAACTTTTTCAGGCTCTTCATGTTTTTCAACACCGCTTCATTCTCCTCCTATTTTTCAGATCGGTTCTTGTTCCCCATATTTTTGACACCTTTTGACACTCCTCGTATTTTTCACACCTTTTGAGGCTCTTCATGTTTTTCAACACCGTTTCATGCTCCTCCTATTTTTCAGACCGTTTCATGCTCCTCGCATTTTTCAGACCGTTTCATGCTCCTCATATACTTGACACAATTTGAAGCTCTTCATATTTTTCATACCTTTTCATGCTCTTCATGTTTCTGAACACCGCTTCATGCTCCTCCTATTTTTCAGACCGTTTCATGCTCCTCCTATTTTTCAGAACGTTTCATGTTCCTCATATTTTCACACCTTTTGAAGCTCTTCATATTTTTCACACCTTTTCAGGCTCTTCATGTTTCTGAACACCGCTTCAAGCTCCTCCTATTTTTCAGACCGTTTCATGCTCCTCCTATTTTTCAAACCATTTCATGCTCTTCCTATTTTTCAGACCGTTTCATTCTCATCATATTTTGACAATTTTGGAAGCTCTTCATATTTTTCACACCTTTTCAGGCTCTTCATGTTTTTCATCACCACTTCATGCTCCTCCTATTTTTCAGACCGTTTCATGATCCTCATATTTTTGACACCTTCTGAAGATCTTCCTATTTTTCACACCTTTTCAGGCTCTTCATGTTCTTCAACACCGCTTAATGCTCCTCCTACTTTTCAGACGGTTTCATGCTCCTCATATTTTGACACCTTTTGAAGCTCCACATATTTTTCACACCTTTTCAGGCTCTTCATGTTTTTGAAGACCGCTTCATGCTCCTCCTATTTTTCAGACCGTTTCATGCTTCTCATGTATTTCACACCTTTTGAAGCTCTTCATATTTTTCACACCTTTTGAAGCTCTTCATATTTTTCACACATTTTCAGGCTCCTCATGTTTTTCAACACCACTTCATGATTCTCCTATTTTTCAGTCCGTTTCATGCTACTCATATTTTTCACACGTTTTGAACCTTTTCATATTTTTCACACCTTTTCAAGCTCTTCATGTTTTTGAACACAGTTTCATGCTCCTCCTATTTTTCAGACCGTTTCATGCTCCTCATATTTTTGACACCTTTTCAAACTCTTCATATTTTTCACACCTTTTGAAGCTCTTCATATATTTCAAACCTTTTCAGGCTCTTCATGATTTCCAACACCGCTTCATGCTCCTCCAATGTTTCAGACCGTTTCATGTTCATCTCATTTTTGACATCTTTTGAAGCTCTTCGTATTTTTCACACCTTTTGAAGCTCTTCATATTTTGCACACATTTTCAGTCACGTCAGGTTTTTCAGCTCCACTTCATGCTCCTCCTCTTTTTCAGACCGTTTCATGCTGCTCTCATTTTTTACACTTTTTGAAGCTCTTCATATTTTTCACACCTTTTCAGGCTCTCCAGGTTTTTCAACACAGCTTCATGCTCCTCCTATTTTTCAGACCGTTTCATTCTCCTCAAGTTTTTGACACCTGTTGAAGCTCTTCACATTTTTCACACCTTTTCAGGCTCTTCACGATTTTCAACACCGCTTCATGATCATCCTATTTTTCAGACCGTTTCATGCTCTTCCTATTTTTCAGACCGTTTCATGCTCCTCCTATTTTTCAGACCGTTTCATTCTCCTCATATATTTGACACATTTTGAAGCTCTTCCTATTTTTTCATACTTTTTCAGGCTCTTCATATTTTTCCACACCGTTTAATGCTCCTCCTATTTTTCAGACCGTTTCATTCTCCTCATATATTTGACACATTTTGAAGCTCTTCCTATTTTTCCACACCTTTTCAGGCTCTTCATGATTTTCAACACCGCTTAATGCTCCTCCTATTTTTCAGACCGTTTCATGCTCATGTCATTTTTGACACCTTTTGAAACTCTTCATATTTTTCACACCTTTTCAGGCTCTTCATATTTTTCGCACCTTTTCAGGCTCTTCATGTTGTTGAACACAGCTTCATGCTCCTCCTATTTTTCAGACCGTTTAATGATCCTCATAATTTTGACACCTTTTGAAGCTCTTCATATTTTTCACCCCTTTTCAGGCTCTTCATGTTTTTGAACACCACTTCATGCTCCTGCTATTTTTCAGACCGTTTCATGCTCATCTCGTTTGACAGCTTTTGAAGCTCTTCATATTTTTCACACCTTTTGAAGCTCTTCATATTTTTCACCCCTTTTCAGGCTCTTCCTGTTTTTCAACAGCATTTCATGCTCCTCTTATTTTTCAGACCGTTTAATGTTGCTCCTATTTTTCAGACCATTACATGATCCTCATATTTTTGAAACCTTTTGAAGCTCTTCATATTTTTCACACCTTTTCAAGCTCTTCAAGATTTTCAACAACGCTTCATGCTCCTCCTTTTTTTCAGACCGTTTCATGCTCATCTCATTTTTGACAGCTTTTGAAGCTCTTCATATTTTTCACACCTTTTCAGGCTCTTCATGTTTTTGAAAACCGCTTCATGCTCCCCTTTTTTTCTTCAGACCGTTTCATGCTGCTCAAATTTTTTACACCTTTTGAAGCTCTTCATATTTTTCACACATTTTCAGGCTCTTCATGTTTTTGAACACAGCTTCATGCTCCTCCTATTTTTCAGATCATTTCATGCTCCTCATATTTTTGAGACCTTTTGAAGCTCTTCATATTTTTCAAACCTTTTCAGGCTCTTCATGTTTTTCAACAACGCTTCATGATCCTCCTCTTTTTCAGCCCGTTTCATGCTCCTCATATTTTGACGCGTTTTGAAGCTCTTCATATTTTTCACACCTTTTTAGGCTCTTCATGTTTTTCAACACCACTTCATGCTCCTCCTATTTTTCAGACCGTTTCATGCTCATCTCATTTTTGACATCTTTTGAAGCTCTTCATATTTTTCACAACTTTTGAATCTTTTCATATTTTTCATATTTTTGAAGCTCTTCATATTTGTCACACGTTTTCAGGCTCTTCATGTTTTTCAACATCACTTCATGCTCCTCCTATTTTTCAGACCGTTTCATGCTCATCTCCTTTTTGACACCTTTTGAAGCTCTTCATATTTCTCACAACTTTTAAGCTCTTAATGTTTTTCACACCTTTTCAGGCTCTTCATGTTTTTCAACACCGCTTCATACTCCTCCTATTTTTCAGACTGTTTCATGCTTTTCATATTTTTCACAACTTTTGAAGCTCTTCATATTTTTCACAACTTTTCAACTCTTCATGTTTTCGAACACCGCTTCACGCTTCTCCCATTTTTCAGATCCTTTCATGCTCCTCCTATTTTTCAACCCGATTCATGCTCCTCCTATTTTTTACACCTTTTGAAGCTCTTCATATTTTTCACAATTTTTCAGTCTCTGCATTTTTTTGAACACCGCTTCATGCTCCTCCTATTTTTCAGACCGTTTCATGCTCATCTCATTTTTGACACCTTTTGAAGCTCTTCATCTTTTTTACAACTTTTGAAGCTCTTCATATTTTTCACACCTTTTCAGGCTCTTCATGTTTTTGAACACCGCTTCATCCTCCTCCTATTTTTAAGAGGGTTTCATGCTCGTCATATTTTTGACACATTTTGAAGCTCTTCATATTTTTCACAATTTTTCAGGCTCTTCATGTTTTTGAACACCACTTCATGCTCGTCCTATTTGCAGACCGTTTCATGCTCCTCCTATTTTTCAGACCGTTTCATGCTCATCTCATTTTTGACACCTTTTGAAGCTCTTTATTTTTCAGACCGTTTCATGCTCCTCCTATTTTTCAGACGGTTTCATGCTCCTCATATTTTTGACACCTTTTGAAGCTCTTCATATTTTTCACACCATTTCAGGCTCTTCAAGTTTTTGAACAATGCTACAAGCTCCTCCTATTTTTCAGACCGTTTCATGCTCCTCCATTTTTCAGACAGTTTCATGCTCCTCATATTTTTCACACCTTTTGAAGCTTGACATAATTTCACAGCTTTTCAGGTCTTCATATTTTTGAATACCCCTTCATGCTCCTCCTATTTTTCAGACAGTCTCATGCTCCTCAAATTTTTCACACCTTTTGAAGCTTGACATAATTGCACAGCTTTTCAGGCTCTTCATGTTTTTGAATACCGCTTCATGCTTCTCCTATTTTTCAGACCGTTTCATGCTCCTTATATTTTTGACACCTTTTGAAGCTCTTCATATTTTTCACACCTTTTCAGGCACTTCATGTTTTTCAACACCACTTCATTCTTCTCCTATTTTTCAGACCGTTTCATGCTCCTCATATTTTTAACACCTTTTGAAGCTCTTCATATGTTTCAAACCTTTTGAAGCTCTTCATGTTTTTTAACACCGTTTCATGCTGCTCCTATTTTTCCGACCGTTTCATGCTCCTCATATGTTTCACACCTTCTGAAGCTCTTCATGTTTTTTAACACCTTTTCATGATCCTCCTTTATTGCAGACAGTTTCATGCTCCTCATATTTTGACACTTTTTGAAGCTCTTTATATTTTTCACACCTTTTCAGGGTCTTCATGTTTTTCTACACCACTTCATGCTTCTCCTATTTTTCAGACCGTTTCCTGCTCCTCATATATTTGACTCCTTTTGAAGCTCTTTATATTTTTCACACCTTTTCAGGGTCTTCATGTTTTTCTACACCACTTCATGCTCCTCCTATTTTTCAGACCGTTTCATGATCCTCGTATATTTGACACCTTTTGAAGCTCTTCATATTTTTCACACCTTTTCAGGCTCTTCATGTTTTTCAACACCACTTCATGCTCCTCCTATTTTTCAGACCGTTCCCCCTCCTCATATTTTTGACAACTTTTGAAGCTCTTCATATTTTTCACACCTTTTCTTAATCTTCATGTTTTTGAACTCTGTTTCTTGCTCCTCCAATATTTCAGGCCGTTTCATTCTCCTCATATTTTTGACCCCTTTTGAAGCTCTTCATATTTTTCACACCTTTTCAGGCTCACCATGTTTTTCAACACGGCTTCATCATCCTCCTGTTTTCAGATCATTTCATGCTCCTCATATTTTTCAGACCGTTTCATGCTCCTCATATTTTTGACACCTTTTGAAGCTCTTCATATTTTTCACTCCTTTTCACGCTCTTCATGTTTTTGAACACGGCTTCATGATCCTCCTATTTTTCAGACCGTTTCATGCTCCTCATATATTTGACACTTTTTGAAGCTCTTCATATTTTTCACACCTTTTCAGGCTCTTCATGTTTTCAACACCGCTTCATGATCATCCTATTTTCCAGACCGTTTCATGCTCCTCCTATATTTGACAACTTTTGAAGCTCTTCATATATCTCACAGCTTTTAAGCTGTTCATATTTTTCACACATTTTCAGGCTCTTCATGTTTTTCAACATCGCTTCATGCTCCTCCTATTTTTCAGACCGTGTCATGCTACACATATTTTTGACACCTTTTGAAGCTCTTGATATTTTTCAAACCTTTTCAGGCTCTTCACGTTTTTCAACAACGCTTCATGTTCCTCCTATTTTTCATAGCGTTTCATGCTCCTCATATTTTTCACACCTTTTGAAGCTCTTCATATTTTTCACACCTTTTCAGGCTCTTCATGTTTTTCAACACCGCTTCATGCTCCTCCTATTTTTCAGACCGTTCATCATCCTCATATTTTTGACAACTTTTGAAGCTCTTCATATTTTTCACACCTTTTCTTAATCTTCATGTTTTTGAACTCTGTTTCTTGCTCCTCCAATATTTCAGACCGTTTCATTCTCCTCCTATTTTTGACACCTTTACAAGCTCTTCATATTTTTCACACCTTTTCAGGCTCTTCATATTTTTGAACACCGTTTCATGCTCCTCCTATTTTTCAGACCGTTTCATGCTCCTCATATTTTTGACACTTTTTGAAGCTCTTCATAGTTTTCACACGTTTTCACGCTCTTCATGTTTTTGAACCCCGCTTCATGCTCCTCCTATTTTTCAGACCGTGTCATGATCCTCATATATTTGTAACCTTTTGAAGCTCTTCATATTTTTCACACATTTTCAGGCTCTTCATGTTTTTTAAAACCACTTCATGCTCCTCGTATTCTTCAGAAATATTCATGATCCTCATATATTTGACATCTTTTGAAGCTCTGCATATTTTTCACACCTTCTCAGACTCTTCATGTTTTTCAACACCGCTTCATACTCCTCCTATTTTTCAGACTGTTTCATGCTTTTCATATTTTTCACAACTTTTGAAGCTTTTCATATTTTTCACACCTTTTCAACTCTTCATGTTTTCGAACACCGCTTCACGCTCCTCCTATTTTTCAGACCGTTTCATGCTCCTCATATTTTTGACACCTTTTGAAGCTCTTCATATTTTTCACACATTTTCAGGCTCTTCAAGTTTTTGAACACCGCTTCATGATCCTCCTATTTTTCAGACCGTTTCATACTCCTCATATTTTTCACACCTTTTGAAGCTCTTCATATTTTTCACACCTTTTCAGGCTCTTTATACTTTTGAACACCGCTTCATGTTCCTTCTATTTTTCAGAACGTTTCATGCTCCTATTATTTTTGACATCTTTTGAAGCTCTTCATATATTTCACACCTTTTCATGCGCTTCATGTTTTTCAACATCGCTTCATGCTCCTCCTATTTTTCAGACCGTCTCATGCTACTCATATTTTTGACACCTTTTGAAGCTCTTCCTATTTTTCAAACCTTTTCAGGCTCTTCACGTTTTTCAACAACGCTTCATGTTCCTCCTATTTTTCATACCGTTTCATGCTCCTCATAATTTTCACACCTTTTGAAGCTCTTCATATTTTTCAAACCTTTTCAGACCTTTCATATTTATGAACACCCTTCATGCTCCTCCTATTTTTAAGACCGTTTCATGCTCCTCATATTTTTAACACCTTTTGAAGCTCTTCATATTTTTCACACCTTTTCAGGCTCTTCATGTTTTGACACCACTTCATGGTTCTCCTATTTTTCAGAAAGTTTCATGCTCCTCATATTTTTGACGCCTTTTGAAGCTCTTCATATTTTTCACACGTTTTGAAGCTCTTCATATATTTCACACCTTTTCAGGCTCTTCATGCTTTTCAACACCGCTTCATGCTCCTCCTATTTTTCAGACCGTTTCATGCTCCTCATATTTTTGACACCTTTTGAAGCTCTTCATATTTTTCACACCTTGTGAAGCACTTCATATATTTCACACCTTTTCAGGCTCTTCATGATTTTCAACACCGCTTCATGCTCCTCCTATTTTTCAGTCCGTTTCATGCTCTTCATATTGTTGACACCTTTTGTAGCCCTTCCTATTTTTCACAGCTTTTAGGCTCTTCATGTTTTTCAACACCACTTCATGCTCCTCGTATTTTTCAGACCGTTTCAATCTCCTCATATTTTTGACAATTTTGAAGCTCTGCCTATTTTTCACACCTTTTCAGGCTCTTCATGATTTTCAACACCGCTTCATGCTCCTCCTATTTTTCAGACCGTTTCATGCTCATCTCATTTTTGACATCTTTTGAAGCTCTTCATATTTTTCACAACTTTTGAATCTTTTCATATTTTTCATATTTTTGAAGCTCTTCATATTTGTCACACGTTTTCAGGCTCTTCATGTTTTTCAACATCACTTCATGCTCCTCCTATTTTTCAGACCGTTTCATGCTCATCTCCTTTTTGACACCTTTTGAAGCTCTTCATATTTCTCACAACTTTTAAGCTCTTAATGTTTTTCACACCTTTTCAGGCTCTTCATGTTTTTCAACACCGCTTCATACTCCTCCTATTTTTCAGACTGTTTCATGCTTTTCATATTTTTCACAACTTTTGAAGCTCTTCATATTTTTCACAACTTTTCAACTCTTCATGTTTTCGAACACCGCTTCACGCTTCTCCCATTTTTCAGATCCTTTCATGCTCCTCCTATTTTTCAACCCGATTCATGCTCCTCCTATTTTTTACACCTTTTGAAGCTCTTCATATATTTTACACCTTTTCAGGCTCTTCATGTTTTTCAACACCACTTCATGCTCCTCCTTTTTGAGACCATTTCATGCTCATCTCATTTGTCACACTTTTTGAAGCTCTTCATATTTTTGACACCTTTTGAGCTCTTCATATTTTTCACAACTTTTCAGGCTCTTCATGTTTTTCAACACCACTTCATGCTCGTCCTATTTTCCAAACCGTTACATGCTCCTCATATTTTTGACACCTTTTGAATCTCTTCATATATTTCACACCTTTTCAGGCTCTTCATGCTTTTGACACGGTTTCATGCTCCTCCTATTTTTCAGACCGTTTCATGCTCCTCACATTTTTGACACCTTTTGAAGCTCTTCATATTTTTAACACCTTTTCAGGTTCTTCATGTTTTTCAACACCGCTTCATGCTCCTCCAATTTTTCTGACCGTTTCATGCTCCTCATGTATTTCACACCTTTTGAAGCTCTTCATATTTTTCACAACTTTTGAAGCTCTTCATATTTTTCACACCTTTTGGAGCTCTTCATATTTTTCACACCTTTTCAGGCTATTCATGTTTTTGAACACCGTTTCATGCTCCTCCTATAATTCAGACGGTTTCTTGCTCCTCATGCATTTCACTCCTTTTGAAGCTCTTCATATTTTACACACCTTTTCAGGCCCTTCATGATTTTCAACCCCACTTCATGCTCCTCCGATTTTTCAGACCGTTTCATGCTCATCTCATTTTTGACACCTTTTGAAGCTCTTCATATTTTTCACACCTTTTGAAGCTGTTCATATTTTTAACACCTTTTCAGGCTCTTCATGTTTTTGAACACCTTTTCATGCTCATCCTATTTTTCAGACCATTTCATGTTCCGCATGTATTTCACAGCTTTTGAAGCTCTTTATATTTTTCACACCTTTTCAGGCTCTTCATGTTCTTGAACACCTTTTCATGCTCCTCCTATTTTTCAGACCGTTTCCTGCTCCTCATATTTTTGACACCTTTAGAAGCTCTTCATATTTTTCACACCTTTTGAAGCTCTTCATTTATTTCACACGTTTTCAGGCTCTTCATGTTTTTCAACACCACTTCATGCTCCTCTTATTTTTCAGACCGTTTAATGCTCTGCATGTATTTCACACCTTTTGATGCTCTTTATATTTTTCACACCTTTTCAGGCTCTTCATGTTCTTGAACACCTTTTCATGCTCCTCCTATTTTTCAGACAGTTTCATGCTCCTCATGTATTTCACACCTATTGAAGCTCTTCATATTTTCACACCTTTTCAGGCTCTTCATGTTTTGAACACCGCTTCATGCTCCTCCTATTTTTCACACCGTATCATGCTCCTCATATTTTTCACACCTTTTGAACCTCTTCATATTATTCACACCTTTTCAGGCTCTTCATGTTTTTGAACACGATTTCATGCTCCACCTATTTTTCAGACCGTTTCATGCTCCTCCCATTTTTGACACCTTTGAAGTTCTTCATATTTTTAACAACTTTTCAGGCTCTTCATGTTTTTCGACACAAATTCATGTCTCTCCTATTTTTCAGACCGTTTCATGCTCCTCATATATTTGGCAACTTTTGAACCTCTTCATATTTTTCACACCTTTTGAAGCTCTTCATATTTTTCACACGTTTTTACGCTCTTCATGATTTTGAACACGGCTTCATGCTCCTCCTCCTTTTCAGACCGTTTCATGCTCCTCATGTATTTCACACATTTTAAGCTCTTCATATTTTTCACACCTTTTCAGGCTCTTCATGTTTTTGAACACGATTTCATGCTCCTGCTATTTATCAGACCGTTACATGCTCCTCCCATTTTTGACAACTTTGAAGCTCTTAATATTTTTCACAACTTTTCAGGCTCTTCATGTTTTTCAAAACCGCTTCATGATCCTCCAATATTTCAGACCGTTTCAAGCTCCTCATATTTTTGACACCTTTTGAATCTCTTCAAATATTTTACACCTTTTCAGGCTCTTCATGTTTTTCAACACCACTTCATGCTCCTCCTTTTTCAGACCATTTCATTCTCATCTCATTTGTCACACTTTTTGAAGCTTTTCATATTTATGACACCTTTTGAGCTCTTCATATTTTTCAACCTTTTGAGGCTCTTCATGTTTTTCAACACCATTTCATGCTCCTCCTATAATTCAGACGGTTTCATGCTCCTCAAGTCTTTCACTCCTTTTGAAGCTCTTCATATTTTACACACCTTTTCAGGCTCTTGATGTTTTTGAACACCGCTTCATGCTCCTCCTCTTTTTCAGACCGTTTCATGCTCCTCATGTATTTAACACCTTTTGAAGCTCTTCATATTTTTCTCACCTTTTCAGGCTTTCATGTTTTTGAACACCTTTTCATGCTCCTCCTATTTTTCAGACCGTTTCATGCTCATCTCATTTTTGACACCATTTTAAGCTCTTCATATTTTTCACACCTTTTGAACCTCTTTATATTTTTCACACGTTTTCACGCTCTTCATGTTTTTCAACACCGCTTCTTGATCCACCTATTTTTCAGACCGTTTCATGCTCCTCATATTTTTGACACGTTTTGAAGCTCTTCATATTTTACACACATTTTCAGGCTCTTCATGTTTTTGAACACCGCTTCATGCTCCTCCTATTTTTAACACCTTTTGAAGCTCTTCATATATTTTACACTTTTTCAGGCTCTTCATGTTTTTCAACACCTCTTCATGCTCCTCCTATTTTTCAGACCGTTTCATGCTAATCTAATTTTTGACACCTTTTGAAGCTCTTCATATTTTACACACATTTTCAGGCTCTTCATGTTTTTAAACACCGCTTCATGCTCCTCCTATTTTTCAGACCGTTTCATGCTCCACATGTATTTCACACCTTTTGAAGCTCTTCATTTTTCACACCTTTCCATGCTCTTCATGTTTTTGACAAGGTTTCATGCTCCTCCTATTTTTCAGACCGTTTCATGCTCCTCATATTTGTGACATCTTTTGAAGCTTTTCTTATTTTTCACACCTTTTAGGCTCTTCATGTTTTTAAGCACCACTTCATGCTCCTCCTATTTCTCAGACAGTTTCATGCTCCTCATATTGTGGACACCTTTTGAAGCTCTTCATATTTTTCACATCTTTTCAGGCTCTTCATGTTTTTCAACACCACTTCATGCTCGTCCTATTTTCCAAACCGTTACATGCTCCTCATATTTTTGACACCTTTTGAATCTCTTCATATATTTCACACCTTTTCAGGCTCTTCATGTTTTTGACACGGTTTCATGCTCCTCCTATTTTTCAGACCGTTTCATGCTCCTCACATTTTTGACACCTTTTGAAGCTCTTCATATTTTTAACACCTTTTCAGGTTCTTCATGTTTTTCAACAACGCTTCATGCCCCTCCAATTTTTCTGACCGTTTCATGCTCCTCATGTATTTCACAACTTTTGAAGCTCTTCATATTTTTCACAACTTTTGAAGTTCTTCATATTTTTCACACCTTTTGTAGCTCTTCATATTTTTCACACCTTTTCAGGCTATTCATGTTTTTGAACACCGTTTCATGCTCCTCCTATAATTCAGACCTTTTCATGCTCTTCATATATTTCACACCTTTTGAAGCTCTTCATATTTTTCACAAGTTTTCAGATCTTCATGTTTTTCAACACCGCTTCTTGATCCTCCTATTTTTCAGACCGTTTCATGCTCCTCATATTTTTGACACCTTTTGAATCTCTTCATATATTTCAAACGTTTTCAGGCTCTTCATGTATTGGAACACCGCTTCATGCTCCTCCTATTTTTCAGAAGGTTTCATTCTCCTCATGTACTTCACACCTTTTGAAGCTCTTCATATATTTCACACTTTTTCAGGCTCTTCATGTTTTTCAACACGGCTTCATGCTCCTCCTATTTTTCAGACCGTTTCATGATCCTCATATTTTTCACACCTTTTGAAGCTCTTAATATTTTTCACACCTTTTCAGGTTCTTCATGTTTTTCAACACCGCTTTAGGCTCCTCCTGTTTTTCAGACCGTTTCATGCTCCTCATGTCTTTCACACCTTTTGAAGCTCTTCATATTTTTCACACTTTTTGAACCTCTTCATATATTTCACACGTTTTAAGTCTCTTCATGTTTTTCAACACCGCTTCATGCTCCTCCTATTTGTCAGACCGTTTCATGCTTCTCTTATTTTTGACACGTTTTGAGGCTCTTCATATATTTCCCACCTTTTCAGGCTCTTCATGTTTTTGAACACCGCTTCATGCGCCTCCTATTTTTCAGACCGTTTCATGCTCCTCATATTTTGACACATTTTGAAGCTCTTCATATTTTTCACACGTTTTCAGGCTCTTCATTTTTTTTGAACACCGTTTCATGCTCCTCCTATATTTCAGACCGTTTCATGCTCCACATATTTTTGACACCTTTTGAAGCTCTTCATATTTTTCACCCCTTTTCAGGCTCTTCATGTTTTTCAACACAACTTCATGCCCCTCCTATTTTTCAGACCGTTTCATGCTCATCTCATTTTTGACAGCTTTTGAAGCTCTTCATATTTTTCAAACCTTTTGAGGCTCTTCCTATTTTTCACACCTTTTCTGGCTCTTCAGGTTTTTGAGCACCGTTTCATGAAGCTCCTATTTTTCAGACCGTTTCATGCTTCTCATATTTTTGACACGTTTTGAAGCTCTTCATATTTTTCTCACCTTTTCAGGCTCTTCATGGTTTTCAACACCGCTTCATTTTCCTCCTATTTTTCAGACCGTTTCATGCTCCCATATTTTTGACACCTTTTGAAGCTCTTCATATTTTTCACACCTTTTCTGGCTCATCATGTTTGTGAACACCGCTTCATGCTCCTCCTATTTTTCAGATCGTTTCATGCTCCTCATATTTTTGACAACTTTTGAAGCTCTTCATATTTTTAACACCTTTTCAGGCTCTTCATGTTTTTGAACACCGTTTCATGCTGCTCCTATTTTTCAGACCGTTTCATACTCCTCATAGTATTGACACCTTTTGAAGCTCTTCATATTTTTCACAACTTTTCAGGCTCTTCATGTTTTTCAACACCGCTTCATGCTCCTCCTATTTTTCAGACCGATTCATGCTCCTCAAGTATTTCACACCTTGAGGCTCTTCATATTTTTCACAGCTTTTCAGGCTCTTCATGTTTTTGAACACCGTTTCATGCTCCACCTATTTTTCAGACCTTTTCATGCTCATCTCATTTTTGACACCATTTTAAGCTCTTCATATTTTTCAAACCTTTTGAAGCTCTTCATATTTTTCACACGTTTTCACGCTCTTCATGTTTTTCAACACCGCTTCTTGATCCACCTATTTTTCAGACCGTTTCATGCTCCTCATATTTTTGACACGTTTTGAAGCTCTTCATATTTTACACACATTTTCAGGTTCTTCATGTTTTTGAACACGGTTTCCTGCTCCTCCTATTTTTCAGACCGTTTCATGCTCCTCATATATTTGACACCTTTTGAAGCTCTTCAGATTTTTCACACCTTTTCAAGCTCTTCATGTTTTTGAACACCGCTTCATGCTCCTCCAGTTTTTCAGAGCATTTCATGCTCCTCATGTATTTCACATCTTTTGAAGCTCTTCATATTTTGACACTTTTTGAAGCTCTTCATATTTTTCACACCATTTCAGGCTCTTCATTTTTTTGAACACCGCTTCATGCTCCTCCTCTTTTTCAGACCGTTTCATGCTCCTCATATATTTCACACCTTTTGAAGCTCTTCATATTTTTCACACCTTTTGAAGCTCTTCATATTTTTTACAACTTTTCAGGCTCTTCATGTTTTTCTACACCACTTCATGCTCCTCCTATTTTTCAGACCATTTCATGCTCATCTCATTCTTGGCACATTTTGCAGCTCTTCATATTTTTCACACGTTTTCAGGCTCTTCATATTTTTCAACACCGCTTCATGATCCTCCTATTTTTCAGACCGTTTCATGCTCCTCATGTATTTCACATCTTTTGAAGCTCTTCATATTTTTCAGACCTCTTCAGACTCTTCATATTTTTGAACACGGTTTCATGCTCGTCCTATTTGTCAGAACGTTTCATGCTCCTCATATATTTCTCACCATTTGAAGCTCTTCATATATTTCACACCTTTTGAAGCTCTTCATATATTTCACACCATTTCAGGCACTTCATGTTTTTCAACACCACTTCTTACTCCTCCTATTTTTCAGACCGTTTCATGCTCATATATTTCTCACCATTTGAAGCTCTTCATATA
Organism: Dama dama; assembly: GCF_033118175.1. Classification (NCBI taxonomy): domain Eukaryota; kingdom Metazoa; phylum Chordata; class Mammalia; order Artiodactyla; family Cervidae; genus Dama; species Dama dama. The sequence goes on along the minus strand of NW_026870993.1, from coordinate 311,633 downwards.
TTTCACACCTTTTGAAGCTCTTCATATATTTCACACCATTTCAGGCACTTCATGTTTTTCAACACCACTTCATGTTCCTCCTATTTTTCAGACCGTTTCATGCTCCTCATATATTTCTCACCATTTGAAGCTCTTCATATATTTCACACCTTTTGAAGCTCTTCATATATTTCACACCATTTCAGGCACTTCAAGGTTTTCAACACCACTTCATGCTCCTCCTATTTTTCAAACCGTTTCATGCTCCTCATATATATCTCACCATTTGAAGCTCTTCATATATTTCACACCTTTTGAAGCTCTTCATATTTTTCACAACTTTTCAGGCTCTTCATATTTTTCAACACCGCTTCATGATCGTCCTGTTTTTCAGACCGTTTCATGCTCCTCATATTATTGACAGCTTTTGAAGCTCTTCATATTTTTCACACTTTTTCAGGCTCTTCGTGTTTATGAACAACGTTTCATGCGCCTCCTATTTTTCAGACCGTTTCATGCTGCTCATATTGTTGACACCTTTTGAAGCTCTTCATATTTTTCACACCTTTTCAGGCTCTTCATTTTTTTCAACACCGCTTCATGCTCCTCCTTTTTTTCAGATCGTTTCATGCTCCTCATGTATTTCACACCTTTTAAAGCTCTTCAAATTTTTCACACCTTTTCAAGCTCTTCATGTTTTTGAACACCGTTTCATGCTCCTCCTGTTTATCAGACAGTTTCATGCTCCTCATATTTTTGACACCTTTTGAAGCTCTTCATATTTTTCACACCTTTCAGGCTCTTCGTGTTTTTCAACACCGCTTCATGCTCCTCCTATTTTTCAGACCTTTTCATGCTCCTTATATTTTTGACTCCTTTTGAAGGTCTTCGTATTTTTCACACCTTTTCATGGTCTTCATATTTTTCAACACCGTGTCATGCTCCTCCTATTTTTCACACGGTTTCATGCTCCTCATATTTTGCACACCTTTAAAGCTCTTCATATTTTTGACAACTTTTCATGCTCTTCGTGTTTTCAACACCGATTCATGCTTCTCCTATTTTTCAGACGGTTTCTTGCTCCTCATATTTTTGACACATTTTGAATCTCTTCATATTTTTCACACCTTTTGAAGCTCTTCATGTTTTTCACACGTTTTCAGACTCTTCATGTTTTTTGACACCGCTTCATGCTCCTCCTATTTTCCAGACCGTTTCATTCTCCTCATATTTTTGACATATTTTGAAGCTCTTCATATTTTTCACACCTTTTCAGGCTCTTCATATTTTTGAACACCGTTTCATGCTCCTCCTATTTTTCAGACCGTTTCATGCTCCTCATATCTTTGACTCCTTTTGAAGCTCTTCATATTTTTAAAACCTTTCAGGCTCTTCATGTTTTTCAACACCGCTTCAGGATCCTCCTGTTTTTCTGACCGTTTCATGCTCCTCATATTTTTGAAACCTTTTGAAGCTCTTCATATTTTCCACACCTTTTGAAGCTCTTCATATTTTTCACACCTTTTCAGGCTGTTCATGTTTTTCAACACCGCTTCATGCTCCTCCTTTTTTTCAGCCAGTATCATTCTCCTCATATTTTTCACATCTTTTGATGCTCTTCATATATTACACAACTTTTCAGGCTCTTCATGTTTTTCAACCCCACTTCATGCTCCTCCTATTTTTCAGACCGTTTCATGTTGCTCATATTTTTGACACCTTTTGAAGCTCTTCATATATTTCACTCTTTTCAGGCTCTTCATGTTTTTCAACACCGTTTCATGCTCCTCCTATTTTTCAGACCGTTTCATGCTCCTCATATTTTTGACACGTTTTGAGCTCTTCATGTTTTTCACACCTTTTCAGGCTTTTCAAGTTTTTCAACACCGCATCATGCGCCTCCTATTTTTCAGACCGTTTCAGGCTCCTAATATTGTTAACACCTTTTCAGGCTCTTCATATTCTTCAACACTGCTTCATTCTCCTCCTGTTTCTCAGAGAGTTTCAGGTTCCTCATATATTTCCCGCCTTTTTAAGCTCTTCATTTATTTCACACCTTTTCAGGCTCTTCATGTTTTTCAACACCGCTTCTTGCCCCTCCTATTTTTCAGACCGTTTCATGCTCCTCATAATTTTGACACCTTTTGACGCTCTTCATATTTTTCACAACTTTTCAGGATCTTCATGTTCTTCAACACCATTTGATGCTCCTCCTATTTTTCAGACCGTTTCATGCTCCTCATATTTTTCACACCTTTTGAAGCTCTTAATATATTTCACACCTTTTCAGGCTCTTCATGTTTTTGAACACCGTTTCATGCTAGTCCTATTTTTCAGACCATTTCATGCTCCTCATCTTTTTGACACCTTTTGAAGCTCTTCATATTTTTCACATCTTTTCAGGCTCTTCATGTTCTTGAATACCGTTTCATGCTCCTCATATTTTTGACACGTTTTGAAGCTCTTCATATATTTCACACCTTTTCAGGCTCTTCATGTTTTTCACAACCGCTTCATGCTCCACCTATTTTTAAGACCGTTTCATGCTCCTAATATTTTTAACACCTTTTCTGGCTCTTCATGTTTTTCAACACCGCTTCTTGCTCCTCCTATTTTTCAGACCATATCATGCTCCTCAAATTTTAACACCTTTTGAAGCTCTTCATATATTTCACACTTTTTCAGGCTTGTCATGGTTTTCAACACCACTTCTTGCTCTGCCTATTTTTCAGACCGTTTCATGCTCCTCATATTTTTGCACCTTTTCAAGCTCTTCATGTATTTCACACATTTTCAGGCTCTTCATGTTTGCAACACTACTTCATGCTCCTCCTATTTTTTCACACCGTTTCATGCTCCTCCTATTTTTTCAGACCATTTCATGCTCCTCATATTTTCGCACCTTTTGAAGCTCTTCATATTTTTCACACCTTTTCAGGATCTTCATATTTTTCAAAACCGCTTCATGCTGCTCCTATTTTTCAGACCGTTTCATTCTCTTCAAATTTTTGACACCTTTTGAAGCTCTTCATAATTTTCACACCTTTTCAGGCTCTTCATGTTTTTCAACACCGCTTCATCATCCTACTATTTTTCAGACCGTTTCAGGCTTCTCATATTTTTGACACCTTTTGAAGCTCTTCATATTTTTCACACCTTTTCAGGCTCTTCATATTTTTCAACACAGCTTCATCATCCTACTATTTTTCAGACCGTTTCAGGCTCCTCATATTTTTGACACCTTTTGAAGCACTTCATATTTTTCACACATTTTCAGACTCTTCATGTTTTTGAACACCGTTTCATGCTCCTCATATTTTTGACACCATTTGAAGGTCTTCTTATTTTTCACACCTTTTCAGGCTATTCATGTTTTTCAACACCGTTTCATGCTCCTCCTATTTTTCAGACCGTTTCATGCTGCTCCTTTTTTTCAGACCGTTTCATGCTCTTCATAGTTTTGACAACTTTTGAAGCTATTCATATTTTTCACACATTTTCAGGCTCTTCATGTTTTTAAGACCGCTTCATGCTCCTCCTATTTTTCAGACGGTTTCATGCTCCTCATATTTTTCACACGTTTTGAAGCTCTTCATATTTTTCACATCTTTTCAGGCTCTTCATGTTTTTGAACACCCCTTCATGCTCCTCTTATTTTTCAGACCGTTTCATGCTCCTCATATTTTTCACACCTTCTGAAGCGGTTAATATTTTTCACACATTTACAGGCTCTTCATGTTTTCAACACCATTTCATGCTCCTCCTATTTTTCAGATCGCTTCATGCTCCTCATAGTTTTGACACTTTTTGAAGCTCTTCATATTTTTCACAGCTTTTCATGCTCTTCATGTTTTTGAACACCGTTTGATGCTCCTCCTATTCTTCACACCGTTTCATGCTCCTCATGTTTTTGACACCTTTTGAAGCTCTTCATATTTTTCATACCTTTTCAGGCTCTTCAAGTTTTCAACACGGATACATGCTCCTCCTATTTTTCAGACCGTTTCATGCTCCTCATATTTTTCACACATTTTCAGGCTCTTCATGTTTTTCAACATTGCTTCATGCTCCTCTTATTGTTCAGACCGTTTCATGCTCCTCATATTTTTGACACGTTTTGAAGCTCTTCATATTTTTCACATCTTTTCAGGCTCTTCATGTTTTTGAACAACACTTCATGCTCATCCTATTTTTCAGACCGTTTCATGCTCCAAATATTTTTGATACCTTTTGAAGCTCTTCATATTTTTCAAACCTTTTCAGGCTCTTCATGTTTTTCAACACCGCTTCATGCTCCTCCTATTTTTCAGACCGTTTCATGCTCCTCATATTTCTGACACCTTTTGAAGCTCTTCATATTTTTCACACCTTTTCAGGCTCTTCATGTTTTTGAACACCCCTTCATGCTCCTCTTATTTTTCAGACCGTTTCATGCTCCTCATATTTTTGACACCTTTTGAAGCTCTTCATATTTTTCACACCTTTTTAGGCTCTTCATGTTTTTGAACAACGCTTCATGCTCCTCCTACTTTTCAGACCGTTTCATGCTCCTCATGTATTTCACACCTTTTGAAGCTCTTCATGTTTTTCAACACAGTTTCATATTCTTACTTTTTTTCAGACTGTTTCATGCTCCTCCTATTTTTCAGACCGTTTCATGTTCTTCATATATGTGCCACCTTTTGAAGCTCTTCATATTTTTAACACCTTTTCATGATCTTCATTTTTTTCAACACCGTGTCATGCTCCTCATATTTTTGACACCTTTTAAAACACCTCATATTTTTCACACCTTTTCATGCTCTTCCTGATTTTCAACGCCGTCTCATGTTCCTCCTATTTTTTGACCGTTTCATGCTCCTCATATTTTGACACCTTTTGCAGCTCTTCATGTTTTTCACACCCTTTCATGCTCTTCATGTTTTTCAACACGGTTTCATGCTCCTCCTATATTTCAGACCGTTTCATGCTCCTCATGTTTTTGACACCTTTTGAAGTTCTTCATGTTTTTCAACACCGTTTCATGCTTCTCCTATTTTTCACATCGTTTCAGGCTCCTCATATTTTTCAGACCGTTCCATGGTCCTCATATTTTTCACACCTTTTGACGCTCCTCATATTTTTCAAAACCGTTTCATGCTCTTCCTAGTTTTCAGAACGTTTCATGCTCCTCGTATTTTTTAGGCCATTTCGTGCTCATCATATTTTTGACACCTTTTGACGCTCATCATGTTTTTCACACCTTTTCATGCTCTTCATGTTTTTCAACACCGTTTAATGGCCTATTATTTTTCAGAACGTTTCGTGGTTCTCCGATTTTTCAGACCGTTTCTTGCTCCTCATATTTTTGACACCTTTTGAAGCTCTTCATATTTTTCACACCTTTGCAGGCTCTTCATGGTTTTCAACACCACTTCATTCTCCTCCTATTTTTCAGAACTTTTCATGCTCCTCATATTTTTCACACCTTTTGAAGCTCTTCATATTTTTCACACATTTTCAGGCTCTTCATGTTTTACAACAACGCTTCATGCACCTCCTATATTTCAGAGCGTTTCATGGTCCTCATATTTTTCCCACATTTTCAGGCTCTTCATATTTTTGAAGTCCGCTTCATGCTCCTCCTATTTTCCTGACGGTTTCATGCTCCTCATACTTTGACACCTTTACAAGCTCTTACTTAATATTTTTCACTGCTTTTCAGGCTCTTCATGTTTTTCAACACCGCCTCATGCTCCTCCAATTTTTCAGACCGTTTCATGCTCCTCATATTTTTGACACCTTTTGAAGCTCTTCATATTTTTCACACCTTATCAGGCTCTTCATTGTTTCAACACCATTTCATGCTCCTCCTATTTTTCAGACTGTTTCATGCTCCTCATATTATGACACCTTTTGAAGCTCTTCATATTTTTCACACCTTTTCAGGCTCTTCATGTTTTTGAACACCGTTTCATGCTCCTCCTTTTTTTTACACATTTTGAAGCTCTTCATATTTTTCACACATTTTCACGCTTTCCATGTTTTTCAACACCGCTTCATGCTCCTCCTATTTTTCAGACCGTTTCATGCTCCTTCTATTTTTTACACATTTTGAATCTCTTCCTATTTTTCACACATTTTCACGCTTTCCATGTTTTTCAACACCGTTTCATGCTCCTCCTATTTTTCAGAACGTTTCATGCTACTGATATTTTTGAGACGATTTGAAGCTCTTCATATTTTTCACACCTTTTCATGCTCTTCATGTTTTTCAACACCGCTTCATGCTCCTCCTACTTTTCAGACCGTTTCATGCTCCTCATGTATTTCACACCTTTTGAAGCTCTTCATGTTTTTCAACACAGTTTCATACTCTTACTTTTTTTCAGACTGTTTCATGCTCCTCTTATTTTTCAGACCATTTCATGTTCTTCATATATGTGACACCTTTTGAAGCTCTTCATATTTTTCACACCTTTTCATGATCTTCATTTTTTTCAACACCGTTTCATGCTCCTCATATTTTTGACACCTTTTAAAACACCTCATATTTTTCACACCTTTTCATGCTCTTCCTGATTTTCAACGCCGTCTCATGTTCCTCCTATTTTTTGACCCTTTCATGCTCCTCATATTTTTGACACCTTTTGCAGCTCTTCATGTTTTACACACCCTTTCATGCTCTTCATGTTTTTAAACACGGTTTCATGCTCCTCCTATTTTCAGACTGTTTCATGCTTCTCATATTTTTGACACCTTTTGAAGCTCTTCATATTTTTCACACCTTTTCAGGCTCTTCATGTTTTTCAACACCGCTTCATTCTCCTCCTATTTTTCAGACCGTTTCATGCTCCTCATATTTTTGACACATTTTGAAGCTCTTTATATTTTTTACACTTTTTTAAGCTCTTCATATTTTTCAAAACTTTTCAGCCTCTTCATATTTTTGAACATCTTTTCAGGCTCTTCATTTTTTTCAACACCGCTTGATGCTCCTCCTATTTTTCAGACCATTTCATGCTCCTCATAATTTTGACACTTTTTGAAGCTTTTGATATTTTTTACACATTTTCAGGCTCTTCATGTTGTTCAACTCCGCTTCATGCTCCTCCTATTTTTCTGACTGTTTCATGCTCCTCATATTTTTGACACTTTTTGAAGCTCTTCATATTTTTCACACCTTTTCAGGCTCTTCATGTTTTTGAACACCACTTCTTGCTCCTTAATTTTTGGAGATCGTTTCATGCTTCTCATATTTTTGACACCTTTTGAAGCTCTTCATATTTTTCACACCTTTTAAGGCTCTGCATGCTTTTCAATACCGCTTCATGCTACTCCTATTTTTCAGACCGTTTCATGCTCCTCATATTTTTGACACCGTTTGAAGCTCTTCATATTTTTCACACCTTTTCAGGCTCCTCATGTTTTTCAACACCGCTTCATGCTCCTCCTATTTTTCAGACCGTTTCATGCTCCTCATGTTTTTCAACACCGCTTCATGCTCCTCCTATTTTTCAGACCGTTTCATGCTCCTCATATTTTTCACACCTTTTATGGCTCTTCGTATTTTTCACAGCTTTTCAGGCTCTTCGTGTTTTTCAACACTGCTTCATGCTCCTCCTATTTTTCAGACCGTTTCATGCTACTCATAATTTTCACACCTTTTGAAGCTCTTCATATTTTTCACACATTTTCAGGCTCTTCATGTTTTTCAACACCGCTTCATTCTCCTCCTATTTTTCAGACTTTTTCATGCTCCTCATATTTTTGACACCTTTTGAACTCTTCATATTTTTCACACGTTTTCAGCCTCTTCATGTTTTTCAACACCGCTTCTTGCTCCTCCTATTTTTCAGACAGTTTCACGCTCCTCATATTTTTCAGACTTTCTGAAGCTCTTCAGATTTTTCACACCTTTTCAGGCTCTTCATGTTTTTGAACACCGTTTGATATTCCTCATGATTTTCAGGCCGTTTCATGCTCCTCATATTTTTGACACCTTTTGAAGCTCTTCACGTTTTTCAACACCGTTTCATGCTCCTCTTAATTTTCAGACCATTTGATCCTCCTCTTATCTTTCAGACCGTTTCATGCTCCTCATATTTTTGACACCTTTTGAAGCTCTTCATATTTTTCACACCTTTTCAGGCTCTTCATGTTTTTCAACACCATTTCATGCTCCTCATATTTTTGATAGGTTTTTAAGCTCTTCATATTTTTCACACCTTCTCAGGCTTTTCATGGTTCTGAACACCGTTTCATGCTAATCCTATTTTTCAGACCGTTTCACGCTCCTCATATTTTTGAAACCTTTTGAAGCTCTTCATATTTTTAACACCTTTTCAGGCTCTTCAAGTAATTCAGCAACTTTTCATGCTCCTCCTATTTTTCAGACCCATTCATGCTCCTGATATTTTTGACACCTTTTGAAGCTCTTCATATTTTTCACACCCTTTCAGGCTCTTCATGTTTGTCAACACCGTTTCATGCCAATCCTATTTTTCAGACCATTTCACGCTCCTCATATTTTTGACACCGTTTGAAGCTCTTCATATTTTTATCACCTTTTCAGGCTCTTAAAGTTTTTCAACAACGTTTCATGCTCCTCCTGTTTTTCAGACGTTTATATCCTCCTCATTTTCTTTAAACTTTTTGAAGCTTTTCATATTTTTCACATCTTTTCATGCTCTTCATATTTTTCAACACGGTTTCATGCTCCTCCTGTTTTTCAGACCATTTCATGCTCCTCGTGTTTTTGACACTTTTTCAAGCTCTTCATATTTTTCAACACCGTTTCATGCTTGTCCTATTTTTCAGACCGTTTCATGGTCCTCATTATTTCAGACCGTTTCATGCTTCTCATATTTTTGACACCTTTTGCAGCTCTTCATATTTTTCACACCTTTTCAGGTTCTTCATGTTTTTCAACATCGTTTCATGCTCCTCCTATTTTTCAGACCTTTTCATGCTCCTCATATTTTTGACACCTTTGAAGCTCTTCATGATTTTCCAACCTTTTCAGGTTCTTCATGTTTTTCAACACCGTCTCATGCTCCTCCTATTTTTCAGACCGTTTCATGCTCCTCATATTTTTCACACCTTGGAAGCTCTTCATATTTTTCACACCTTTTCAGGCTCTTCATGTTTTTGAACATCACATCTTGCTCCTTAATTTTTGGAGATCGTTTCATGCTTCTCATATTTTTGACACCTTTTGAATCTCTTCATATTTTTCACACCTTTTCATGCTCTTCGTGTTTTCATACAACGTTTCATGCTCCTCCCATTTTTCAGACCATTTCGTGCTCCTCATATTTTTCAGACCGTCTCATGCTCCTCTTATTTATGACAGCTTTTGAAGCTCTTCAAATTTTTCACACTTTTTGAAGCTCTTCATGTTTTTCAACACCGTTTCATGCTCCTCCAATGTTTATGACCCTTTCATGCTCCTCATATTTTTAACATCTTTTGAAGCTCTTCATATTTTTCAGACCTTTTCAAGCAATTCATGTGTTCAACACCATTTTATGCTCCTCCTATTTTTCAGACCGTTTCATGCTCCTCATATTTTTGACACCCTTTGAAGCTCTTCATATATTTCACACCTTTTCATGCTCTTCATGTTTTTCAAAACCGCTTCATGCTCCTCCTATTTTTCAGATCGTTTCATGATCCTCATATTTTTCACACCTTTTGAAACTCTTCATATTTTTCACACATTTTCAGGCTCTTCATGTTTTGGAACTACTTTTCATACTCCTCCTATTTTTCAGACCGTTTCATGCCCCTCATATTTTTGACACATTTTGAAGCTCTTCATATTTTTCACACATTTTCAGGCTCTTCTTTTTTTTCAACACCGCTTCATGCTCCTCCTATTTTTCAGACCGTGTCATGCTCCTCATATTTTTGAACACATTTTGAAGCTCTTCATATTTTTCACAACTTTTCAGGCTCTTAATATTTTTCAACACCGCTTCATGCTCCTCCTATTTTTCAGACCGTTTCATGCTCCTCATATTTTTGACAACTTTTGAAGTCTTCATATTTTTCACACCTTTTCAGGCTCTACCGTTTTTCAACACCGCTTCATGCTCCTCCTATTTTTCAGACCGATTCATGCTCCTCTCAATTTTGACACCTTTTCTTCATATTTTTCACATCTTTTGAAGCTCTTCATATTTTTCACACCTTTTGAAGCTCTTCATATTTTTCACACCTTTTCAGGCTCTTCATGTTTTTCTACACCGCATCGTGCTGCTCGTATATTTCAGAACGTTTCATGCTCATCTCATTTTTGACACATTTGGAAGGTCTTCATATTTTTCACACCTTTTGAAGCTCTTCATATTTTTCACACTTTTTGAAGCCCTTCATATATTTCAAACCTTTTCAACTCTTCATATTTTTGAACACCTTTTCAGGCTCTTCATATTTTTCAACACCGCTTCATGCTCCTCCTATTTTTCAGACCGATTCATGCTCCTCTCAATTTTGACACCTTTTCTTCATATTTTTCACATCTTTTGAAGCTCTTCATATTTTTCACACCGTTTAAAGCTCTTCATATTTTTCAAACCTTTTCAGGCTCCTCAGGTTTTTGAAAACCGCTTCATGCGCCTCCTATTTTTCAGACCGTTTCATGCTCATCTAATTTTTGACACCTTTAGAAGCTCTTCATATTTTTCACACCTTTTGAAACTCTTCATATTTTTCACACGTTTTAAGGCTCTTCATGTTTTTCAACACCGCTTCATGCTCCTCCTATTTTTCAGACCGAATCATGCTCATCATATTTTTCACACCTTTTGAAGCTCTTCATATTTTTCAAACCTTTTCAGGCTCTCCATGTTTTTCAACACCAGTTCATGCTCCTCCTATTTTTCAGACCGTTTCATGCTCCTCATATTTTTGACACCTTTAGAAACTCTTCATATTTTTCACACCTTTTCAAGCTCTTCATGTTTTTCAACACCGCTTCATGCTCCTACTATTTCTCAGACAGTTTAATGCTCCACGTATATTTCACACCTTTTGAAGCTCCTCATATTTTTCACACCTTTTCAGGCTCTTCTTGTTTTTGAACACCGCTTCATGCTCCTCCTGTTGTTGAGACAGTTTCATGCTCCCCATATCTTTGACACGTTTTAAAGCTTTTCATATTTTTCAAACCTTTTCAGGCTCTTCATTTTTTTCAACACCACTTCATGCTCCTCCTATTTTTGAGACAGTTTCATGCTCATCTAATTTTTGACAACTTTTGAAGCTCTTCATATTTTTCACACCTTCTGAAGCTCTTCATATTTTTCACATGTTTTCAGGCCTTCATGTTCTTCAACACCGCTTAATGCTCCTCCTATTTTTCAGACCGTTTAATCCTCCTCATGTATTTCACACTTTTTGAAGCTCTTCATATTTTTCACATATTTTCAGACTCTTCATGTTTTTGAACACCATTTCATGCTCCTCTTATTTTGCAGACCGTTTCATTCCCCTCATATTTTTGACACCTTCTGAAGCTCTTCATATTTTTCACACCTTTTCAGGCACTTCATGTTTTTCAACACCGCTTCATGCTCCTCCTATTTTTCAGACGGTTTCATGCTCCTTATATTTTTGACACCTTTTGAAGCTCTTCATATTTTTCCACATCTTTTGAAGCTCTTCATATTTTTCACACCTTTTCAGTTTCTTCAGGTTTTTGAACACGGCTTCATGCTCCTCTTATTTTTCAGACCGTTTCATGCTCCTCATATTTTTCACACTTTTTCATGCTCTTCATATTTTTCACATCTTTTCATGCTCTTTTCATGCTCTTCATGTTTCTCAACACCGTTTCATGCTCTTCAGGTTTTGAACACGGCTTCATGCTCCTCGTATTTTTCAGACCGTTTCATGCTCCTCATATTTTTGACACTTTTTGAAGCTCTTCATATTTTTCATACCTTTTCAGGCTCTTAATGTTTTGGAAAACCGCTTCATGCTCCTCCTATTTTTCAGACTTTTTCATGCTCCTCATATATTTCACACCGTTTAAAGCTCTTCATATTTTTCAAACCTTTTCAGGCTCCTCAGGTTTTTGAAAACCGCTTCATGCTCCTCCTATTTTTCAGACCGTTTCATGCTCATCTAATTTTTGACACCTTTAGAAGCTCTTCATATTTTTCACACCTTTTGAAACTCTTCATATTTTTCAAACCTTTTCAGGCTCTCCATGTTTTTCAACACCAGTTCATGCTCCTCCTATTTTTCAGACCGTTTCATACTCCTCATATTTTTGACACCTTTAGAAACTCTTCATATTTTTCACACCTTTTCAAGCTCTTCATGTTTTTCAACACCGCTTCATGCTCCTACTATTTTTCAGACCGTTTAATGCTCCACGTATATTTCACACCTTTTGAAGCTCCTCATATTTTTCACACCTTTTCAGGCTCTTCTTGTTTTTGAACACCGCTTCATGCTCCTCTTGTTGTTGAGACAGTTTCATGCTCCCCATATCTTTGACACGTTTTGAAGCTTTTCATATTTTCAAACCTTTTCAGGCTCTTCATTTTTTTCAACACCACTTCATGCTCCTCCTATTTTTTAGACCGTTTCATGCTCATCTAATTTTTGACAACTTTTGAAGCTCTTCATATTTTTCACACCTTCTGAAGCTCTTCATATTTTTCACATGTTTTCAGGCCTTCATGTTCTTCAACACCGCTTAATGCTCCTCCTATTTTTCAGACCGTTTAATCCTCCTCATGTATTTCACACTTTTTGAAGCTCTTCATATTTTTCACATATTTTCAGACTCTTCATGTTTTTGAACACCATTTCATGCTCCTCTTATTTTGCAGACCGTTTCATTCCCCTCATATTTTTGACACCTTCTGAAGCTCTTCATATTTTTCACACCTTTTCAGGCACTTCATGTTTTTCAACACCGCTTCATGCTCCTCCTATTTTTCAGACGGTTTCATGCTCCTTATATTTTTGACACCTTTTGAAGCTCTTCATATTTTTCCACATTTTTTGAAGCTCTTCATATTTTTCACACGTTCTCAGGCTCTTCATGTTTTTCAACACCCCTTCTTGCTTCTCCTATTTTTCAGACCGTTCCATGCTCATGTAATTTTTGACACCTTTTGAAGTTCTTCATATTTTTCACACCTTTTGAAGCTCTTCATATTTTTCTACACCTTTTCAGGCACTTCATGTTTTTCAACACCGCTTCATGCTCCTCCTATTTTTCAGACCGTTTCATGCTCCTCATATATTTGACTAGTTTTGAAGCTCTTCATATTTTTCACACATTTTCAGGCTCTTCATGTTTTTGAACACCACTTCATGCTCGTCCTATTTTTCAAACCGTTTCAGACTCATCTCATTTTTGACACCTTTTGAAGCTCTTCATATTTTTCACACCTTTTGAAGCTCTTCATATTTTCCACACGTTTTCAGGCTCTTCATGTTTTTCAACACCCCTTCTTGCTTCTCCTATTTTTCAGACCGTTTCATGCTCCTCATAATTTTGACACTTTTTGAAGCTCTTCATATTTTTCACACCTTTTCAGGCTCTTCATGTCTTTGAACACTGCTTCATGCTCCTCCTATTTTTCAGACCGTTTCATGCACCTCATATTTTTCACTCCTTTTGAAGGTCTTCATATTTTTCACACCATTTCAGGCTCTTCATTTTTTTGAACACGGCTTCATGCTTCTGATATTTTTCAGACCGTTTCATGCTCCTCATATTTTTGACACCTTTTGAAGCTCTTCATATTTTTCACACCTTTTCAGTTTCTTCAGGTTTTTGAACACGGCTTCATGCTCCTCCTATTTTTGAGACAGTTTCATGCTCCTCATATTTTTGACACCTTTTGAAGCTCTTCATATTTTTCACACGTTTTCAGGCTCTTCATTTTTTTCAACACCGCTTCATGCTCCTCCTATTTATCAGACCGTTTAATGCAACTCATATTTTTTACTCCTTTTGAAGGTCTTCATATTTTTCACAGCTTTTCAGGCTCTTCATTTTTTTGAACACGGCTTCATGCTTCTGCTATTTTTCAGACCGTTTCATGCTCCTCATATTTTTGTCACCTTTTGAAGCTCTTCATATTTTTCACACCTTTTCAGGCTCTTCTTGTTTTTGAACATCGCTTCATGCACCTCCTATTTTTGAGACAGTTTCATGCTCATCTAATTTTTGACAACTTTTGAAGCTCTTCATATTTTTCACACCTTCTGAAGCTCTTCATATTTTTCACATGTTTTCAGGCCTTCATGTTCTTCAACACCGCTTAATGCTCCTCCTATTTTTCAGACCGTTTAATCCTCCTCATGTATTTCACACTTTTTGAAGCTCTTCATATTTTTCACATATTTTCAGACTCTTCATGTTTTTGAACACCATTTCATGCTCCTCTTATTTTGCAGACCGTTTCATTCCCCTCATATTTTTGACACCTTCTGAAGCTCTTCATATTTTTCACACCTTTTCAGGCACTTCATGTTTTTCAACACCGCTTCATGCTCCTCCTATTTTTCAGGCGGTTTCATGCTCCTTATATGTTTGACACCTTTTGAAGCTCTTCATATTTTTCACACCTTTTCAGGCTGTGCATGTTTTTGAACATCGCTTGTGCTCATCCTATTTTTCAGACCGTTTCATGCTCCTCATATTTTTGACACCTTTTGAAGCTCTTCATAATTTTCACACCTTTTCAGGCTCTTCATGGTTTTCAACACCACTTCATGCTCCTCGTAATTTTCAGACCGTTTCATGCTCCTCATATTTTTGACACCTTTTGAAGCTCTGCATATTTTTCACACCTTTTCAGGCTCTTCATGATTTTCAACACCACTTCTTGCTCCTCCTATTTTTCAGACCGTTTCATGCTCATCTCATTTTTGACATCTTTTGAAGCTCTTCATATTTTTCACACCTTTTGAAGCTCTTCATAATTTTCATATTTTTGAAACTCTTCATATTTTTCACACTTTTTCAGGCTCTTCATGTTTTTCAACACCTCTTCAGGCTCCTCCTATTTTTCAGACCCTTTCATGCTAATATAATTTTTGACACTTTTTGAAGCTCTTCATATTTTTCACACCTTTTCAGGCTCTTCATGTTTTTCAACAACACTTCATGCTCCTCGTATTTTTCAGACGGTTTCATTCTCCTCATATTTTTGACAACTTTTGAAGCTCTGCATATATTTAACACCTTTTCAGGCTCTTCATGATTTTCAACACCACTTCATGCTCCTCCTATTTTTCAGACCGTTTCATGCTCATCTCATTTTTGACATCTTTTGAAGCTCTTCATATTTTTCACACCTTTTGAAGCTCTTCATAATTTTCATATTTTTGAAGCTCTTCATATTTTTCACACTTTTTCAGGCTCTTCATGTTTTTCAACACCTCTTCAGGCTCCTCGTATTTTTCAGACACTTTCATGCTAATATAATTTTTGACACTTTTTGAAGCTCTTCATATTTTTCACACCTTTTCAGTCTCTGCATGTTTTTGAACACCTTTTCATGTTCCTCATGTATTTCACTCCTTTGAAGCTCTTCATATTTTGCACACATTTTCAGGCTCTTCATGTTTTTGAACACTGCTTCATGCTCCTCCTATTTTTAAGAGGGTTTTATGCTCGTCATATTTTTGACACATTTTGAAGCTCTTCATATTTTCAACACCTTTTCAGGCTCTTCATGTTTTTGAACACCGCTTCATCCTCCTCCTATTTTTAAGAGGGTTTCATGCTCTTCATATTTTTGACACCTTTTGAAGCTTTCATATTTTTCACACCTTTTCAAGCTCTTCATGTTTTTCAAAACCACTTCATGCTCCTCCTTTTTTGCAGACCGTTTCATGCTACTCATATTTTTGACACCTTTTGAAGCTCTTTATATTTCTCACACCTTTTCAGGCTCTTCATGTTTTTCAACACCACTTCATGGTCCTCCTGTTTTTCAGACCGTTTCATGCTCATCTCATTTTGACACCTTCTGAAGCTCTTCATATTTTCACACCTTTTGAAGCTCTTCATATTTTTCAAACATTTTTCAGCTCTTCATGATTTTTAAAACCGCTTCATGCTCCTCCTATTTTTCACACCGTTTCATGCTCATCTCATTTTTGACACCCTTTGAAGCTCTTCATATTTTTCACACCTTTTGAAGCTCTTCTTCTTTTTCACATTTTTGAAGCTCTTCATATTTTTCACAGTTTTTCAGCCTCTTCATGTTTTTCACCACCACTTCTTGCTCCTGCTATTTTTCAGACAATTTCATACTCCTCATATTTTTCACACCTTTTCAGGCTCTTCATGTTTTTGTACACAGCTTCATGCTCCTCCTATTTTTCAGCCCGTTTCATGTTCCTCATGTATTTCACACCTTTTGAAGCTCTTCATATTTTTCACACGTTTTCAGGCTCTTCATGTTTTTGAACTCAACTTCATGCTCCTCCTATTTTTCAGACCGTTTCATGCTCCTCATGTATTTCACACCTTTACATGCTCTTCAAGTTTTTCAACACCGTTTCATGCTGATTCTATTTTTCAGACCATTTCATGCTCCTCATATTTTTCACACCTTTTGAAGCTCTTCATATTTTACCTCATCTTTTGAAGCTCTTCGTATTTTTCACACCATTCCAGGCTCTTCTTGTTTTTCAACACCCCTTCTTGCTCCTCCTACTTTTCAGACCATTTCATGCTCCTCATATTTTTGACCCGTTTTGAAGCTCTTCATATTTTTCACAACATTTCAGGCTCTTCATGATTTTCAAAGCCTCTTCATGCTCCTCCTATTTTTCAGACCCTTTCATACTCATATAATTTTTGACATCTTTTGAAGCTCTTCATATTTTTCACAACTTTTGAAGCTCTTCATATTTTTCATATTTTTGAAGCTCTTCATATTTTCACACGTTTTCAGACTCTTCATGTTTTTCAACACCGCTTCATGCTCCTCCTATTTTTCAGAGAGTTTCATGCTCCTCATGTATTTCACACCTTTTGAAGCTCTTCATATTTTTCACACCGTTTCAGGTTTTTCATGTTTTTGATCACCGTTTCATGCTCCTCCTATTTTTCAGACCGATTCATGCTCCTCATATTTTTCACACCTTTTGAAGCTCTTCATATTTTTCACATCTTTTCAGGCTCTTCATGTTTTTCAACACCACTTCATGCTTCTCTTATTTTTCAGACCATTTCATGCTCATCTCATTTTTGACACCTTTGAAGCTCATCATATTTTTCACACCTTTTGAAGATCTTCATATTTTTCACTCCTTTTCAGGCTCATCATGTTTTTCAACACCGTTTCATGCTGCTTTTATTTTTCAGACCGTTTCATGCTCCTCATTAATTTCACACCTTTTGAAGCTCTTCATATTTTTCAAACGTTTTCAGGCTGTTCATTTTTTTCAACAAGGCTTCTTTCTCCTCCTATTTTTCAGACCGTTTCATGCTCCTCATATTTTTGACACGTTTTGAAGCTCTTCATATTTTTCACACCTTTTCAGGCTCTTCATGATTTTGAACACCGCTTCATGATCCTCCTATTTTACACACCGTTTCATGCTCTTCATATATTTGACCCCTTTTGAAGCTCTTCATATTTTTCACACCTTTTCAGGCTCATCATATTTTTCAACACCGTTTCATGCTTCTTCTATTTTTCAGGCCGTTTCATGCTCCTCATATTTTTCATTTCTTTTGAAGCTCTTCATAATTTTCACACCTTTTCAGGCTCATCATATTTTTCAACACCGCTTCATGATCCTCCTATTTTACACACCGTTTCATGCTCCTCATATTTTTGACACCTTTTGAAACTCTTCATATTTTTCACACCTTTTCAGGCTCTTCATGTTTTTCAACACCGTTTCATGATCCTCCTATTTTTCAGACCGTTTCATGCTCATCTCATTTTTGACACCTTTTGAAGCTTTTCATATTTTTCACACCTTTTTAGGCTCTTCATGTTTTTGAACACCGCTTCATGCTCCTCCTATTTTTCAGAGTGTGTCATGCTCCTAATGTATTTCACTCCTTTTGAAGCTCTTCATATTTTTCACACCTTTTCATGCTCTTCATGTTTTTAATCACTGTTTCATGCTCCTCCTATTTTTCAGCCCTTTTCATGCTCCTCATGTATTTCACACCTTTTGAAGCTCTTCATATTTTTCACACCTTTTCGGCATCTTCATGTTTTTGATCACAATTTCATGCTCCTCCTATTTTTCAGACCGTTTCATGCTCCTCATATTTTTGACACCTTTTGAAGCTCTTCATATTTTTCACACATTTTCATGCTCTTCATGTTTTTCAACACCGTTTCATGCTGATTCTATTTTTCAGACCATTTCATGCTCCTCATATTTTTCACACCTTTTGAAGCTCTTTATATTTTTCACACCTTTCATGCTCTTCATGTTTTTCAACACCGTTTCATGCTGCTTCTATTTTTCAGACCGTTTCATGAGCCTCATATTTTTCACACCTTTTGAAGCTCTTCATATTTTTCATACCATTTCAAGCTCTTCATGTTTTTCAACACCCCTTCTTACTCCTCATATTTTTCAGACCATTTCATGCTCCTCATATATTTGACACGTTTTGAAGCTCTTCATATTTTTCACACGTTTTCAGGCTCTTCATGTTTTTGAATACCGCTTCATGCTCCTCCTATTTTTCAGACCGTTTCATGCTGCTCATATTTTTGACACCTTTTCAAGCTTTTCATATTTTTCACACCTTTTCAGCCTCTTCATTTTTTTCAAAACTACTTCTTGTTCCTCCTAGTTTGCAGACCTTTTCATGCTCATCTAATTTTTGACACCTTTGGAAGCTCTTCATATTTTTCACATTTTTTGAAGCTCTTCATATTTTTCACACGTTTTCAAACACTTCATGTATTTCAACACCGCTTCATGCTGCTTCTATTTTTCAGACCGTTGCATGCTCCTCATATTTTTGACCCGTTTTGAAGCTCTTTATATTTTTCACACCTTTTCAGGTTCTTCATGTTTTTGAACACCGTTTCATGCTCCTCATATTTTTCAGACCATTTCATGCTCCTCTTATTTTTGACACCTTTTGAAGATCTTCATATTTTTCACAACTTTTCAGGCTCTTCATGTTTCTGAACACCACTTCATGCTCCACCTATTTTTCAGACCGTTTTAAGCTCCTCATATTTTTGACACCTTTTTAAGCTCTTCATATATTTCACACCTTTTCAGGGTCTTCATGTTTTTCAACACCGTTTCATGACACTCCTATTTTTCAGACCGTTTCATGCTCCTCATATTTTTGACACCATTTGAAGCTCTTCGTATTTTTCACACCTTTTGAAGCTCTGAATATTTTTCACACCTTTTCAAACTCTTCATGGTTTTGAACACCTCTTCATGCTCCTCCTACTTTTCAGACCGTTTAATGTTCCTCATGTATTTCACACCTTTTGAAGTTCTTCATATTTTTCACACCTTTTGAAGCTCTGAATATTTTTCACACGTTTTCAGGCTCTTCATGTATTTCAAAACTGCTTCATGCTGCTTCTATTTTTCAGACCGTTTCATGCTCCTCATATTTTTGACCCGTTTGGAAGCTGTTCATATTTTTCACACCTTTTCAGGCTCTTCAGGTTTTTTAACACCACTTCATGCTCCTCCTATTTTTCAGATCGTTTCATGCTCATCTCATTTTTGACACCTATTGAAACTCTTCATATTTTTCACACCTTTTGAAGCTCTTCATATATTTCACACCTTCTCTGGCTCTTCATGTTTTTCAACATCACTTCATGTTCCTCCTATTTTTCAGACCCTTTCATGCTAATTTAATTTTTGACACCTTTTGAAGGTCTTCATATTTTTCACACTTTTTGAAGCTCTTCATATTTTTCACAACTTTTCAGGCTCTTCATGTTTTTGAACAGAGCTTCATGCTCCTCCTATTTTTTCAGACCGTATCATGTTCCTCATGTATTTTACACCTTTTGAAGCTCTTCATATTTTTCACACCTTTTCAGGCTCTTCATGCATTTGAACACCTTGTCATGCTCCTCCTGTTTTTCAGACAATTTTCTGCTCCTCATAATTTTGACACCTTTTGAAGCTCTTCATATTTTTCACACCTTTTCAGGTTCTTCATGTTTTTCAACACCGCTTCACGCTCCTCCTATTTTTCAGGCCGTTTCATGCTCCTCATATTTTTGACACCTTTTGAAGCTCTTAATATATTTCACAGCTTTTCAGGCTCTTCATGATTTCCATCACCGCTTCATGCTCCTCATATTTTTCAGACCGTTTCATGCTCATCTCATTTTTATCACCTTTTGAAACTCTTCATATTTTTCACACCTTTTGAAGCTCTTCATATTTTTCACACGTTTTCAGGCTCTTCATGTTTTTCAACACCACTTCTTGCTTCTCCTATTTTTCAGACCGTTTCATGATCCTCATATTTTTGACACATTTTGAAGCTCTTCATATTTTTCACACCTTTTCAGGCTCTCATGTTTTTCAACACCGCTTCAACTCCTCCTATTTTACAGACCGTTTCATGCTCCTCATATTTCTGACACCTTTTGATGCTCTTCTTATTTTTCACACCTTTTCAGGCTCTTCATGTTTTTCAACACCGCTTCATGCTCCTCCTATTTTGCAGACCATTTCATGCTCCTCATATTTTTGACACGTTTTGAAGCTCTTCATATTTTTCACAACTTTTCAGGCTCTTCATGATTTTCAAAGCCTCTTCATGCTCCTCCTATTTTTCAGACCCTTTCATGCTCATCTAATTTTTGACATCTTTTGAAGCTCTTCATATTTTTCACAACTTTTGAAGCTCTTCATATTTTTCATATTTTTGAAGCTCTTCATATTTTCACACGTTTTCAGACTCTTCATGTTTTTCAACACCGCTTCATGCTCCTCCTATTTTTCAGAGAGTTTCATGCTCCTCATGTATTTCACACCTTTTGAAGCTCTTCATATTTTTCACACCCTTTCAGGTTCTTCATGTTTTTGATCACCGTTTCATGCTCCTCCTATTTTTCAGACCGTTTCATGCTCCTCATATTTTTCACACCTTTTGAAGCTCTTCATATTTTTCACATCTTTTCAGGCTCTTCATGATTTTCAACACCACTTCATGCTTCTCTTATTTTTCAGACCGTTTCATGCTCATCTCATTTTTGACACCTTTGAAGCTCATCATATTTTTCACACCTTTTGAAGATCTTCATATTTTTCACTCCTTTTCAGGCTCGTCATGTTTTTCAACACTGTTTCATGCTGCTTTTATTTTTCAGACCGTTTCAGGCTCCTTATTAATTTCACACCTTTTGAAGCTCTTCATATTTTTCACACCCTTTCAGGTTCTTCATGTTTTTGATCACCGTTTCATGCTCCTCCTATTTTTCAGACCGTGTCATGCTCCTCATATTTTTGACACCTTTTCAAACTCTTCATATTTTTCACACCTTTTCAGGCTCTTCATGTTTTTCAACACCGTTTCATGATCCTGCTATTTTTCAGACCGTTTCATGCTCATCTCATTTTTGACACCTTTTGAAGCTTTTCATATTTTTCACAACTTTTTAGGCTCTTCATGTTTTTGAACACCGCTTCATGCTCCTCCTATTTTTCAGAGTGTGTCATGCTCCTAATGTATTTCACTCCTTTTGATGCTCTTCATATTTTTCACACCTTCTCAGGCTCTTCATGTTTTTCATCACCGTTTCATGCTCCTCCTATTTTTCAGACCGTTTAATGCTCCTCATGTATTTCACACCTTTTGAAGCTCTTCATATTTTTCACACGTTTTCAGGCTCTTCATGTTTTTGAACACAGCTTCATGCTCCTCCTATTTTTCAGCCCGTTTCATGCTCCTCATGTTTTTCACACCTTTTGAAGCTCTTCATATTTTTCACACCTTTTCAGCATCTTCATGTTTTTGATCACCATTTCATGCTCCTCCTATTTTTCAGACCGTTTCATGCTCCTCATATTTTTGACACCTTTTGAAGCTCTTCATATTTTTCACACTTTTTCAGGCTCTTCATGTTTTTGAACACTGCTTCATGATCCTCCTATTTTTCAGACCGTTTCGTGCTCTTCATATTTTTGACACCTTTTCAAGCTCTTCATATTTTTCACAACTTTTCAGGCTCTTCATGTTTCTGAACACCACTTCATACTCCACCTATTTTTCAGACCGTTTAATGCTCCTCATGTATTTCACACCTTTTGAAGCTCTTCATATTTTTCACACGTTTTCAGGCTCTTCATGTTTTTCGACACCGTTTCATGCTGCTTCTATTTTTCAGACCGTTTCATGAGCCTCATATTTTTCACACCTTTTGAAGCTCTTCATATTTTTCATACCATTTCAAGCTCTTCATGTTTTTCAACACCCCTTCTTACTCCTCATATTTTTCAGACCATTTCATGCTCCTCATATATTTGACACGTTTTGAAGCTCTTCATATTTTTCACACGTTTTCAGGCTCTTCATGTTTTTGAACACCGCTTCATGCTCTTCCTATTTTTCAGACCGTTTCATGCTACTCATATTTTTGACACCTTTTCAAGCTCTTCATATTTTTCACAACTTTTCAGGCTCTTCATGTTTCTGAACACCACTTCATACTCCACCTATTTTTCAGACCGTTTCAAGCTCCTCATATTTTTGACACCTTTTGAAGCTCTTCATATATCTCACACCTTTTCAGGCTCTTCATGTTTTTCAACACCGTTTCATGACACTCCTATTTTTCAGACCGTTTCATGCTTCTCATATTTTTGACACCTTTTGAAACTCTTCATATATTTCACACCTTTTCAAACTCTTCATGTTTTTGAACACTGCTTCATGCTCCTCCTATTTTTCAGACCGTTTCATGATCCTCATATTTTTGACACCATTTGAAGCTCTTCGTATTTCTCACAGTTTTTCAGGTTCTTCACGTTTTTCAACACCGCTTCATGCTCCTCCTATTTTTCACACCGTTTCATGCTCATCTCATTTTTGACACCTTTTGAAGCTCTTCATATTTTACCACATCTTTTGAATCTCGTCGTATTTTTCACACCATTCCAGGCTCTTCTTGTTTTTCAACACCCCTTCTTGCTCCTCCTACTTTTCAGACCATTTCATGCTCCTCATATTTTTGACACGTTTTGAAGCTCTTCATATTTTTCACAACTTTTCAGGCTCTTCATGATTTTCAAAGCCTCTTCATGCTCCTCCTATTTTTCAGACCCTTTCATGCTCATCTAATTTTTGACATCTTTTGAAGCTCTTCATATTTTTCACAACTTTTGAAGCTCTTCATATTTTTCATATTTGAAGCTCTTCATATATTTCACACGTTTTCAGACTCTTCATGTTTTTCAACACCTCTTCATGCTCCTCCTACTTTTCAGACCGTTTTATGTTCTTCATGTATTTCACACCTTTTGAAGTTCTTCATATTTTTCACACCTTTTGAAGCTCTTAATATTTTTCACACGTTTTCAGGCTCTTCATGTATTTCAAAACCGCTTCATGCTGCTTCTATTTTTCAGACCGTTTCATGCTCCTCATATTTTTGACCCGTTTGGAAGCTGTTCATATTTTTCACACCTTTTCAGGCTCTTCAGGTTTTTGAACACCACTTCATGCTCCTCCTATTTTTCAGATCGTTTCATGCTCATCTCATTTTTGACACCTATTGAAACTCTTCATATTTTTCACACCTTTTGAAGCTCTTCATATATTTCACACCTTCTCTGGCTCTTCATGTTTTTCAACATCACTTCATGTTCCTCCAATTTTTCAGACCGTGTCATGCTCCTCATATTTTTGAAACCTTTTGAAGCTCTTCATATTTTTCACACCTTTTCAAGATCTTCATGTTTTTGAACACCGTTTCAAGCTCCTGCTATTTTTCAGACAGTTACATGCTCCTCATATTTTTGACACCTTTTGAAGCTCTTCATATTTTTCACACCTTTTCAAGATCTTCATGTTTTTGAACACCGTTTCAAGCTCCTCCTATTTTTCAGACCTTTTCATGCTACTCATATTTGTGACACCTTTTGAAGCTCTTCATATTCTTCACACCTTTCAGGCTCGTCATGTTTTTATACATCGCTTCATGCTCCTCCTATTTTTCAGACCGTTTCATGCTACTCATATTTTTGACACCTTTTGAAGCTCTTCATAATTTTCACACCTTTTCAGGATCTTCATGTTTTTCAGAACCGCTTCATGTTCCTCATATTTTCAGACGTTCTATGCTCCTCATGTATTTCAGTCTTTTTGAAGCTCTTCATATTTTTTACACATCTTCAGGCTCTATATGTTTTTGAACACCGTTTCATGCTCCTCCTATTTTTCAGACCTTTTCAGGCTCCTCATACTTTTGACACCTTTTGATGCTCCTCTTATTTTTCACAACTTTTGAAGCTCTTCATATATTTCAAACCTTTTCAGGCACTTCATGTTTTTGAACACCGTTTCATGCTCCTCCTATTTTTCAGACCGTTTCATGCTCATCTCATTTTTGACTCCTTTGGAACCTCTTCATATTTTTCACACCTTTTGAATCTCTTCATATTATTCACACCTTTTCAGGCTCTTCATGTTTTTGAACACCGTTTCATGCTCCTCCTATTTTTCAGACCTTTTCTTGCTCCTCATATTTTTGACAGCTTTTGAAGCTCTTCCTAATTTTGATGCCATTTCAGGCTCTTCATGTTTTTCAACACCGCTTCATGCTCCTCCTATTTTTCAGACCGTTTCATGCTCCCCATATTTTTCACACCTCTTGAAGCTCTTCATATTTTTCACACATTTTCAGGCTCTTCATGTTTTTAACACTTTTTCAGGCTCTTCATGTTTTTCAACACCGTTTCATGCTCCTCCTATTTTTCGGACCGGTTCATGCTCATCTCATTTTGACACCTTTTGTGGCTCTTCATATTTTTCACACCTATTCTGGCTCTTCATGTTTTTGAACACCGCTTCATGCTCCTCCTATTTTTCAGACCCTTTCTTACTCCTCATATTTTTGACACCTTTAGAAACTCTTCATATCTTTCACACCTTTTCAGGCGCTTCATGTTTTTCAACACCGCTTCATGCTCCTCCTATATTTCAGACCGCTTCATTCTCCTCATATTCTTGACACCATTTGAAGCTCTTCATATATTTCACACCTTTTCAGGCTCTTCATTTTTTTCAACACCACTTCATGCTCCTCCTATTTTTCAGACAGTTTCATGCTCATCGATTTTTTGACACCTTTTGAAGCTCTTCATATTTTTCACACCTTTTGAAGCTCTTCCTATTTCTCACACTTTCTCAGGCTCTTCATGTTGTTCAACACCGCTTGATGCTCCTCCTATTTTTCAGACCGTTTCATGCTCCTCATATTTATGACACCTTTTGAAGCTCTTCATATTTTTCTCACCTTTTCAGGCTCTTCATATTTTTCAACACCGCTTCAGCCTCCTCCTATTTTTCAGACCGTTGCATGCTCCTCATATTTTTGACACCTTTAGAAGCTTTTCATATTTTTCACACCTTTTCAGGCTCTTCATTTTGTTCAACGCTACTTCCTGCTCCTCCAATTTTTCAGACCGTTTCATGCTCATCTAATTTTTGACACCTTTTGAAGCTTTGCATATTTTTCACAACTTTTCAGGCTCTTCATGTTTTTGAACACCGCTTCATGCTCCTCTTATTTCTCAGACAATATCATGTTATTCATATTTTTCACCCCTTTTGAAGCTCTTCATATTTTTCACATTTTTTCAGGCTCTTCATGTTTTTGAACACCACTTCATGCTGCTCCTATTTTTCAGAGAGTTTCATGCTCCTCATGTATTTCACATCTTTTGAAGCTCTTCATATATCTCACACCTTTTCAGGCTCTTCATGTTTTTGAACACCGCTTCATACTCCTCCTATTTTTCAGACCGTTTCTTGCTGCTCTCATTTTTTACACCTTTTGAAGCTCTTCATATTTTGCACACCTTTTCAGGCGCTTCATGTTTTTCAGCACCAGTTCATGCTCCTCCTATTTTTCAGACCGTTTCATGCTCATCTCATTTTTTACACCTTTTGAAGCTCTTCATATTTTTCACACCTTTTCAGGCTCTTGATGTTTTTCAGCTCCACTTCATGCTCCTCCTATTTTTCAGACCGTTACTTGCTCTTCCTATTTTTGAGACTGTTTCAGGCTCCTCATATTTTTGACAGGTTTTGAAGCTCTTCATAATTTTCACACCTTTTCTGGCTCTTCATGTTTTTGAACACAGCTTCATGCTCCTCCTATTTTTCAGACCGTTTCATTCTCCTCATGTTTTTGACACCTGTTGAAGTTCTTCACATTTTTCACACCTTTTCAGGCTCTTCACGATTTTCAACACCGCTTCATGATCCTCCTATTTTTCAGACCGTTTCATGCTCTTCCTATTTTTGAGACTGTTTCAGGCTCCTCATATTTTTGACAGGTTTTGTAGCTCTTCATATTTTTCACACCTTTTCAGGCTCTTCATGTTTTTCAACACCGCTTCATGCTCCTCCTATTTTACAGACCGTTTCATGCTCATCTCATTTTTTACACCTTTTGAAGCTCTTCATATTTTGCACACCTTTTCAGGCTCTTCATGTTTTTGAACACCGCTTCATGCTCCTCCTATTTCTCAGACAATATCATGCTATTCATATTTTTCACCCCTTTTGAAGCTCTTCATAATTTTCACATTTTTTTAGGCTCTTCATGTTTTTGAACACCACTTCATGCTCCTCCTATTTTTCAGAGAGTTTCATGCTCCTCATGTATTTCACATCTTTTGAAGCTCTTCATATATTTCACACCTTTTCAGGCTCTTCATGTTTTTGAACACCGCTTCATACTCCTCCTATTTTTCAGACGGATTCATGCTCCTCATTTTTTGACACCGTTTGAAGCTCTTCATATTTTTCACACCTTTTCAGGCTCTTCATGTTTTTGAACACCGCTTCATGCTCCTCCTATTTTTCAGATCGTTTAATCCTCCTGATGTATTTCACACCTTTTGAAGCTCTTCATATATTTCACACCTTTTCAGGGTTTTCATTTTTTGAACACCACTTCTTGCTCCACCTATTTTTCAGACCGTTTCATGCTCATCTCATTTTGACACCTTTTGAAGCTCTTCATATTTTTCACACCTATTCAAGCTCTTCATATTTTTTCATATTTTTGAAGTTCTTCATATTTTCATACGTTTTCAGACTCTTCATGTTTTTCAACACCGCTTCATGCTTCTGCTATTTTTCAGACCGTTTCTTGCTCTTCATACATTTGACAGGTTTTTAGGCTTTTCATATTTTTCACACCTTTTCAGGCTCTTCATGTTTTTGAACACCGCTTCATGCTCCTCCTATTTTTCAAACCGTTTCATGCTCCTCATATTTTGACACATTTTGAAGCTCTTCATATATTTCACACCTTTTCAGGCTCTTCCTGTTTTTCAACACCACTTCATGCTCCTCCTATTTTTCAGACCGTTTCCTGCTCCCCATAATATTGATACCTTTTGAAGCTCTTCATATTTTTCACATCTTTTGAAGCTCTTCATATTTTTCACACATTTTCAGGCTCTTCATGTTTTTCAACACCGCTTCTTGTTCCTCCTATTTTTCAGACCGTTTCATTCTCCTCATATTTTTGACACCTTTTGAAGCTCTTCATATTTTTCACACATTTTGAAACTCTTCATATTTTTCACACCTTTTCAGGCTGTTCATGTTTTTCAACACCGCTTCATGCTCCTGCTATTTTTCAGACCGTTTCATACTCCTCATATTTTTGACATTTTTTAAGGCTCTTCATATTTTTCACACCTTTTCAGGCTGTTCATGTTTTTGAACACGGTTTCATGATCCTCCTATTTTTCAGAAAGATTCATGATCCTCATATTTTTGAAACCTTTTGAAGCTCTTCATATTTTTCACACCTTTTCAAGCTCTTCAAGATTTTCAACAACTCTTCATGCTCCTCCTTTTTTTCAGACCGTTTCTTGCTCATCTCATTTTTGACAGCTTTTGAAGCTCTTCATATTTTGCACACCTTTTCAGGCTCTTCATGTTTTTCAACACAGCTTCATGCTCCTCCTATTTTTCAGATCGTTTCATGCTACTCCTATTTTTCAGACCGTTTCTTGCTCCTCATATTTTTGACACTTTTTGAAGGTCTTCATATTTTTCACACCTTTTCTGGCTCTTCATGTTTTTGAACACAGCTTCATGCTCCTCCTATTTTACAGAAAGTTTCTTGCTCCTCATATTTTTGACACCTTTTTAACCTCTTCATATTTTTCATACCTTTTCAGGCTCTTCATGTTTTTCAATGCCGGTTCATGCTCCTCCTCTTTTTCAGAAAGTTTCATGCTCCTCATATTTTTGAAACCTTTTGAAGCTCTTCATATTTTTCTCACATTTTCAGGCTCTTCCTGTTTTTCAACACCATTTCATGCTCCTCTTATTTTTCAGACCGTTTCATGTTGCTCCTATTTTTCAGACCGTTTCATGATCCTCATATTTTTGAAACCTTTTGAAGCTCTTCATATTTTTCACACCTTTTCAAGCTCTTCAAGATTTTCAACAACGCTTCATGCTCCTCCTTTTTTTCAAACCGTTTCTTGCTCATCTCATTTTTGACAGCTTTTGAAGCTCTTCATATTTTGCACACCTTTTCAGGCTCTTCAGGTTTTTCAACACAGCTTCATGCTCCTCCTATTTTTCAGATCGTTTCATGCTACTCCTATTTTCAGACCGTTTCTTGCTCCTCATATTTTTGACACTTTTTGAAGGTGTTCATATTTTTCAAACCTTTTCTGGCTCTTCATGTTTTTGAACACAGCTTCATACTCCTCCTATTTTACAGAAAGTTTCTTTCTCCTCATAATTTTGACACCTTTTAAACCTCTTCATATTTTTCATACCTTTTCAGGCTCTTCATGTTTTTCAATGCCGGTTCATGCTCCTCCTCTTTTTCGGAAAGTTTCATGCTCCTCATATTTTTGAAACCTTTTGAAGCTCTTCATATTTTTCTCACATTTTCAGGCTCTTCCTGTTTTTCAACACCATTTCATGCTCCTCTTATTTTTCAGACAGTTTCATGTTGCTCCTATTTTTCAGACCGTTTCATGATCCTCATATTTTTGAAACCTTTTGAAGCTCTTCATATTTTTCACACCTTTTCAAGCTCTTCAAGATTTTCAACAACGCTTCATGCTCCTCCTTTTTTTCAGACCGTTTCATGCTCATCTCATTTTTGACAGCTTTTGAAGCTCTTCATATTTTTCACACCTGTTCAGGCTTTTCATGTTTTTGAACACCGATCCATGCTCCTCCTATTTTTCAGATCGTTTCATGCTCCTCATATTTTTCACACCTTTTGAAGCTCTTCATATTTTGCACACCTTTTCAGGCTCTTCAGGTTTTTCAGCTCCACTTCATGCTCCTCCTATTTTTCAGACCGTTTCATGCTGCTCAAATTTTTTACACCTTTTGAAGCTCTTCATATTTTTCACACCTCTTCAGGCTCTTCATGTTTTTGAACACAGCTTCATGCTCCTCCTATTTTTTAGATCATTTCATGCTCCTCCTATTTTCCGACCGTTTCTTGCTCCTCATATTTTTGACACTTTTTGAAACTCTTCATATTTTTCACACCTTTTCTCGCTCTTCATGTTTTTGAACACAGCTTCATGCTCCTCCTTTTTTTTCAGACCGTTTCATGATCCTCATATTTTTCACACCTTTTAAAGCTCTTCATATTTTTCACACCTTTTCAGGCTCTTCATGTTTTTCAGCACCAGTTCATGCTCCTCC
Source organism: Dama dama (assembly GCF_033118175.1). Classification (NCBI taxonomy): domain Eukaryota; kingdom Metazoa; phylum Chordata; class Mammalia; order Artiodactyla; family Cervidae; genus Dama; species Dama dama. The sequence goes on along the minus strand of NW_026870993.1, from coordinate 281,782 downwards.
TATTTTTCAGACCGTTTCATGCTCATCTCATTTTTTACACCTTTTGAAGCTCTTCATATTTGGCACACCTTTTCAGGCACTTCATGTTTTTCAGCTCCACTTCATGCTCCTCCTATTTTTCAGACCGTTTCATGCTGCTCTCATTTTTTACACCTTTTGAAGCTCTTCATATTTTGCACACCTTTTCATGCTCTTCATGTTTTTCAAAACAGCTTCATGCTCCTCCTATTTTTCAGATCGTTTCATGCTACTCCTATTTTTCAGACCGTTTCTTGCTCCTCATATTTTTGACACTTTTTGAAGCTCTTCATATTTTTCACACCTTTTCTGGCTCTTCATGTTTTTGAACACAGCTTCATGCTCCTCCTATTTTTCAGACCGTTTCATTCTCCTCAAGTTTTTGACACCTGTTGAAGCTCTTCACTTTTTTCACACCATTTCAGGCTCTTCACGATTTTCAACACCACTTCATGATCCTCCTATTTTTCAGACCGTTTCATGTTCTCCCTATTTTCAGACCGTTTCATGCTCCTCCTATTTTTCAGACCGTTTCATTCTCCTCATATATTTGTCACCTTTTGAAGCTTTTCCTATTTTTCCACACCTTTTCAGGCTCTTCATGTTTTTCCACACCGTTTAATGCTCCACCTATTTTTCAGACCGTTTCATGCTCATCTAATATTTGAGACCTTTTGAAGCTCTTCATATTTTTCACATTTTTGAAGCTCTTCATATTTTTCACACCTTTTCAGGCTCTTCATGATTTTCAACACCGCTTAATGCTCCTCCTATTTCAGACCGTTTCATGCTCATCTCATTTTTGACACCTTTTGAAGCTCTTCATAATTTTCACACCTTTTCAGGCTCTTCATATTTTTCACACATTTTCAGTCTCTTCATGTTGTTGAACACAGCTTCATGCTCCTCCTATTTTTCAGTCGTTTCTTGGTTCTCATATTTTGACACCTTTTGAAGCTCTTCATAATTTTCACACCTTTTCAGGCTCTTCATATATTTCACACCTTTTCAGGCTCTTCATGTTCTTTAACACCGCTTCATGCTCCTCCTATTTTTCAGACAGTTTCATGCTCCTCATATTTTTCACACCTTTTGAAGCTTGACATAATTGCACAGCTTTTCAGGCTCTTCATGTTTTTGAACACCGCTTCATGCTCCTCCTATTTTTCAGACCGTTTCATGCTCCTCATATATTTGACACCTTTTGAAGCTCTTCATATTTTTCACACCTTTTCAGGCTCTTCATGTTTTTCAACACCGCTTCATGCTCCTCCTATTTTCCAGACCGTTCATGCTCCTCATATTTTTGACAACTTTTGAAGCTCTTCATATTTTTCACACCTTTTCTGAATCTTCATGTTTTTGAACTCTGTTTCTTGCTCTTCCAATATTTCAGACCATATCATTCTCCTCATATTTTTGACACCTTTTGAAGCTCTTCATATTTTTCACACATTTTCAGGCTCCCCATGTTTTTCAACACGGCTTCATCATCCTCCTGTTTTCAGATCATTTCATGCTCCTCATATTTTTCAGACCGTTTCATGCTCCTCATATTTTTGACAACTTTTGAAGCTCTTCATATTTCTCACAGCTTTTAAGCTCTTCATATTTTTCACACGTTTTCAGGCTCTTCATGTTTTTCCACACCGCTTCATGCTTGTCCTATTTTTCAGACCATTTCATTCTCCTCATATTTTTGAGACCTTTTGAAGCTCTTCATATTTTTCACACCTTTTCAGGCTCCCCATGTTTTTCAACACGGCTTCATGATCCTCCTGTTTTTCAGCCCGTTTCATGCTCCTCATATTTTGACGCGTTTTGAAGCTCTTCATATTTTTCACACCTTTTTAGGCTCTTCATGTTTTTCAACACCACTTCATGCTCCTCCTATTTTTCAGACCGTTTCATGCTCCTCATATTTTTGACACCTTTTGAAGCTCTTCATATTTTTCACACGTTTTCACGCTCTTCATGTTTTTGAACACCGCTTCATGCTCCTCCTATTTTTCAGACCATTTCATGATCCTCATATATTTGTAACCTTTTGAAGCTCTTCATATTTTTCACACATTTTCAGGCTCTTCATGTTTTTCATAATCGCTTCATGCTCCTCGTATTCTTCAGAAATTTTCATGATCCTCATATATTTGACAACTTTTGAAGCTCTGCATATTTTTCACACCTTCTCAGACTCTTCATGTTTTTCAACACCGCTTCATACTCCTCATATTTTTCAAACCTTTTGAAACTCTTCATATTTGTCACACCTTTTCAGGCTCTTCATGTTTTTAAACACCGCTTCATGCTCCCCTTGTTTTTCAGACCGTTACATGCTCCTCATATTTTTGAGAACTTTTCAAGCTCTTTATATTTTTCACCCCTTTTCAGGCTCTTCCTGTTTTTGAACACCACTTCATGCTCTTCCCAATTTTCAGACTGTTTCATGCTTGTCATATTTTTGACACCTTTGGAGCTCTTCATATTTTTCACTCCTTTTCAGGCTCTTCATGTTTTTGAACACCACTTCATGCTCTTCCTAATTTTCAGACTGTTTCATGCTACTCATATTTTTGACACCTTTTGAAACTCTTCATATCTTTCACACCTTTTCAGGCTCTTCATGTTTTTCAACAGCGCTTCATGCTCCTCCTATTTTTCAGACCGTTTCATGCTCCTTATATTTTTCACACCTTTTGAAGCTCTTCATATTTTTCAGAACTTTTCAGGCTCTTCATGTTTTTGAACACCGTTTCATGCTCCTCCTATTTTTCAGACCGTTTCATGCTCCCCATATATTTGACACCTTTTGACGCTCTTCATATTTTTCACACCTTTTAAGGCTCTTCATGTTTTTGAACACCGCTTCATGCTCCTCCTATTTTTCAGACCATTTCATGCTCCTCATATTTTTGACACCTTTTGAAGCTCTTCATATTTTTCACACCTCTTCAGGCTCTTCATTTTTTTGAACACCGCTACATGCTCCTCCTATTTTTCAGACCGTTTCATGCTCCTCAAATTTCTGACACCTTTTGAAGCTCTTCATATATTTAACACCTTTTCAGGCTCTTCATGTTTTTCAACATGACTTCATGCTCCTCCTATATTTCAGAACGTTTCATGCTCCTCAAATTTCTGACACCTTTTGAAGCTCTTCATATTTTTCACACCTTTTCAGGCTCTTCATGTTTTTCAACATCACTTCATGCTCCTCCTATTTTTCAGCCCGTTTCATGCTCCTCATATCTTTGAAACATTTTTAAGCTCTTCACATTTTTCACACCTTTTCAGGCTCTTCATGTTTTTCAACACCACTTCATCCTCCTCCTGTTTTTAAGACCGTTCATGTCAATCATATTTTTGACACCTTTTTAAGCTCTTCCTATTTTTCACACCTTTTCAGGCTCTTCATGTTTTTGAACAACGTTTCATGCTCCTCCTAATTTTCAGACCGTTTCATGCTCCTCATGCATTTCACAACTTTTGAAGCTCTTCATATTTTTCAGAACTTTTCAGGATCTTCATGTTTTTAAACACCGCTTCATGCTCCTCCTACTTTTCAGACCGTTTATTGCTCCTCATATTTTTCACACGTTTTCAAGCTCTTCATATTTTTCACACCTTTTCAGGCTCTTCATGTTTTTGAACAACGTTTCATGCTCCTCCTAATTTTCAGACAGTTTCATGCTCCTCATGCATTTCACATCTTTTGAAGCTCTTCATATTTTTCACACCTTTTCAGGCTCTTCATGTTTTTGAACACCGTTTCATGCTCCTCATATTTTCAGACCGTTTCATGCTCCTCATGTATTTCCCATCTTTTGAAGCTCTTCTTATGTTTCACACATTGTGAAGCTCTTCATGTTTTTTAACACCGCTTAATGCTCCTCGTATTTTTCAGATCGTTTCATGCTCCTCATATTTTTCACACCTTTTGAAGCTTGTCTTAATTTCACAGATTTTCAGGCACTTCATGTTTTTCAACACCGTCTAATGCTCCTCCTATTTTTCAGACCGTTCATGCTTCTCATAATTTTGACAACTTTTGTAGCTCTTCATATTTTTCACACTTTTCCTGCTCTTCATGTTTTTGAACTCCGTTTCTTGCTCCTCCTATTTTTCAAACCATTCATGCTCCTCATATTTTTTACACCTTTGGAAGCTCTTCATATTTTTCACACCTTTTCAGGTTCTTCATGTTTTTCAACACCGCTTCATGCTCCTCCTATTTTTCAGACGGTTCATGCTCCTCATATTTTTGACACATTTTGAAGCTCTTCATATTTTCCACACCTTTTCAGGCTCTTCATGTTTTTCAACACCACTTCATTCTTCTCCTATTTTCAGACCGTTTCATGCTCCTCATATTTTTGACACCTTTTGAAGCTCGTCATATGTTTCACACCTTTTGAAGCACTTCATGTTTTTTAACACCATTTCATGCTCCTCCTATTTTTCATACCGTTTCATGCTCCTCATATGTTTCACACCTTTTGAAGCTCTTCATGTTTTTTAACACCTTTTCATTCTCCTCCTATATTTCAGACAGTTTCATGCTCCTCATATTTTGACACCTTTTGAAGCTCTTCATATTTTGCACACCTTTTCAGGCTCTTCATGTTTTTCAACACCGCTTCATGCTCCTATTTTTCAGACCGTTCATGCTCCTCATATTTTTGACAACTTTTGAAGCTCTTCATATTTTTCACACGTTTTCTGGCTCTTCATGTTTTTGAACTCCGTTTCTTGCTCCTCCAATATTTCAGACCGTTTCATACTCCTCATATTTTTCACACCTTTTGAAGCTCTTCATATTTATCACACAGTTTCAGGCTCTTCATGTTTTTCAACACCGATTCATGCTCCTCCTCTTTTTCAGACCGTTCATGCTCCTCATATTTTTGACACCTTTTCAAGCTGTTCATATTTTTCACACCTTTTCAGGTTCTAAATGTTCTTCAACACAACTTCATGCTCCTCCTATTGTTCAGACCGTTTCATGATCCGCATATTTTTGACACCTTTTGAAGCTCTTCATATGTTTCACACCTTTTGAAGCTCTTCATGATTTTTAACACCGATTCATGCTCCTCCTCTTTTTCAGACCGTTCATGCTCCTCATATTTTTGACACCTTTTGAAGCTCTGCATATTTTTCACACCTTTTCAGGCTCTTCATGTTTTTCAACACCGATTCATGCTCCTCCTATTGTTCAGACCGTTTCATGCTCCTCATATTTTTGACACCTTTTGAAGCTCTTCATATGTTTCACACCTTTTGAAGCTCTTCATGATTTTTAACACCGTTTCATGCTCCTCCTACTTTTCTGAACGTTTCATGCTCCTCATATGTTTCACACCTTTTGAAGCTCTTCATGTTTTTTAACACCTTTTCATGCTCCTCCTATATTTCAGACAGTTTCATGCTCCTCATATTTTGACACATTTTGAAGCTCTTCATATTTTTCACACCTGTTCAGGGTCTTCATGTTTTTCAACACCGCTTCATGCTCCTCCTATTTTTCAGACCGTTTCATGATCCTCATATTTTTGACACCTTTTGAAGATCTTCATATTTTTCACATCTTTTCAGGCTCTTCATGTTTTTTAACAACTTTTCATGTTCCTGCTATATTTCGGACAGTTTCATGGTCCTCATATTTTGACACCTTTTGAAGCTCTTCATATATTTCACACCTTTTCAGGGTCTTCATGTTTTTCTACACCAGTTCATGCTCCCCCTATTTTTCACACCGTTTCCTGCTCCTCCATTTTTCAGACAGTTTCATGCTCCTCATATTTTTCACACCTTTTGAAGCTTGACATAATTTCACAGCTTTTCAGGCTCTTCATATTTTTGAATACCGCTTCATGCTCCTCCTATTTTTCAGACCATTTCATGCTCCTTATAATTTTGACGCCTTTTGAAGCTCTTCATATATTTCACACCTTTTCAGGCTCTTCATGTTCTTTAACACCGCTTCATGCTCCTCCTATTTTTCAGACAGTTTCATGCTCCTCATATTTTTCACACCTTTTGAAGCTTGACATAATTGCACAGCTTTTCAGGCTCTTCATGTTTTTGAACACCGCTTTATGCTCCTCCTATTTTTCAGACCGTTTCATGCTCCTCATATATTTGACACCTTTTGAAGCTCTTCATATTTTTCACACCTTTTCAGGCTCTTCATGTTTTTCAACACCGCTTCATGCTCCTCCTATTTTCCAGACCGTTCATGCTCCTCATATTTTTGACAACTTTTGAAGCTCTTCATATTTTTCACACCTTTTCTGAATCTTCATGTTTTTGAACTCTGTTTCTTGCTCCTCCAATATTTCAGACCGTATCATTCTCCTCATATTTTTGACACCTTTTGAAGCTCTTCATATTTTTCACACATTTTCAGGCTCCCCATGTTTTTCAACACGGCTTCATCATCCTCCTGTTTTCAGATCATTTCATGCTCCTCATATTTTTCAGACCGTTTCATGCTCCTCATATTTTTGACAACTTTTGAAGCTCTTCATATTTCTCACAGCTTTTAAGCTCTTCATATTTTTCACACGTTTTCAGGCTCTTCATGTTTTTCCACACCGCTTCATGCTTGTCCTGTTTTTCAGCCCGTTTCATGCTCCTCATATTTTGACGCGTTTTGAAGCTCTTCATATTTTTCACACCTTTTTAGGCTCTTCATGTTTTTCAACACCACTTCATGCTCCTCCTATTTTTCAGACCGTTTCATGCTCCTCATATTTTTGACACCTTTTGAAGCTCTTCATATTTTTCACACCTTTTCAGGCTCGTCATGTTTTTGAACACCATTTCATGCTCCTCCTATTTTTCAGACCGTTTCATGCTTCTCATATTTTTGACACCTTTTGAAGCTCTTCATATTTTTCACACGTTTTCACGCTCTTCATGTTTTTGAACACCGCTTCATGCTCCTCCTATTTTTCAGACCATTTCATGATCCTCATATATTTGTAACCTTTTGAAGCTCTTCATATTTTTCACACATTTTCAGGCTCTTCATGTTTTTCAAAATCGCTTCATGCTCCTCATATTCTTCAGAAATTTTCATGATCCTCGTATATTTGACATCTTTTGAAGCTCTGCATATTTTTCACACCTTCTCAGACTCTTCATGTTTTTCAACACCGCTTCATACTCCTCATATTTTTCAAACCTTTTGAAACTCTTCAAATTTGTCACACCTTTTCAGGCTCTTCATGTTTTTAAACACCGCTTCATGCTCCCCCTGTTTTTCAGACCGTTACATGCTCCTCATATTTTTGACAACTTTTGAAGCTCTTCATATGTTTCACACCTTTTGAAGCTCTTCATGATTTTTAACACCGTTTCATGCTCCTCCTATTTTTCTGAACGTTTCATGCTCCTCATATGTTTCACACCTTTTGAAGCTCTTCATGTTTTTTAACACCTTTTCATGCTCCTCCTATATTTCAGACAGTTTCATGCTCCTCATATTTTGACACATTTTGAAGCTCTTCATATTTTTCACACCTTTTCAGGGTCTTCATGTTTTTCAACACCGCTTCATGCTCCTCCTATTTTTCAGACCGTTTCATAATCCTCATATTTTTGACACCTTTTGAAGATCTTCATATTTTTCACATCTTTTCAGGCTCTTCATGTTTTTTAACACCTTTTCATGTTCCTGCTATATTTCAGACAGTTTCATGGTCCTCATATTTTTGACACCTTTTGAAGCTCTTCATATTTTTCACACATTTTCAGGCTCCCCATGTTTTTCAACACGGCTTCATCATCCTCCTGTTTTCAGATCATTTCATGCTCCTCATATTTTTCAGACCGTTTCATGCTCCTCATATTTTTGACAACTTTTGAAGCTCTTCATATTTCTCACAGCTTTTAAGCTCTTCATATTTTTCACACGTTTTCAGGCTCTTCATGTTTTTCCACACCGCTTCATGCTTGTCCTATTTTTCAGACCATTTCATTCTCCTCATATTTTTGAGACCTTTTGAAGCTCTTCATATTTTTCACACCTTTTCAGGCTCCCCATGTTTTTCAACACGGCTTCATGATCCTCCTGTTTTTCAGCCCGTTTCATGCTCCTCATATTTTGACGCGTTTTGAAGCTCTTCATATTTTTCACACCTTTTTAGGCTCTTCATGTTTTTCAACACCACTTCATGCTCCTCCTATTTTTCAGACCGTTTCATGCTCCTCATATTTTTGACACCTTTTGAAGCTCTTCATATTTTTCACACCTTTTCAGGCTCGTCATGTTTTTGAACACCATTTCATGCTCCTCCTATTTTTCAGACCGTTTCATGCTTCTCATATTTTTGACACCTTTTGAAGCTCTTCATATTTTTCACACGTTTTCACGCTCTTCATGTTTTTGAACACCGCTTCATGCTCCTCCTATTTTTCAGACCATTTCATGATCCTCATATATTTGTAACCTTTTGAAGCTCTTCATATTTTTCACACATTTTCAGGCTCTTCATGTTTTTCAAAATCGCTTCATGCTCCTCATATTCTTCAGAAATTTTCATGATCCTCGTATATTTGACATCTTTTGAAGCTCTGCATATTTTTCACACCTTCTCAGACTCTTCATGTTTTTCAACACCGCTTCATACTCCTCATATTTTTCAAACCTTTTGAAACTCTTCAAATTTGTCACACCTTTTCAGGCTCTTCATGTTTTTAAACACCGCTTCATGCTCCCCCTGTTTTTCAGACCGTTACATGCTCCTCATATTTTTGACAACTTTTGAAGCTCTTCATATGTTTCACACCTTTTGAAGCTCTTCATGATTTTTAACACCGTTTCATGCTCCTCCTATTTTTCTGAACGTTTCATGCTCCTCATATGTTTCACACCTTTTGAAGCTCTTCATGTTTTTTAACACCTTTTCATGCTCCTCCTATATTTCAGACAGTTTCATGCTCCTCATATTTTGACACATTTTGAAGCTCTTCATATTTTTCACACCTTTTCAGGGTCTTCATGTTTTTCAACACCGCTTCATGCTCCTCCTATTTTTCAGACCGTTTCATAATCCTCACATTTTTGACACCTTTTGAAGATCTTCATATTTTTCACATCTTTTCAGGCTCTTCATGTTTTTTAACACCTTTTCATGTTCCTGCTATATTTCAGACAGTTTCATGGTCCTCATATTTTGACACCTTTTGAAGCTCTTCATATATTTCACACCTTTTCAGGGTCTTCATGTTTTTCTACACCAGTTCATGCTCCCCCTATTTTTCACACCGTTTCCTGCTCCTCCATTTTTCAGACAGTTTCATGCTCCTCATATTTTTCACACCTTTTGAAGCTTGACATAATTTCACAGCTTTTCAGGCTCTTCATATTTTTGAATACCGCTTCATGCTCCTCCTATTTTTCAGACCATTTCATGCTCCTTATAATTTTGACGCCTTTTGAAGCTCTTCATATATTTCACACCTTTTCAGGCTCTTCATGTTCTTTAACACCGCTTCATGCTCCTCCTATTTTTCAGACAGTTTCATGCTCCTCATATTTTTCACACCTTTTGAAGCTTGACATAATTGCACAGCTTTTCAGGCTCTTCATGTTTTTGAACACCGCTTCATGCTCCTCCTATTTTTCAGACCGTTTCATGCTCCTCATATATTTGACACCTTTTGAAGCTCTTCATATTTTTCACACCTTTTCAGGCTCTTCATGTTTTTCAACACCGCTTCATGCTCCTCCTATTTTCCAGACCGTTCATGCTCCTCATATTTTTGACAACTTTTGAAGCTCTTCATATTTTTCACACCTTTTCTGAATCTTCATGTTTTTGAACTCTGTTTCTTGCTCCTCCAATATTTCAGACCGTATCATTCTCCTCATATTTTTGACACCTTTTGAAGCTCTTCATATTTTTCACACATTTTCAGGCTCCCCATGTTTTTCAACACGGCTTCATCATCCTCCTGTTTTCAGATCATTTCATGCTCCTCATATTTTTCAGACCGTTTCATGCTCCTCATATTTTTGACAACATTTGAAGCTCTTCATATTTCTCACAGCTTTTAAGCTCTTCATATTTTTCACACGTTTTCAGGCTCTTCATGTTTTTCCACACCGCTTCATGCTTGTCCTATTTTTCAGACCATTTCATGCTCCTCATATTTTTGAGACCTTTTGAAGCTCTTCATATTTTTCACACCTTTTCAGGCTCCCCATGTTTTTCAACACGGCTTCATGATCCTCCTGTTTTTCAGCCCGTTTCATGCTCCTCATATTTTGACGCGTTTTGAAGCTCTTCATATTTTTCACACCTTTTTAGGCTCTTCATGTTTTTCAACACCAATTCATGCTCCTCCTATTTTTCAGACCGTTTCATGCTCCTCATATTTTTGACACCTTTTGAAGCTCTTCATATTTTTCACACCTTTTCAGGCTCGTCATGTTTTTGAATACCATTTCATGCTCCTCCTATTTTTCAGACCGTTTCATGCTTCTCATATTTTTGACACCTTTTGAAGCTCTTCATATTTTTCACACGTTTTCACGCTCTTCATGTTTTTGAACACCGCTTCATGCTCCTCCTATTTTTCAGACCATTTCATGATCCTCATATATTTGTAACCTTTTGAAGCTCTTCATATTTTTCACACATTTTCAGGCTCTTCATGTTTTTCAAAATCGCTTCATGCTCCTCATATTCTTCAGAAATTTTCATGATCCTCGTATATTTGACATCTTTTGAAGCTCTGCATATTTTTCACACCTTCTCAGACTCTTCATGTTTTTCAACACCGCTTCATACTCCTCATATTTTTCAAACCTTTTGAAACTCTTCTAATTTGTCACACCTTTTCAGGCTCTTCATGTTTTTAAACACCGCTTCATGCTCCCCCTGTTTTTCAGACCGTTACATGCTCCTCATATTTTTGACAACTTTTCAAGCTCTTCATATTTTTCACCCCCTTTCAGGCTCTTCCTGTTTTTGAACACCACTTCATGCTCTTCCCAATTTTCAGACTGTTTCATGCTTGTCATATTTTTGACACCTTTGGAGCTCTTCATATTTTTCACTCCTTTTCAGGCTCTTCATGTTTTTGAACACCACTTCATGCTCTTCCTAATTTTCAGACTGTTTCATGCTACTCATATTTTTGACACCTTTTGAAACTCTTCATATCTTTCACACCTTTTCAGGCTCTTCATGTTTTTCAACAGTGCTTCATGCTCCTCCTATTTTTCAGACCGTTTCATGCTCCTTATATTTTTCACACCTTTTGAAGCTCTTCATATTTTTCAGAACTTTTCAGGCTCTTCATGTTTTTGAACACCGTTTCATGCTCCTCCTATTTTTCAGACCGTTTCATGCTCCCCATATATTTGACACCTTTTGACGCTCTTCATATTTTTCACACCTTTTAAGGCTCTTCATGTTTTTGAACACCGCTTCATGCTCCTCCTATTTTTCAGACCGTTTCATGCTCCTCAATTTTCTGACACCTTTTGAAGCTCTTCATATTTTTCACACCTTTTCAGGCTCTTCATGTTTTTCAACATGACTTCATGCTCCTCCTATATTTCAGAACGTTTCATGCTCCTCAAATTTCTGACACCTTTTGAAGCTCTTCATATTTTTCACACCTTTTCAGGCTCTTCATGTTTTTCAACACCGCTTCATGCTCCTCCTATTTTTCAGCCCGTTTCATGCTCCTCATATTTTTGAAACATTTTTAAGCTCTTCACATTTTTCACACCTTTTCAGGCTCTTCATGTTTTTCAACACCACTTCATCGTCCTCCTGTTTTTAAGACCGTTGATGTCAATCATATTTTTGACACCTTTTTAAGCTCTTCCTATTTTTCACACCTTTTCAGGCTCTTCATGTTTTTGAACAACGTTTCATGCTCCTCCTATTTTTCAGACCGTTTCATGCTCCTCATTCATTTCACAACTTTTGAAGCTCTTCATATTTTTCAGAACTTTTCAGGATCTTCATGTTTTTAAACACCGCTTCATGCTCCTCCTACTTTTCAGACCGTTTATTGCTCCTCATATTTTTCACACGTTTTCAAGCTCTTCATATTTTTCACACCTTTTCAGGCTCTTCATGTTTTTGAACACCGTTTCATGCTCCTCATATTTTCAGACCGTTTCATGCTCCTCATGTATTTCCCATCTTTTGAAGCTCTTCTTATGTTTCACACATTGTGAAGCTCTTCATGTTTTTTAACACCGCTTAATGCTCCTCGTATTTTTCAGACCGTTTCATGCTCCTCATATTTTTCACACCTTTTGAAGCTTGTCTTAATTTCACAGATTTTCAGGCACTTCATGTTTTTCAACACCGTCTAATGCTCCTCCTATTTTTCAGACCGTTTCATGCTCCTCATATTTTTGACACCTTTTGAAGCTCTTCATATTTTTCACACCTTTTCAGGCTCTTCATGTTTTTCAACACCGCTTCATGGTCCTCCTATTTTTCAGACCGTTCATGCTGCTCATAATTTTGACAACTTTTGTAGCTCTTCATATTTTTCACACCTTTCAAGCTCTTAGAGTTTTTGAACACCGCTTCATGCTCCTCCTATTTTTCAACTGTTTCATGCTCCTCATGTATTTCACACCGTTTGAAGCGCTTCATATATTTCGCATGTTTTCAGGCTCTTCATGTTTTTCAAAACCAATTCATGCTCCTCCTATTTTTCAGACTGTTTCATGCTCCTTAAATTTTTGACACCTTTTGAAGCTCTTCATATATTTTCCACCTTTTCAGGCTCTTCATTTTTGTGAACTCCGTTTCATGCTCCTCTTTTCTTCAGACCGTTTCATGCTCATCTCATTTTTGACATCTTTTGAAGCTCTTCATATTTTTCACACCTTTTGAATCTCTTGATATTTTTCATATTTTTGAAGTTCTTCATATTTTTCACACTTTTTCAGACTCCTCATGTTTTTCAACACCGCTTCATGCTTCTCCTGTTTTTCAGACCGTTTCATGCTCCTCATATTTTTGACACATTTTGAAGCTCTTCATATTTTTCACATCTTTTCAGGCTCTTCATGTTTTTCAACACCACTTCATGCTCCTCCTAAATTTCAGACCTTTTCATGCTCCTCATATTTTTGACACCTTTTGAAGCTCTTCATATTTTTCACACCTTTTGAAGCTCTTCGTATTTTTCACTCCTTTTCAGGCTCTTCATGTTTTTCAACACCGCTTCATGCTCCTCCTATTTTTCACAACTTTGAAGCTCTTCATATTTTTCACACTTTTTCAGGCTATTCATGTTTTTCAACACCACTTCATGCTGCTCCTATTTTTCAGACCGTTTCATGCTCCTCATATTTTTGAAAGCTTTTGAAGCTCTTCATATTTTTCACACCTTTTCAGGGTCTTCATATTTTTCAACACCGCTTCATGATCCTCCTATTTTTCAGACCGTTTCCTGCTCCTCATGTATTTCACACCTTTTGAAGCTCTTCATATTTTTCACACGTTTTCAGGCTCCTCTTGTTTTTCATCAATGCTTCATGCTCCTTCTCTTTTTCAGACCGTTTCATACTCCTCATATTTTTGATACCTTTTGAAGCTCTTCATATTTTTCACACCTTTTCATGTGCTTCATGTTTTTCAATATCGCTTCATGCTCCTCCTACTTTTCAGACCGTCTCATGCTACTCATATTTTTGACACCTTTTGAAGCTCTTCCTATTTTTCAAACGTTTTCAGGCTCTTCACGTTTTTAAACAACGCTTCATGTTCCTCCTATTTTTCATACCGTTTCATGCTCTTCATAATTTTCATACTTTTTGAAGCTCTTCATATTTTTCAAACCTTTTTAGGCCTTTCATATTTTTGAACACCGTTTCATGCTCCTCCTATTTTTAAGACCGTTTCATGCTCCTCATATTTTTAACACCTTTTGAAGCTCTTCATATTTTTCACACCTTTTCAGGCTCTTCATGTTTTGAACACCGCTTCATGGTTCTCCTATTTTTCAGAAAGTTTCATGCTCCTCATATTTTTGACGCCTTTTGAAGCTCTTCATATTTTTCACAATTTTTGAAGCTCTTCATATATTTCACACCTTTTCAGGTTCTTCATGATTTTCAACACCGCTTCATGCTCCTCCTATTTTTCAGCCCGTTTCATGCTCCTCATATTGTTGACACCTTTTGAAGCTCTTCATATTTTTCACACCTTTTCTGGCTCTTCATGTTTTTCAACACCTCTTCATTCTGCTCCTATTTTTCAGACCTTTTCATGCTTCTCATATTTTTGACACGATTTGAAGCTCTTCATATTTTTCACAAATTTACAGTGTCTTCATGTTTTTCAACACCACTTCATGCTCCTCCTATTTTTCAGACCGTTACATGCTCCTCATATTTTTGACACCTTTTGAAGCTCTTCATATTTTTAACACCTTTTCAGGTTCTTCATGTTTTTCAACACCGCTTCATGCTCCTCCTATTTTTCTGACCGTTTCATGCTCCTCATGTATTTCACACCTTTTGAAGCTCTTCATATTTTTGACTCCTTTTGAAGCTCTTCATATTTTTCACACCTTTTGTAGCTCTTCATATTTTTCACACCTTTTCAGGCTATTCATGTTTTTGAACACCGTTTCATGCTCCTCCTATAATTCAGACGGTTTCATGCTCCTCATGTATTTCACTCCTTTTGAAGCTCTTCATATTTTACACACCTTTTCAGGCTCTTCATGATTTTCAACCCCACTTCATGCTCCTCCTATTTTTCAGACCGTTTCATGTTCCTCATATTTTTGACACCTTTTGAAGATCTTCATATTTTCTACACCTTTTCAGGCTCTTCATGTTTTTTAACACCTTTTCATGCTCCTGCTATATTTCAGACAGTTTCATGCTCCTCATATTTGGACACCTTTTGAAGCTCTTCATATATTTCACACCTTTACAGGGTCTTCATGTTTTTCTACACCAGTTCATGCTTCCCCTATTTTTCACACCGTTTCCTGCTCCTCCATTTTTCAGACAGTTTCATGCTCCTCATATTTTTCACACCTTTTGAAGCTTGACATAATTTCACAGCTTTTCAGGCTCTTCATATTTTTGAATACCGCTTCATGCTCCTCCTATTTTTCAGACCGTTTCATGCTCCTTATAATTTTGACGCCTTTTGAAGCTCTTCATATATTTCACACCTTTTCAGGCTCTTCATGTTCTTTAACACCGCTTCATGCTCCTCCTATTTTTCAGCTCGTTTCATGCTCCTCATATTTTTGACACCGTTTGAAGCTCTTCATATTTTTCACACCTTTTCAGGCTCTTCATGTTTTTGAACACCACTTCATGCTCCTTCTATTTTTCAGAGAGTTTCATGCTCCTCATGTATTTCACACCTTTTGAAGCTCTTCATATTTTCCACACATTTTCAGCCTCTTCATATTTTTCCACACCACTTCATGCTTCTCCTATTTTTCAGCCCGTTTCAAACTCCTCATGTATTTCACACCTTTTGAAGCTCTTCACATTTTTCACATATTTTCAGGCTCTTCATGTTTTTAAGCACCGTTTTATGATCCTCCTATTTTTAAGAACTTCTCATGCTCATCTCATTTTTGACAGCTTTTGAAGCTTTTCATATTTTTCACAAATTTTCAGGCTCCTCATGTTTTTGAACCCCGCTTCATGATCCTCTTATTTTTCAGAGAGTTTCATGCTGCTCATGTATTTCACACCTTTTGAAGCTCTTCGTATTTTTCACACCTTTTCAGGCTCTTCATGTTTTTCCACACCACTTCATGCTTCTCCTATTTTTCAGCCCGTTTCATGCTCCTCATGTATTTCACACGTTTTGAAGCTCTTCATATTTTTCACACCTTTTCAGGCTCTTCATGTTTTTGAACACCACTTCATTCTCCTCCTATATTTCAGACCGTTTCTTGCTCCTCATATTTTTGACACTTTTTGAAGCTCTTCATATTTTTCACACCTTTTCAGGTTTTCCATGTTTTTGAACCCCGCTTCATGATCCTCCTATTTTTCAGACCGTTTCATGCTCCTCGTATTTTTGACACCTTTTGAAGCTCTTCATATTTTTCACACCTTCAGGCTCTTCATGTTTTTCAACACCACTTCATGCTCTTCCCATTTTTCAGACCGTTTCATGCTCCTCATATTTTTCATACCTTTAGAAGCTCTTCATATTTTTCAAACCTTTTCAGGCTCTTCATGTTTTTCAACACAGCTTCATGCTCCTCCTATTTTTGAGACGCTTTCATTCTCCTCATATTTTTGGCACTGTTAGAAGCTCTTCATATATTTCACACCTTTTCAGTGTCTTCTTTTTTTTCCACACCACTTCATGCTACTCCTATTTTTCAGACAGTTTCATGCTCTTCTCATTTTTGATACGTTTTGAGGCTCTTCATATTTTTCACACCTTTTCAGGCTTTTCATGTTTTTGAACACCGCTTCATGCTCCTCCTATTTTTCAGACCGTTTCATGCTGCCCATATTTTTGACACCTTTTGAAGCTGTCATATTTTTCACAAATTTTCAGGCTCTTCCTCTTTTTGAACACCGTTTCATGCTCCTCCTATTTTTCAGACCATTTCATGATTCTCATGTATTTCACACCTTTTGAAACTCTTCATATTTTTCACCCCTTTTCAGGCTCTTCATGTTTTTGAACACCGCTTCATGCTCCTGCTATTTTTCAGACCGTTTCATGGTCATCTCATTTGACAGCTTTTGAAGCTCTTCATATTTTCCACACCTTTTGAAGCTCTTCATATTTTTCACACATTTTCAGGCTATTCATGTTTTTCAACACCGCTTCTTGCTCCTCCTATTTTTCTGACCGTTTCATGCTCCTCATATTTTGACACGTTTTGAAGCTCTTCATATTTTTCACACCTTTTCAGGCTCTTCATATTTTTGAACACCGTTTCATGCTCCGCCTATTTTTCAGACCATTTCATTCTCCTCATATTTTTGACACCTTTTGAAGCTCTTCATATTTTTCACACCTTTTGAAGCTCTTCATATTTTTCACACCTTTTCAGGCTCTTCATGTTTTTCAACACCGCTTCATGCTCCTGCTATTTTTCAGACCGTTTCATACTCCTCATATTTTTGACATTTTTTAAGGCTATTCATATTTTTCACACCTTTTCAGGCTCTTCATGTTTTTGAACACGGTTTCATGATCCTCCTATTTTTCAGAAAGTTTCATGCTCCTCATATTTTTGACACCTTTTAAACCTCTTCATATTTTTCACACCTTTTCAGGCTCTTCATATTTTTCAGCACCGGTTCATGCTCCTCCTCTTTTTCAGAAAGTTTCATGCTCCTCATATTTTTGAAACCTTTTGAAGCTCTTCATATATTTCTCACATTTTCAGGCTCTTCCTGTTTTTCAACACCATTTCATGCTCCTCTTATTTTTCAGACCGTTTCAAGTTGCTCCTATTTTTCAGACTGTTTCATGATCCAATTATTTTTGAAACCTTTTGAAGCTCTTCATATTTTTCACACCTTTTCTGGCTCTTCATGTTTTTGAACACAGCTTCATGCTCCTCTTATTTTTCAGACCGTTTCATGCTCATCTCATTTTTTACACCTTTTGAAGCTCTTCATATTTTGCACACCTTTTCAGGCTCTTCATGTTTTTCAACACAGCTTCATGCTCCTCCTATTTTTCAGATCGTTTCATGCTCCTCCTATTTTTCAGACCGTTTCTTGCTCCTCATATTTTTGACACTTTTTGAAGCTCTTCATATTTTTCACACCTTTTCTGGCTCTTCATGTTTTTGAACACAGATTCATGCTCCTCCTATTTTTCAGACCGTTTCATTCTCCTCAAGTTTTTGACACCTGTTGAAGCTCTTCACATTTTTCACACCATTTCAGGCTCTTCACGATTTTCAACACCGCTTCATGATCTTCCTATTTTTCAGACCGTTTCATGCTCTTCCTATTTTTCAGACCGTTTCATGCTCCTCCTATTTTTCAGACCGTTTCATTCTCCTCATATATTTGACACATTTTGAAGCTCCTCCTATTTTTCCACACCTTTTCAGGCTCTTCATGTTTTTCCACTCCGTTTAATGCTCCTCATATTTTTCAGACCGTTTCATGCTCATCTAATTTTTGACACCTTTTGAAGCTCTTCATATTTTTCACACCTTTTCAGGCTCTTCATGTTTTCGAACACCGCTTCACGCTCCTCCTATTTTTCAGACCGTTTCATGCTCCTCAAATTTTTGACACCTTTTGAAGCTCTTCATATTTTTTCCACCTTTTCAGGCTCTTCATTTTTTTGAACTCCGCTTCATGTTCCTCCTATTTTTCAGACCGTTTCATGCTCCTCATATTTTTGACACCTTTTGAAGCTCTTCATATTTTTCACATATTTTCAGGCTCTTCATGTTTTTCAATACCACTTCATGCTCCTCTATTTTTCAGACCGTTTCATGCTCCTCATATATTTCACATATTTTCAGGCTCTTCAAGTTTTTGAACACCGCTTCATGATCCTCCTATTTTTCAGACCGTTTCATACTCCTCATAATTTTCACACCTTTTGAAGCTCTTCATATTTTTCACACCTTTTCAGGCTCTTCATGCTTTTGAACTCCGCTTCATGTTCCTTCTATATTTCAGAACGTTTCATGCTCCTATTATTTTTGACATCTTTTGAAGCTCTTCATATATTTCACACCTTTTCATGCACTTCATTTTTTTCAACATCGCTTCATGCTCCTCCTATTTTTCAGACCGTCTCATGCTACTCATATTTGTGACACCTTTTGAAGCTCTTCCTATTTTTCAAACCTTTTCAGGCTCTTCACGTTTTTCAACAACGCTTCATGTTCCTCCTATTTTTCATACCGTTTCATGCTCCTCATAATTTTCACACCTTTTGAAGCTCTTCATATTTTTCAAACCTTTTCAGGCCTTTCATATTTTGAACACCATTTCATGCTCCTCCTATATTTAAGACCGTTTCATGCTCCTCATATTTTTAACACCTTTTGAAGCTCTTCATATTTTTCACATCTTTTCAGGCTCTTCATGTTTTGAACACCGCTTCATGGTTCTCCTATTTTTCAGAAAGTTTCATGCTCCTCATATTGTTGACACCTTTTGAAGCTCTTCATATTTTTCACACCTTTGAAGCTCTTCATATATTTCACAGCTTTTCAGGCTCTTCATGATTTTCAACACCGCTTCATGCTCCTCCTATTTATCAGACCATTTCATGCTCCTCATATTGTTGACACCTTTTGAAGCTCTTCCTATTTTTCACACCTTTTAGGCTCTTCATGTTTTTCAACACCACTTCATGCTCCTCGTATTTTTCAGACCGTTTCAATCTCCTCATATTTTTGACACCTTTTGAAGCTCTGCCTATTTTTCACACCTTTTCAGGCTCTTCATGATTTTCAACACCGCTTCATGCTCCTCCTATTTTTCAGACCGTTTCATGCTCATCTCATTTTTGACATCTTTTGAAGCTCTTCATATTTTTCACACCTTTTGAATCTTTTCATATTTTTCATATTTTTGAAGCTCTTCATATTTTTCACACGTTTTCAGGCTCTTCATGTTTTTCAGTATCACTTCATGCTCCTCCTATTTTTCAGACCGTTTCATGCTCATCTCATTTTTGACACCTTTTGATGCACTTCATATTTTTCACACCTTTTGAAGCTCTTCATGTTTTTCACACCTTTTCATACTCTTTATGTTTTTGAACACCGGTTCATGCTCCTCCTATTTTTCAACCCGATTCATGCTCCTCCTATTTTTTACACCTTTTGAGCTCTTCATATTTTTCACAATTTTTCAGTCTCTGCATTTTTTTGAACACCGCTTCATGCTCCTCATATATTTCAAACCTTTTGAAACTCTTCATATTTGTCACACCTTTTCAGGCTCCTCATATTTTTAAACACCGCTTCATGCTCTCCCTGTTTTTCAGACCGTTACATGCTCCTCATGTTTTTGACAACTTTTCAAGCTCTTCATATTTTTCACCCCTTTTCAGGCTCTTCCTGCTTTTGAACACCACTTCATGCTCCTCCAATTTTTCAGGCCGTTTCATGCTCCTCATAATTTTGACACCTTTTGAAGCTCTTCATATGTTTCACACGTTTTCATGCTCTTCATTTTTTTCAACAGCACTTCATGCTCCTCCTATTTTTCAGACCGTTACATGCTCATCTCATTTTTTACACCTTTTGAAGCTCGTCATATTTTTCACACCTTTTGATGCTCTTCAAATTTTTCACACGTTTTCAGGCTCTTCAAGTTTTTCAACACCGCTTCATGCTCCTCCTATTTTTCAGACCGTTTCATGCTCCTCATATTTTTGACACCTTTTGAAGCTCTTCATATTTTTCACACTTTTTCAGGCTCTTCATATTTTTGATCACCGTTTCATGCTCCTCCTATTTTTCAGACCGTTTCATGCTCATCTCAATTTTGACACGTTTTGAAGCTCTTCATATATTTCACACCTTTTGAAGCTCTTCATATTTTGCACACCTTTCCAGGCTCTTCATATTTTTCAACACCGCTTCATGTTCCACCTATTTTTCAGACCGTTTCATGCTCCTCATATTTTTGACACCTTTTGAAGCTTTTCATATTTTTCACACCTTTTCAGGCTCTTAATTTTTTTCAACACTACTTCTTGCTCCTCCAATTTTTCGACCGTTTCATGCTCATCTAATTTTTGACACCTGTTGAAGCTCTTCATATATTTCACACCTTCTGAAGCTCTTCATATTTTTCACACTTTTTCAGGCTCTTCATGTTTTTCAACACCACTTCATGCTTCTACTATTTTTCAGCCCGTTTCATGCTCCTCATATATTTCACACCTTTTGAAGCTCTTCATATTTTTCACACCTTTTCAGGCTCTTCATGTTTTTCCACACCACTTCATGCTTCTCCTTTTTTTTCAGCCCTTTTCATGCTCCCGATGTATTTCACACCTTTTGAAGCTCTTCATATTTTTCACACCTTTTCAGGCTCTTCATATTTTTGAACACCGCTTCATGCTCCTCCTAATTTTCAGACCTTTTCATGCTCCATATATATTTGACAACTTTTGAAGCTTTTCATATTTTTCACACCTTTTCATGCTCTTCATGTTTTTGAACACCATTTCATGCTCCTCCTATTTTGCAGACCGTTTCATTCTCCTCATATTTTTGACACCTTTTGAAGCTCTTCACATTTTTCACACCTTTTCAGGCTCTTCATGTTTTTGAACACCGCTTCATGCTCCTCCTATTTTTCAGACCGTTTCATGCTCGTCTCATTTTTGATACCTTTTGAAGCTGTTCATATTTTTCACACCTTTTGAAGCTCTTTATATTTTTCACATTATTGAAACTCTTCATATTTTTCACACCTTTTGAAGCTCTTCATGTTTTTCAACACCGCTTCATGCTCCTCCTATTTTTCTGACCGTTTCATGCTCCTCATATTTTTGACACGTTTTGAAACTCTTCATATTTTTCACACCTTTTGAAGCTCTTCATGTTTTTGATCACTGATTCATGCTCCTCCTATTTTTGAGAACGTATCATGCTCCACATATTTTTTACACCTTTTGAAGCTCTTCATATTTTCACACCTTTTCAGGCTCTTCATGATTTTCAACACCGCTTCATGCTCCTCCTATTTTTCAGACAGTTTCATGCTCCTCATATTTTTGACACATTTTCAAGCTCTTCATATTTTTCACACATTTTCAGGCTCTTTATGTATTTGAGCACAGCTTCATGCAGCTCCTATTTTTCAGACCGTTTCATGCTCCTCATATTTTTCACACCTTTTGAAGCTCTTCATATTTTTCACATCTTTTCAGGCTCTTCATGTTTTTGAGCACAGCTTCATGCTCCTCCTATTTTTCAGACCGTTTCTCGCTCCTCATATATTTGACACCTTTTGAAGCTGTTCATATTTTTCACATCTTTTCAGGTTTTCATGTTTTTCAACACCGCTTCATGCTCCTCCTATTTTTCAGACCATTTCATGCTCCTCATGTATTTCACATTATTTGAAGCTCTTCATATTTTTCACACCTTTTGAGGCTCTTCATATATTTCACACTTTTTCAGGCTCTTCATGTTTTTGAACACCGTTTCATGCTGCTCCTATTTTTCAGATCGTTTCATGCTTCTCATATTTTTGACACCTTTTGAAGCTCTTCATATTTTTCACACCTTTTCAGGCTCTTCATGTTTTTGAACACCACTTCATGCTCCTCCTATTTTTCAGACCGTTTCATGCTCCTCCTATTTTTCAGACCGTTTCATTCTCCTCATAATTTTCACACCTTTTTCAGGCTCTTCATTTTTTTCAACACCACTTCATGCTCCTCCTATTTTTCAGACCGTTTCATGCTCCTCATATTTTTGACACCTTTTGAAGCTCTTCATATTTTTCACACCTTTCCAGGCTCTTCATGTTTTTGAACACCGTTTAATGCTCCTCCTATTTTTCAGACCGTTTCTTGCTCCTCATATTTTTGAACACCGTTTAATGCTCCTCCCATTTTTCAGACCGTTTCTTGCTCCTCATATTTTTGACACCTTTTGAAGCTCTTCATATTTTTCACACCTTTCCATGCTCTTCATGTTTTTGAACACCACTTCATGCTCCTCCCATTTTTCAGACCGTTTCATGTTCCTCATATATTTCACACATTTTGAAGCTCTTCATAATTTACACACCTTTTCAGGCTCTTCATGATTTTCAACACCACTTCATGCTCCTCCTATTTTGCAGACCGTTTCATGCTCCTCATATTTTTGACACCTTTTGTAGCTCTTCATATTTTTCACAACTTTTCAGGCTCTTCATGTTTTTCTACACCGCTTCATGATCCTCCTATTTTGCAGACCGTTTCATGCTCCTCATATTTTTGACACCTTTTGAAGCTCTTCATATTTTTCACACATTTTCAGGCTCTTCATGTTTTTCTACACCGCTTCATGATCCTCCTATTTTTCAGACCGTTTCATGCTCCTCATATTTTTGACAGCTTTTGAAGCTCTTCATATTTTTCACCTCATTTCATGCTCTTCAAGTTTTTGAACAACGCTACAATGCTCCTCCTATTTTTCAGACCGTTTCATGCTCCTCATATTTTTAAAACCTTTTGAAGCTCTTCATATTTTTCACACCTTTTCAGGCTCTTCATGTTTTTCAACACCGCTTCATGCTCCTCCTATTTTTCAGACCGTTTCATGCACCTCATATTTTTGACACCTTTTGAAGGTCTTCATATTTTTCACACCTTCTCAGGCTCTTCATGTTTTTCAACACCACTTCATGCTCCTTCTAATTTTCAGACCGTTTCATCCTCCTCATATATTTGACACCTTTTGAAACTCTTCATATTTTTCACACCTTTTAAGGCTCTTCATGTTTTTCCACACCACTTCATGCTTCTCCTTTTTTTCAGCCCGTTTCATGCTCCCCATGTATTTCACACCTTTTGAAGCTCTTCATATTTTTCACAACTTTTCAGGCTCTTCATATTTTTGATCACCGCTTCATACTCCTCCTATTTTTCAGACCGTTTCATGCTCCTCATATTTTTGACACCTTTTGAAGCTCTTCATATTTTTCACACCTTTTGAAGCTCTTCATATTTTTAACACGTTTTCAGGCTCTTCATGTTTTTCAACACCACTTCATGCTCCTCCTATTTTTCAAACCGTTTCATCCTCCTCATATATTTGACACCTTTTGAAACTCTTCATATTTTTCACACCTTTTCAGGCTCTTCATATTTTTGAACACCGCTTCATGCTCCTCCTAATTTTCAGACCTTTTCATGCTCCATATATATTTGATACCTTTTGAAGCTTTTCATATTTTTCACACCTTTTCAGGCTATTCATGTTTTTGAACACCACTTCATGCTCCTTCTATTTTTCAGAGTTTCATGCTCCTCATGTATTTCACACCTTTTGAAGCTCTTCATATTTTTCACACCTTTTCAGGCTCTTCATGTTTTTGAACACCGATTCATGCTCCTCCTATTTTTCAGACTGTTTCTTGCTCCTCATATATTTGACACCTTTTGAAGCTGTTCATATTTTTCACATCTTTTCAGGTTTTCATGTTTTTCAACACCGCTTCATGCTCCTCCTATTTTTCAGACCATTTCATGCTCCTCATGTATTTCACATTATTTGAAGCTCTTCATATTTTTCACACCTTTTGAGGCTCTTCATATTTTTCACACTTTTTCAGGCTCTTCATGTTTTTGAACACCGTTTCATGCTGCTCCTATTTTTCAGATCGTTCTATGCTTCTCATATTTTTGACACCTTTTGAAGCTCTTCATATTTTTCACACCTTTTCAGGCTCTTCATGTTTTTCAACACCGCTTCATGGTCCTCCTATTTTTCAGACCGTTTCATGCTCCCATATTTTTGACACCTTTTGAAGCTCTTCATATTTTTCACACCTTTTCAGGCTCTTCATGTTTTTCAACACCACTTCATGCTCCTCCTATTTTTCAGACCGTTTCATGCTCCTGATATTTTTGACAATTTTAGAAGCTCTTCATATTTTTCAACACCACTTCATGCTCCTCCTATTTTTCAGACCGTTTCGTGCTCCACATATTTTTGACACCTTTTGAAGCTCTTCATATATTTCACACCTTTTCAGGCTCTTCATGTTTTTGAACACCACTTCATGCTCCTCCTATTTTTCAGACCGTTTCATGCTCCTCCTATTTTTCAGACCGTTTCATTCTCCTCATAATTTTCACACCTTTTTCAGGCTCTTCATTTTTTTCAACACCACTTCATGCTCCTCCTATTTTTCAGACCGTTTCATGCTCCTCATATTTTTGACAGCTTTTGAAGCTCTTCATATTTTTCACATCATTTCAGGCTCTTCAAGTTTTTGAACAACGCTACAATGCTCCTCCTATTTTTCAGACCGTTTCATGCTCCTCATATTTTTAAAACCTTTTGAAGCTCTTCATAGTTTTCACACCTTTTCAGGCTCTTCATGTTTTTCAACACCGCTTCATGCTCCTCCTATTTTTCAGACCGTTTCCTGCACCTCATATTTTTGACACCTTTTGAAGCTCTTCATATTTTTCACACCTTCTCAGGCTCTTCATGTTTTTCAACACCACTTCATGCTCCTTCTATTTTTCAGACCGTTTCATCCTCCTCATATATTTGACACCTTTTGAAGCTCTTCATATTTTTCACACCTTTTCAGGCTCTTCATGTTTTTCAACACCAGTTCATGCGGCTAATATTTTTCAGACCTTTTCATGCTCCTCATATTTTTGACACCTTTTGAAGCTCTTCATATTTTTCACACCTTTTCAGGCTCTTCAAGTTTTTGAACAATGTTACAATGCTCCTCCTATTTTTCAGACAGTTTCATGCTCCTCATATTTTTGACACCTTTTGAAGCTCTTCATATATTTCACACCTTTTGAAGCTCTTCATATATTTCACACATTTGCAGGCTCTTCATGTTTTTCAACACCACTTCATGCTTCTCCTATTTCTCAGACCGTTTCATGCTCATCTCATTTTTGACAGCTTTTGAAGCTCTTCATATTTTTCACACCTTTTGAAGCTCTTCATATTTTTGACACATTTTCAGGCTCTTCATGTTTTTCAACACTGCTTCATGCTCCTCCTGTTTTTCAGACAGTTTCATGCTCCTCTCATTTCTGAAATGTTTTCAAGCTCTTCATATATTTCACACATTTTCAGGCTCTTAATGTTTTTCAACACCACTTCGTGCTCCTCCTATTTTTCTGACGTTTCATGCTCATCTCATTTTTGACACCTTCTGAAGCTCTTCATCGTTTTCACAAATTTTCAGGCTCTTCATATTTTTGTACAACGCTTCATGCTCCTCCTATTTTTCAGACCGTTTCATGCTCCTCATGTATTTCACACCGTTTGAAGCTCTTCATATTTTTCACACCTTTTCAGGCTCTTCATGTTTTTGAACAGCGTTTCATGCTGCTCCTATTTTTCAGACCGTTTCATACTCCTCAAATTTTTGACACCTTTTGAAGTTCTTCATATTTTTCACACCTTTTCAGCTCTTCATGTTTTCAACACCGTTTCATGCTCCTCCTATTTTTCAGACCGTTTCATTCTCCTATATTTTTGACACCTTTTGAACCTCTTCATATTTTTCACACCTTTTCAAGCTCTTTATTTTTTTCAACACCGCTTCATGCTCCTCCTATTTTTCAGCCCGTTTCATGCTCCTCATAGTTTTGACACCTTTTGAAGCTCTTCATATATTCACACCTTTACAGGCTATTCACCTTTTTCAACACCACTTCATGCTACTCCTATTTTTCAAACCATATCATGCTCCTCCTATTTTTGACACCTTGTGAAGCTTTTCATATTCTTCACACCTTTCAGGTTCTTCATGTTTTTCAAGACCGCATCATGCTGCTCGTATTTTTCACACCGTTTCATGCTCCTCATATTTTTGACACCTTTTGAAACTCTTCATAGATATCACTCCTTTTCAGGCTCTTCATTTTTTGAACACCACTTCATGCTCCTCCTATTTTTCAGACCGTTTCATGCTCATCACATTTTTGACACCTTTTGAAGCTTTTCATATTTTTCACACCTTTTCAGTCTCTTCATGTTTTTCAAAAACGCTTCTTGCTCCTCCTATTTTTCAGACCGTTTCATGCTCATCTCATTTTTGACACGTTTTGAAGCTCTTCATATTTTTCACAGCTTTTGAAGCTCTTCATATTTTTCACACGTTTTCAGGCTCTTCATGTTTTTCAACACCGCTTCTTGCGACTCCTATTTTTCAGACCGTTTCATGCTTCTCGTATTTTTCAGACCGTTTCAGGGTGTTCATGTTTTTGAACACCACTTCATGCTCCTCCTATATTTCAGACAGTTTCATGCTCCTCATATTTTTGACATGTTTTGAAGCTCTTCATATTTTTCACAACTTTTCAGGCTCTTCATGTTTTTGAACACAGTTTCATGCTCCTCCTATTTTTCAGACCGTTTCATGCTCCTCATGTTTTTGACACCGTTGAAGCTCTTCATATTTTTCACACCTTTTCAGGCTTCTCATGTTTTTGAACACCGCTTCATGATCCTCATATTTTTCAGATCGTTTCATGCTCCTCATATATTTGACACCTTTTGAAGCTCTTCATATTTTTCACACCTTTTCAGGCTCTTCATGTTTTTGAACACCGCTTCATGCTCCTGCTAATTTCGAGACCGTTTCATATCCTCATATTTTTGATACGTTTTGAGGCTCTTCATATTTTTCACACCTTTTCAAGCTCTTCATGTTTTTGAACAACGTTTCATGATCTTCCTATTTTTCAGAACGTTTCATGCTCCTCATATTTTTGACACCTTTTAAAGCTCTTCATATTTTTCACACCTTTCAAGCTCTTCGTGTTTTTGAACACCGCTTCATGCTCCTCCTATTTTTCAGACCGTTTCATGCTACTCATATTTTTGACACCTTTTGAAGCTCTCATATTTTTCACACCTTTTCAGGCTCTTCATGTTTTTGAACACCGCTTCATGCTCCTTCTATTTTTCAGACCGTTTCCTGTTCCTCATATATTTGATACATTTTGAAGCTCTTCATAGATTTCACACGTTTTCAGGCTCTTCAAGTTTTTGAACACCGCTTCATGCTCCTCCTATTTTTCAGACCTTTTCATGCTCCTTCTATTTTTCACACCTTTTTAATCTCTTCATATTTTTCTCACCTTTTCAGGCTCTTCATGATTTTCAACAACGCTTAATGCTCCTCATATTTTTTAGACCGTTTCATGCTCCTCATATTTTTGACACCTTTTGAAGCTCTTCATATTTTTCACATCTTTTGAGCTCTTCATATTTTTCACACCTTTCCAGGCTCATCATGTTTTTGAACACCGCTTCATGCTCCTCCTATTTTTCAGAACTTTTCATGCTCCTCATATTTTTGACACCTTTTGAAGCTGTTCATATTTTTCACACCTTTTCAGGCTCTTCATGGATTTCAACCGTGCTTCATGTTCCTCCTATTTTTCAGACCGTTTCATGCTCCTCATTATTTGACATCTTTTGAAGATCTTAATATTTTTCACACCTTTTCAGGCTCTTCATGTTTTTGAACACCATTTCATGCTCCTCCTTTTTTTTGACACATTTTGAAGGTCTTCATAATTTTCACACCTTTTCAGGCTCTTCATCTTTTTCAACACCGTTTCATGCTGCTCCTATTTTTCAGACCGTTTCATGATCCTCTTATTTTTCAGACCGTTTCATGCTCCTCATATTTTTGACACCTTTTGAAGCTCTTCATATTTTTCACACCTTTTCAGGCTCTTAATCATTTTGAAAAACGCTTCATGGTCCTCCTATTTTTCAGACAGTTTCATGCTCCTCATGTATTTCACACCTTTTGAATCTCTTCATATTTTTCACATCTTTTCAGGCTCTTCATGTTTTTGAACACCGTTTCATGCTCCTCCTGTTTTTCAGACCGTTTCATACTCCTCATATTTTTCACAACTTTTGAAGCTCTTCATATTTTTCACACCTTTTGAAGCTCTTCATATATTTCACACCTTCTCATGCTCTTCATGTTTTTCAACATCACTTCATGCTCCTCCTATTTTTCAGACCGTCTCATGCTAATCTAATTTTTGACACCTTTTGAAGCTCTTCATATTTTTCTCACCTTTTGAAGCTCTACATATTTTTCACACCTTTTCAGGCTCTTCATGTTTTTGAACGCCGCTTCATGCTCCTCCTGTTTTTCAGACCGTTTCATGCTCCTCATTTTTTGACACGTTTTGAAGCTCTTCATATTTTTCACACCTTTTCAGGCTCTTCATGTTTTTGAACACAGTTTCATGCTTCTCCTATTTTTCAGACCGTTTCATGCTCCTCATAATTTTGACACTTTTTGAAGCTCTTCATATTTTTCACACCTTTTCAGGCTCTTCATGTTTTTGAACACTGCTTCATGCTCCTCCTGTTTTTCAGACCGTTCCATGCTCCTCATATTTTTGACACGTTTTGAAGCTCTTCATATTTTTCACACCTTTTCAGGCTCTTCATGTTTTTGAACACCGCTTCATGCTCCTCCTGTTTTTCAGACCGTTTCATGCTCCTCATGTATTTCACACGTTTTGAAGGTCTTTTTCACAGCTTTTTAGCCTCTTCATGTTTTTGAACACCGCTTCATGCTCCTCCTATTTTTCAGATCGTTTCATGCTCCTCATATTTTTGAAACCTTTTGTAGCTTTTCATATTTTTCACACCTTTTCAGGCTCTTCATGTTTTTGAACACCGTTTCATGCTCCGCTTATTTTTCAGACCGTTTCATGCTCCTCATATTTTTGACAACTTTTGAAGCTCTTCATATTTTTCACACCTTTTGAAGCTCCTCATATATTTCACACCTTTTCAGGCTCTTCATGTTTTTCAACACCGTTTCATGCTCCTCCTATTTTTCAGACCGTTTCATGCTCATCTAAATTTTTAAACCTTTTGTAGCTCTTCATATTTTTCACACCTTTTGAAGCTCTTCATATTTTGCACTCCTTTTCAGTCTCTTCATGTTTTTGAACACCGCTTCATGCTCCTCCTATTTTTCAGACCGTTTCATGCTCCTCATATTTTTGACACCTTTTGAAGCTCTTCATATTTTTCACACCTTTTCAGGCGCTTCATGTTTTTAAACACCGCTTCAATGTCCTCATATTTTTCAGACCGTTTCATGCTCCTCATGTATTTCACACCTTTTGAAGCTCTTCATATTTTTCACACCTTTTCAGGCTCTTCATGTTTTTGAACACCGCTTCAGGCTCCTGCTAATTTCCAGACCGTTTCATACTCCTCATATTTTTGATACGTTTTGAGGCTCTTCATATTTTTCACACCTTTTCAAGCTCTTCATGTTTTTAAACAACGTTTCATGATCTTCCTATTTTTCAGAACGTTTCATGCTCCTCATATTTTTGACACCTTTTAAAGCTCTTCATATTTTTCACACCTTTCAAGCTCTTCGTGTTTTTGAACACCGCTTCATGCTCCTCCTATTTTTCAGACCGTTTCATGCTCCTCATATTTTTGACACCTTTTGAAGCTCTCCTATTTTTCACACCTTTTCAGGCTCTTCATGTTTTTGAACACCGCTTCATGTTCCTTCTGTTTTTCAGACCGTTTCCTGTTCCTCATATATTTGATACATTTTGAAGCTCTTCATAGATTTCACACCTTTTCAGGCTCTTCATGTTTTTGAACACCATTTCATGCTCCTCCTTTTTTTTGACACATTTTGAAGGTCTTCATAATTTTCACACCTATTCAGGCTCTTCATGTTTTTCAACACCGTTTCATGCTGCTCCTATTTTTCAGACCGTTTCATGATCCTCTTATTTTTCAGACCGTTTCATTCTCCTCATATTTTTGACACTTTTGAAGCTCTTCATGTCTTTCAACACCGTTTCATGCTGCTCCTATTTTTCAGACCGTTTCATGTTCCTCATATTTTTCACACCTTTTGAAGCTCTTAATATTTTACAAAACTTTTCAGGTTCTTCATGTTTTTGACGACTGCTTCATGCTCCTCCTATTTTTCAGACCGTTTCATGCTCCTCATATATTTGACACCTTGTGAAGTTCTTCCTATTTTTCACACCTTTTCAGGCTCTTCATGTTTTTCAACACCGTTTCATGCTCCTATTTTTCAGACCGTTTCTTGCTCCTCATATTTTTGACACCTTTTGAAGCTCCTCATATTTTTCACACCTTTTGAAGCTCTTCATATATTTCACAACTTTTCAGGCACTTCATGTTTTTCAACACCACTTCATGCTCCTCCTATTTTTCAGACCGGTTCATGCTCCTCATATTTTTGACACCTTTTGTAGCTCTTCATATTTTTCACAGCTTTTGAAGCTCTTCATATTTTTCACACGTTTTCAGGCTCTTCATGTTTTTCAATGCCGCTTCATGCTCCTACTATTTTCAGACCGTTTCGACCTCCTCATGTATTTCACACCTTTTGAAGCTCTTCATATATGTCACACCTTTTAGGCTCTTCGTCTTTTTAAAACCGTTTCATGCTCATCCTATTTTTCACACTGTTTCATGCTCCTCATATATTTGACACCTTTTGAAGCTCTTCATATTTTTCACAGCTTTTCAGGCTCTTCATGTTTATCAACACAGTTTTATGCTCTTCCTAATTTTCAGACCGTTTCATGCTCTTCATATTGTTGACACTTTTTGAAGCTCTTCATATTTTTCCACCTTTTCAGGCTTTTCATGTTTTTCAACACCGCTTCATGCTTCTCCTATTTTTCAGACCGTTTCATGCTCCTCATATTTTTGACAACTTTTGAAGCTCTTCATACATTTCACACCTTTTCAGGCTTTTCATGTTTTTCAACACCGCTTCACGCTCCTCCAATTTTTCAGAAAGTTTCATGCTCTTCATATTTTTAACATCTTTTGAAGCTCTTCATATTTTTCACACCTTTTCATGCTCTTCATCTTTTTCAAAAAAGTTTCATGCTCATCCTCTGTTTCATACTGTTTCATGCTCCTAATTTTTTTGACACCTTTTGAAGCTCTTTATATTTTTCACACCTTTTCAGGCTCTTCATGTTTTTGACCACCGCATCATGTTCCTCCTATTTTTCAGTCGTTTCATGCCTCTCATAATTATTACACCTTTTTAAGCTCTTCATGTTTTTCACACCATTTCATGCTCTTCATCTTTTTCAAAACCGTCTCATTCTCATCCTATTTTAAAGACTGTTTCATGCTCCTCATATTTTTGACACCTTTAGAACCTCTTCATATTTTTCACAACTTTTAAGGGTCTTCATGTTTTTCAACACCGCTTCATGCTCCTCCTATATCTCAGACAGCTTCATGCTCCTCATATTTTTGACACCTTTTGAAGCTCTTCAGATTTTTCACAACTTTTCAGGCTCTTCATGTTTTTGAACACCGTTTCATGCTCTTCCTATATTTCAGACTATTTCATGTTCCTCCTATTTTTCAGATCATTTCATGCTCCTCATATTTTTGACACCTTTTGAAGCTCTTCATATATTTCACAATTTTTCAAGCTTTTCATGTTTTTCAACAGCGCTTCATGTTCCTCCAGTTTTTCAGACCGCTTCATTATCATCTCATTTTTGACACCTTTTGAAGCTTTTCATATTTTTCACACCTTTTGAAGCTGTTCATATATTTCACACTTTTTCATGCTCTTCATGTTTGTCAACACCGCTCCATGCTCCTCCTATATATCAGACCGTTTCATGGTGTCCATGTTTTTGAACACCACTTCATGCTCCTCCTATATTTCAGACAGTTTCATGCTCCTCATATTTTTGACATGTTTTGAAGCTCTTCATATTTTTCACAACTTTTCAGGCTCTTCATGTTTTTGAACACAGTT
This sequence comes from Dama dama, assembly GCF_033118175.1. Lineage (NCBI taxonomy): Eukaryota > Metazoa > Chordata > Mammalia > Artiodactyla > Cervidae > Dama > Dama dama. The sequence continues at coordinate 249,279 of NW_026870993.1, read as the reverse complement.
TCATGCTCCTCCTATTTTTCAGACCGTTTCATGCTCCTCATGTTTTTGACACCGTTGAAGCTCTTCATATTTTTCACACCTTTTCAGGCTCTTCATGTTTTTGAACACCGCTTCATGCTCCTCCTGTTTTCCAGACCGTTTCATGCTCCTCATATTTTTGACACGTTTTGAAGGTCTTCATATTTTTCACACCTTTTCAGGCTCTTCATGTTTTTGAACAACACTTCATGCTTCTACCATTTTTCAGACCGTTCCATGCTCCTCATCTATTTCACACCTTTTGAAGCTCTTCATATATTTCACACCTCTTCAGGCTCTTCATGTTTTTGAATATCGTTTCATGCTTCTCCTATTTTTCAGACCGTTTCATGCTCCTCATATTTTTGACACCTTTTGAAGCTCTTCTTATATTTCACACCATTTCAGACTCTTCATGATTTCCAACACCGCTTCATGCTCCTCATATATTTCAGTCCGTTTCATGCTCATCACATTTTTGTCACCTTTTGAAGCTCTTCATATATTTCACACCTTTTCAGGCTCTTCATGTTTTTAACAACCACTTCATGCTCCTCCTATTTTTCAGACCGTTTCATGCATATCTCATTTTTGACACCTTTTGAAGCTCTTCATATTTTTCACACTTTTTCAGGCTCTTCATGTATTTGAACACCGCTTCATGGTCCTCCTATTTTTCAGATCGTTTCATGCTCCTCATGTATTTCACACGTTTTGAAACTCTTCATGTATTTCTCACCTTTTCATGCTCTTCATGTTTTTGAACACCGTTTCATGTTCCGCTTATTTTTCAGACCGTTTCATGCTCCTCATATTTTTGACACCTTTTGAAGCTCTTCATATTTTTCACACCTTTTGAAGCTCTTCATATATTTCACACCTTTTCAGGCTCTTCATGTTTTTCAACACCGTTTCATGCTCCTCCTATTTTTCAGACCGTTTCATGCTCGTCTAAATTTTACACCTTTTGTAGCTCTTCATATTTTTCACACCTTTTGAAGCTCTTCATATTTTTCACTCCTTTTCAGGCTCTTCATGTTTTTGAACACCGCTTCATGCTCCTCCTATTTTTCAGACCGTTTCATGCTCCTCATATTTTTGACACCTTTTGAAGCTCTTCATATTTTTCTCACATTTTGAAGCTCTACATATTTTTCACACCTTTTCAGGCTCTTCATGTTTTTGAACACCGCTTCATGCTCCTCCTGTTTTCCAGACCGTTTCATGCTCCTCATATTTTTGACACGTTTTGAAGCTCTTCATATTTTTCACACCTTTTCAGGCTCTTCATGTTTTTCAACACAACTTCATGCTTCTCCCATTTTTCAGACCGTTCCATGCTCCTCATCTATTTCACACCTTTTGAAGCTCTTCATATATTTCACACCTCTTCAGGCTCTTCATGTTTTTGAATATCGTTTCATGCTCCTCCTATTTTTCAGACCGTTTCATGCTCCTCATATTTTTGACACCTTTTGAAGCTCTTCTTATATTTCACACCATTTCAGACTCTTCATGATTTCCAACACCGCTTCATGCTCCTCATATATTTCAGTCCGTTTCATGCTCTTCACATTTTTGTCACCTTTTGAAGCTCTTCATATATTTCACACCTTTTCAGGCTCTTCATGTTTTTAACAACCACTTCATGCTCCTCCTATTTTTCAGACCGTTTCATGCATATCTCATTTTTGACACCTTTTGAAGCTCTTCATATTTTTCACGCTTTTTCAGGCTCTTCATGTATTTGAACACCGCTTCATGGTCCTCCTATTTTTCAGATCGTTTCATGCTCCTCATGTATTTCACACGTTTTGAAACTCTTCATGTATTTCTCACCTTTTCATTCTCTTCATGTTTTTGAACACCGTTTCATGCTCCGCTTATTTTTCAGACCGTTTCATGCTCCTCATATTTTTGACACCTTTTGAAGCTCTTCATATTTTTCACACCTTTTGAAGCTCCTCATATATTTCACACCTTTTCAGGCTCTTCATGTTTTTCAACACCGTTTCATGCTCCTCCTATTTTTCAGACCGTTTCATGCTCGTCAAATTTTTCACCTTTTGTAGCTCTTCATATTTTTCACACCTTTTGAAGCTCTTCATATTTTTCACTCCTTTTCAGGCTCTTCATGTTTTTGAACACCGCTTCATGCTCCTCCTATTTTTCAGACCGTTTCATGCTCCTCATAATTTTGACACCTTTTGAAGCTCTTCATATTTTTCACACCTTTTCAGGCGCTTCATGTTTTTAAACACCGCTTCATGATCCTCATATTTTTCAGATCGTTTCATGCTCCTCATATATTTGACACCTTTTGACGCTCTTCATATTTTTCACACCTTTTCAGGCTTTTCATGTTTTTGAACACCACTTCATGCTTCTACTATTTTTCAGACCTTTTCATGCACCTCATGTATTTCACACCTTTTGACGCTCTTCATATTTTTCACACCTTTTCAGGCTCTTCATGTTTTTAAACACCGCTTCATTTTCCTCCTATTTTTCAGACCGTTTCATGCTCCTCATGTATTTCACACCTTTTGAAGCTCTCCATATTGTTCACACCTTTTCAGGCTCTTCATGTTTTTGAACACCGCTTCAAGCTCCTCCTATTTTTCAGACCGTTTCATGCTCCTCATATTTTGACACCTTTTGAAGCTCTTCATATTTATCACACCTTTTCAGGCTCTTCATGTTTTTGAACAACGCTTCATGGTCCTCCTATTTTTCAGACCGTTTCATGCTCCTCATGTATTTCACACCTTTTGAAGCTCTTCATATTTTTCACACCTTTTCAGGCTCTTCATGTTTTTGAACACCGTTTCATGCTCCTCCTGTTTTTCAGACCGTTTCATGCTCCTCATATTTTTCACAACTTTTGAAGCTCTTCATATTTTTCACAACTTTTGAAGCTCTTCATATACTTCACACCTACTCAGGCTCTTCATGTTTTTCAACATCACTTCATGCTCTTCCTATTTTTCAGACCCTCTCATGCTAATCTAATTTTTGACACCTTTTGAAGCTCTTCATATTTTTCTCACCTTTTGAAGATCTTCATATATTCCACACCTTTTCAGTCTCTTCATGTTTTTGAACACCGCTTCATGCTCCTCCTGTTTTTCAGACCGTTTCATGCTCCTCATATTTTTGACACTTTTTGAAGCTCTTCATATTTTTCACACCTTTTCAGGCTCTTCATGTTTTTCTACACCACTTCCTGCTTCTCCTATTTTTCAGACCGTTTCATGATCCTCATATTTTTGACACATTTTGAAGCTCTTCATATTTTTCACACCTTTTCAGGCTCTTCATGTTTTTCAACACCGCTTCATGCTCCTCCTCTTTTTCAGACCGTTTCATGCTCCTCATATTTTTGACACCTTTTGATGCTCTTCATATTTTTCACACCTTTTCAGACTCTTCATGATTTTCAAAACGGCTTCATGCTCCTCATATTTTCACACCATTTCATGCTCATCTCATTTTTGACACCTTTTGAAGCTCCTCTACTTTTGACCCCTTTAGAAGCTCTTCATATTTTTGACAACTTTTCAGGCTCTTCATGTTTTTCAACACCGCTTCATGCTCCCCCTAATTTTCAGACCGTTTCATGACACACATATTTTTGACACCTTTTGAAGCTCCTCGTATATTTCATACCTTTTCAGACTCTTCATGATTTCCAACACCGCTTCATGCTCCTCATTTTTTTCACACCGTTTCATGCTCATCTCATTTTTGACACCTTTTGAAGCTCTTCATATTTTGGACACCTTTAGAAGCTCTTCATATTTTTTACACCTTTTCAGGCTCTTCATATTTTTCAACACCGCTTATTGCTCCTCCTATTTTTCAGACCGTTTCATGCTCATCTCATTTTTGACAAATTTTGAAGCTCTTCATATTTTTCACATATTTTGAAGCTCTTCATATTTTACACACCTTTTCAGGCTCTTCATGTTTTTCAACACCGCTTCATGCTCCTCCTATTTTTCAGAGGGTTTCATGCTTCTCATATTTTTGACACCATTTGAAGCTCTTCATATTTTTCACACCTTTTCAGGCTCCTCATGTTTTTGATCACCGTTTCATGCTCCTTCTATTTTTCAGAACGTTACATGGTCCCCATATTTTTGACACCATTTGAAGCTCTTCATATTTTTCACACCTTTTCAGGCTCTTCATGTTTTTCCACACCACCTCATGCTTCTCATATTTTTCAGACCGTTTCCTGCTCCTCATGTATTTCACAACTTTTGAAGCTCGTCATATTTTTCACATCTTTTCAGGCTCCTCATGTTTTGATCACCGCTCATGATCCTCCAAATTTTCAGACCGTTTCATGCTCTTCATATTTTTGACCCCTTTTGAAGCTCTTCATATTTTTCACACCTTTTCAGGCTCTTCATGTTTTTGAACACCGCTCATGATCCTCCAAATTTTCAGACCGTTTCATGCTCTTCATATTTTTGACATCTTTTGAAGCTCTTCATATTTTTCACACCTTTTCATGCTCTTCATGTTTTTGAACACCACTTCATGCTTCTCCTATTTTTCAGACCGTTTCATGATCCTCATGAATTTCACACATTTTGAAGCTCTTCATATTTTTCACATCTTTTCAGGCTCCTCATGTTTTTGCTCACACTTTCATGCTCCTCCTATCTTTCAGACCGTTTCATGCTTCTCATATTTTTGACACCATTTGAAGCTCTATATATTGTTCACACCTTTTCAGGCTCTTCATGTTTTTGAACACCGCTCATGATCCTCCAAATTTTCAGACCGTTTCATGCTCGTCATATTTTTAACACCTTTTGAAGCTCATCATATTTTTCACACCTTTTCAGGCTCTTCATGTTTCCACACCACTTCATGCTTCTCATATTTCTAGACCGTTTCATGCTCCTCATGAATTTCACACCTTTTGAAGCTCTTCATATTTTTCACATCTTTTCAGGCTTCTCATGTTTTTGATCCCCGTTTCATGGTCCTCCTATTTTTCAGACCGTTTCATGCTCTTCATATTTTTGACGCCTTTTTAAGCTCTTCATATTTTTCACACCTTTTCAGGCTCTTCATGTTTTCCACAGCTTTTCATGCTGCTTCTATTTTTCAGGCCGTTTCCTGCTCCTCATAATTTTCACACCTTTTGAAGCTCTTTATATTTATCAAACCTTTTCACGCTCTTCATGTTTTTGAACACCGTTTCATGCTCCCCCTATTTTTCAGACCGTTTCATCCTCATCTCATTTTTGATACCTTTTGAAGCTCTTCATATTTTTCACACGTTTTGAAGCTCTTCATATTTTTCACACCTTTTCAGGCTCTTCATGTTTTTGAACACCTCTTCATGGTCCTCCTATTTTTCAGAACGTTTCATGCTCCTCCTGTATTTCACACCTTTTGAAGCTCTTTATATTTTTCAAACCTTTTCAGGCTCTTCATGTTTTTGATCACCGTTTCATGCTCCCCCTATTTTTCAGACCGTTTCATGCTCTTCATATTTTTGACACTTTTTGAAGCTCTTCATATTTTTGACACCTTTTGAAGCTCTTAATATATTTCACACCTTTTCAGGCTCTTCATGTTTTTCAACACCACTTCATGCTCCTCCTATTTTTCAGACCGTTTCATGCTCATCTAATTTTTGACACCTTTTGAAGCTCTTCATATTTTTCACACCTTTTGAAGCTCTTCATATTTTTCACATTTTTGAACCTCTTCATATTTTTCACACTTTTTCAGGCTCTTCATGTTTTTCAACACCGCTTCATGCTCCTGCTATCTTTCACACCATTTCATACTCCACATATTTTTGACACGTTTTGAGGCTCTTCATATATTTCACACATTTTGAAGCTCTTCATATTTTTCACATTTTTGCAGCTCTTCATATTTTTCACACCTTTTCAGGCTCTTCATGTTTTTCAACACAGCTCATGCTCCTCCTATTTTTCAGACCGTTTCATTCTCCTCATATTTTTGACACCTTTTGAAGGTCTTGATGTTTTTCACACCTTTTCAGGCTCTTCTTTTTTTTCAACACCACTTTATGCTCATCCTATTTTTCAGACCGTTTCATGCTCATCTCATTTTTGACACCTTTTGAAGCTCTTCATATTTTTCACACCTTTTCAGGCTCTTCATGTTTTTCAACACCGCTTCATGCTCCTCCTATTTTTCAGACCGTTTCATGCTCCTCATATTTTTGACACCTTTTGAAGCTTTTCATAATTTTCACACTTTTCAGGCTCCTCATGTTTTTCAACATCATTTCATGCTCCTCCTATTTTTCAGACAGTTTCATGCTCCTCATATTCCTGACACTTTTTGAAGCTCCTCATATTTTTCACACATTGTGAAGCTCTTCATATATTTCACACCATTTCAGGATCTTCATGTTTTTCAACACCACTTCATGCTCCTCCTATTTTTCAGACCGTATCATTCTCCTCATATTTTTGACACCTTTTGAAGGTCTTCATATATTTCACACCTTTTCAGGCTCTTCATGTTTTAACACCACTTCATGCTCGTCCTATTTTTCAGACCATTTGCTGCTCATAGATTTTTGACACCTTTTGAAGCTCTTCATATTTTTCACACCTTTTGAAGCTCTTAATATTTTTCACACCTTTTCAGGCTCTTCATGTTTTGGAACACCGCTTCATGCTCCTCCCTTTTTTCAGACCGTTTCATTCTCCTCATATTTTTGACAGATTTTGAAGCTCTTCATATTTTTCAAACCTTTTCAGGCTCTTCATGTTTTTGAACACCGCTTCATGCTCCTCCTATTTTTCAGACCGTTTCATGCTCCTCATATTTTTGACACATTTTGAAGCTCTTAATATATTTCACACCTTTTCAGACTCTTCATGATTTCCAACACCGCTTCATGCTCCTCATATTTTTCAGACCGTTTCATGCTCATCTCATTTTTATCACCTTTTGAAGCTCTTCATATTTTTCACACCTTTTGAAGCTCTTCATATTTTTCACACGTTTTCAGGCTCTTGATGTTTTTCTACACCACTTCCTGCTTCTCCTATTTTTCAGACCGTTTCATGATCCTCATATTTTTGACACATTTTGAAGCTCTTCATATTTTTCACACCTTTTCAGGCTCTTCATGTTTTTCAACACCGCTTCATGCTCCTCCTCTTTTTCAGACCGTTTCATGCTCCTCATATTTTTGACACCTTTTGATGCTCTTCATATTTTTCACACCTTTTCAGACTCTTCATGATTTTCAAAACGGCTTCATGCTCCTCATATTTTCACACCATTTCATGCTCATCTCATTTTTGACACCTTTTGAAGCTCCTCTACTTTTGACCCCTTTAGAAGCTCTTCATATTTTTGACAACTTTTCAGGCTCTTCATGTTTTTCAACACCGCTTCATGCTCCCCCTAATTTTCAGACCGTTTCATGACACACATATTTTTGACACCTTTTGAAGCTCCTCGTATATTTCATACCTTTTCAGACTCTTCATGATTTCCAACACCGCTTCATGCTCCTCATTTTTTTCACACCGTTTCATGCTCATCTCATTTTTGACACCTTTTGAAGCTCTTCATATTTTTCACACATTTTCAGGCTCTACATGTTTTTCAACACCATTTCTTGCTCCTCCTATTGTTCAGACCTTTTCATACTCATCTCGCTTTTGACACATTTTGAAGCTCTTCATATTTTCCACACCTTTTGAAGCTCTTCATATTTTTCAAACGTTTTCAGGCTCTTAATGTTTTTCAACACCGCTTGTTGCTCCTCCTATTTTTCAGACCGTTTCATGCTCCTCATATTTTTGACACGTTTTGAAGCTCTTCATTTTTTTCACACCTTTTGAAGCTCTTCATATTTTTCACACCTTTTCAGGCTCTTCATGTTTTTCAACACCGCTTCATGCTCTTCCTATTTTTCAGACCGTTTCATGCTCCTCATATTTTTGACACCTTTTGAAGCTCTTCATATTTTTCACACCTTTTCATGCTCTTCATGTTTTTGAACACTGCTTCATTCTCCTCCTATTTTTCAGACCGGTTCATGCTCCTCATATTTTTGACACCTTTTGAAGCTCTTCATATTTTTCACACCTTTTCAGGCTCTTCATGATTTTGAACACCGCTTGATGCTCCTCCTATTATTCAGACCGTTACATGCTCCACATATTTTTGACACCTTTTGAAGCTCTTCATATTTTTGACACCTTTTGAATCTCTTCATATTTTACACACTTTTTCAGGCTCTTCATGTTTTTCCACACCGCTTCATGCTCCTCGTATTTTTCAGACAGTTTCATGTGCCTCCTCTTTTTAACACCTTTTGAAGGTCTTCATATTTTTCACACATTTTCAGGCTCTTCATGTTTTTCTGCACCGCTTCCTGCTCTTCCTTTTTTTCAGACCGTTCCATGCTCCTCTTATTTTTGACACCTTTTGAAGCTCTTCATATTTTGCACACCTTTTCAGGCTCTTTATGTTTTTCAATACCACTTCATGCTCCTCCTTTTTTTCAGACCGTTTCATGCTCCTCTTATTTTTGACACCTTTTGAAGCTTTCATATATTTCACACCTTTTCAGGCTCTTTATATTTTTCAACACGACTTCATGCTCCTCCTATTTTTCAGACCGTTTCATGCTCCTCTTATTTTTGACACCTTTTGAAGCTCTTCATATTTTTCAAACCTTTTCATGTTCTTCATGTTTTTCAACACCGCTTCATGCTCCTCCTATTTTTCAGATAGTTTCATTCCCCCTCTATTTTTGACACCTTTTGAAGCTCTTCATATATTTCACATCTTTTCAGGCTCTTCATGTTTTTGAACACCGTTTTATGCTCCTCCTATTTTTCAAACCGTTTAATGCTCCTCGTATTTTTCACACCATTTGAAGCTCTTCATGTTTTTCACAACTTTTCAGGCTCTTCATGTTTTTGAATACCACTTCAGGCTCTTCCTATTTTTCAGACCGTTTAATGCTCCTCACATTTTTGAAACGATTTGAAGCTCTTCATATTTTTCACACCTTTTCAGGGTCTTCATGTTTTTCAACACTGCTTCATGCTCCTCCAATTTTCAGACCGTTTCATGCTCCTCATATTTTTGACACGATTTGAAGGTCTTCATATTTTTCACACCTTTTCAGGGTCTTCATGTTTTTCTACACCGCTTCATGCTCCTCCTATTTTTGACACCTTTTGAAGCTGTTCATATATTGCACACCTTTTCAGGCGTTTCATGTTTTTGAACACCGTTTTATGCTCCTCATATTTTGACAGGTTTTGATGCTCTTCATATTTTTCACAGCTTTTCAGGCTCTTCATATTTTTCAACACCACTTCATGCTCCTCCTATTTTTCAGACCGTTTCCTGCTCCTCATATTTTTGACACATTTTCCAACTCTTCATATTTTTCACACCTTTTCATGCTCTTCTTGTTTTTCAACACCGTTTCAGGCTCCTCCTATTTTTGACATCTTTTGAATCTCTTCGTATTTTTCACACCTTTTCAGGCTCTTCCCATTTTTGAACACCGTTTCTCTCTCCTGATATTTTTGACACCTTTTGAAGCTCTTCATATTTTTCACACCTTTTCAGGCTCTTCATGATTTTCAAAACCGCTTCATGCTCCTCCTATTTTTCAGACCTTTTCATGCTCATCTCTTTTTTGACACCTTTTGAAGCTCTTCAGATTTTTCAGACCTTTTGAAGCTCTTCATATTTTTCACATTTATGAATCTCTTCATATTTTCCACACGTTTTCAGACAATTCATGTTTTTCAACATCGCTTCATGCTCCTCCTATTTTTCAGACCGTTTCATTCTCCTCATATTTTTGACACCTTTTGAAGCTCTTCATATATTTCACACTTTTTCAGACTTTTCCTTTTATTCAACACGACTTCATGCTCCTCCTATTTTTCAGACCTTTTCATGCTCATCTCATTTTGACACCTTTTGAAGCTCTTCATGTTTTTCTCATCTTTTGAAGCTCTTCATATTTTTCACAACTTTTCAGGCTCTTTATGATATTCAACAGCGCTTCATGCTCCTCCTATTTTTTAGACTCTTTCATGCTCCTCATAATTTTGACACCTTTTGATGCTTTCATATTTTTAACACCTTTTCAGGCTCTTCATCTTTTTCAACACCACTTCATGCTCCTCCTTTTTTGCAGACAGTTTCATGCTACTCATACTTTTAACACCTTTTGAAGCTCTTCATATTTCTCACACCTTTTCAGGCTCTTCATGTTTTTCAACAACACTTCATGCTCCTCCGATTTTTCAGACCGTTTCATGCTCCTCATATTTTTGACACCTTTTGAAGCTCTTCATATTTTTCACCCATTTTCAGGCTCTTCATGTTTTTGAACACCGCTTCATGCTTCTCCTATTGTTCAGACCGTTTCATGCTCCTCATATTTTTGACACCTTTTGAAGCTCTTCATATTTTTCACTACTTTTCAGGCTCATCATGTTTTTCAACACCGCTTCATGCTCCTCCTATTTTTCAGACCGTTTCATGCTCATCTCATTTTTGACACCTTTTGAAGGTTTTCATATTTTTCACAACTTTTCAGGCTCTTCATGTTTTTGAACACCGCTTCATGCTAATCCTATTTTTCAAACCATATCATGCTCCTCATATTTTTCACACCTTTTGAAGCTCTTCATATATTTCACACCTTTTCAGGCTCTTCATGTTTTTGAACACGACTTCATGCTCCTTCTCTTTTTCAGAGAGTTTTATGCTCCTCATGTATTTCACACCTTTTGAAGCTCTTCATATTTTCCCACCTTTTCAGGCTCTTCATGTTTTTGAACACGACTTCATGCTCCTTCTCTTTTTCAGAGAGTTTTATGCTCCTCATGTATTTCACACCTTTTGAAGCTCTTCATATTTTCCCACCTTTTCAGGCTCTTCATGTTTTTCAACACCGCTTGATGCTGCTCATATTTTTCAGACCGTTTCATGCTCCTCATATTTTTGACAACTTTTGAAGCTCTTCATTTTTTTCACACCTTTTAAGGCTCTTCATGTTTTTCAACACCGCTTCATGCTCCTCCTATTTTTCAGACCGTTTCATGCTCCTCATATTTTTGACACCTTTTGAAGCTCTTCATATTTTTCACACCTTTTCAGGCTCTTCATGTTATTGAACACCGCTTCATGATCCTCCTGTTTTTCAGACCGTATCATGCTCATCTCATTTTTGTCACCTTTGAAGCTCTTTATATTTTTCACACCTTTTGAAGCTCTTCATATTTTTCACACGTTTTCAGGCTCTTCATATTTGTGAAACATTTTGAAGCTCTTCATATTTTTTACACCTTTTCAGGCTCTTCATGTTTTTCACCACCACTTCACGCTCCTCCTATTTTTCAGACCGTATCATCCTCATCTCATTTTTGTCACCTTTGAAGCTCTTTATAATTTTCACACCTTTTGAAGCTCTTCATATTTTTCACACCTTTTCAGGCTCTGCATGTTTTTGATCACCGTTTCATGCTCCTCCTATTTTTCAGACCGTTTCATGCTCCTCATAATTTTGACACCTTTTGAAGCTCTTCATATTTTTCACACCTTTTGAAGCTCTTCATATTTTTCACACGTTTTCAGGCTCTTCATATTTTTCAACAACGTTTCATGCTGCTTCTATTTTTCAGACCGTTTCATGCTCCTCATATTTTGCACACCTTTTGAAGCTCTTCATATTTTTCACACCGTTTCAGGCTCTTCATGTTTTTGAACACAGCTTCATGCTCCACCTATTTAGCAGACCGTTTCATGCTCCTCATATTTTTGACACCTTTTGCAGCTCTTTATATTTTTCACATTATTTCAGGCTCTTCATGATTTTCAACACCGTTTCATGTTATTCCTATTTTTCAGACCGTTTAATGCTCATCTCTTTTTTGACACCTTTTGAAGCTTTTCATATTTTTCACAACTTTTCAGGCTCTTCATGTTTTTGAACAACGCTTCATGCTCCTCCTATTTTTCAGAGAGTTTCATGCTCCTCATGTATTTCACACCTTTTGAAGCTCTTCATATTTTCCACACCTTTTCAGGCTCTTCATGTGTTTGATCACCGTTTCATGCTTCTTCTATTTTTCAGATCGTTTCATGCTCCTCATATTTTTGACACTTTTTGAGCTCTTCATATTTTTCACACCTTTTCAGACTCTTCATGTTTTTGAACACCGCTTCATGCTACTCCTAATTTTCAGATCGTTTATGCTCCTCATATTTTTGACACCTTTAGAAGCTCTTCATATTTTTCAAACCTTTTCAGGTTCTTCATGTTTTTGATCACCGTTTCATGCTCCTCCTATTTTTCAGACCGTTTCATGCTCCTCATATTTTTGACACCTTTTGAAGCTCTTCATATTTTTCACACCTTTTCATGCTCTTCATGTTTTTGAACACCGCTTCATGATCCTCCTGTTTTTCAGACCGTTTCATGCTCTTCATATTTGTGAAACATTTTGAAACTCTTCATATTTTTCACACCTTTTCAGGCTCTTCATGTTTTTGAACACAGCTTCATGCTCCACCTATTTATCAGACCGTTTCATGCTCCTCATATTTTTGACACCTTTTGCAGCTCTTTATATTTTTCACACTATTTCAGGCTCTTCATGATTTTCAACACCGTTTCATGTTATTCCTATTTTTCCGACCGTTTAATGGTAATCTCATTTTTGACACCTTTTGAAGCTTTTCATATTTTTCCCAACTTTTCAGGCTCTTCATGTTTTTGAACACCGCTTCATGCTCCTCCTATTTTTCAGAGCGTTTCATGCTCCTCATATTTTTGACACTTTTTGAGCTCTTCATATTTTTCACACCTTTTCAGGCTCTTCATGTTTTTGATCACCGTTTCATGCTCCTTCTATTTTTCAGATCGTTTCAAGCTCATCATATTTTTGACACTTTTTGAGCTCTTCATATTTTTCACACCTTTTCAGGCTCTTCATGTTTTTGAACACCGCTTCATGATCCTCCTATTTTTCAGACCGTTTCATGCTTCTCATATTTTTGACACATTTAGAAGCTCTTCATTTTTTTCACACCTTTTCAGGCTCTTCATGTTTTTTGACACAGCTTCATGATCCTCCTATTTTTCAGACCGTTTCATGCTCATCTCATTTTTTACACGTTTTGAAGCTTTTCATATTTGTCACACATTTTCAGGCTCTTCATATTTTTCCACACCACTTCATGCTTCTCCTATTTTTCAGCCCGTTTCATGCTCCTCATATATTTCACACCTTTTGAAGCTCTCCATATTTTTCACAGCTTTTCAGGCTCTTCATGTTTTTCCACAGCACTTCATGCTTCTCTTATTTTTCAGCCCGTTTCATGCTCCTCATGTATTTCACACCTTTTGAAGCTCTTCATATTTTTCGCACCTTTTCAGGCTCTTCATATTTTTGATCACCGTTTCATGCTCCTCCTATTTTTCAGACCGTTTCATGCTCCTCATATTTTTGACACCTTTTGAAGCTCTTCCTATTTTTCACACCTTTTCAGGCTCTTCATGTTTTTGAACACCGCTTCATGGTCCTCCTGTTTTTCAGACCGTTTCATGCTCTTCATATTTGTGAAACATTTTGAAGCTGTTCATATTTTTCACACCTTTTCAGGCTCTTCATGTTTTTGAACACAGCTTCATGCTCCACCTATTTATCAGACCGTTTCATGCTCCTCATATTTTTTTTTTTTTTAATTCTTGATAAGCTTTTTTTTTTTTTTTTTTTAATTTTTATTATTTTTTTTTTCCAGTGGGTTTTGTCATACATTGCTATGAATCAGCCATGGATTTACATGTATTCCCAATCCCGATCATATTTTTGACACCTTTTGCAGCTCTTTATATTTTTCACACTATTTCAGGCTCTTCATGATTTTCAACACCGTTTCAGGCTCCTCCTATTTTTCAGACCGTTTCATGCTCATCTCAATTTTGACACCTTTTGAAGCTCTTCATATTTTTCACACCTTTTCAGGCTCTTCATGTTTTTGAACACCGCTTCATGATCCTCCTATTTTTCAGACCGTTTCATGCTCCTCATATTTATGACACCTTTTGAAACTCTTCCTATTTTTCACACCTTTTCATGCTCTTCATGTTTCTGAAAACCGCTTCATGATCCTCCTATTTTTCAGACCGTTTCATTCTCCTCATATATTTCACACCTTTTGAAGCTCTTCATATTTTTCCCACCTTTTCAGGCTCTTCATGTTTTTGAACACTGCTTCATGCTCCTCGTATTTTTCAGATCGTTTCATGCTCCTCATATTTTTGACAATTTTTGAGCTCTTCATATTTTTCACACCTTTTCAGGCTCTTCATGTTTTTGAACACCGCTTCATGATCCTCCTGATTTTCAGACCGTTTCATGCTCTTCATATTTTTGACAGCTTTTGAAGCTCTTCTTATTTTTCACACCTTTTCAGGCTCTTCATATTTTTCACCACCACTTCATTCTCCTCCTATTTTTCAGACCGTTTAATGCTCATCTCATTTTTGTCACCTTTGAAGCTCTTTATATTTTTCACACCTTTTGAAGCTCTTCATGTTTTTCACACGTTTTCAGGCTCTTCATATTTTTCAACACCGTTTCATGCTGCTTCTATTTTTCAGACCGTTTCATGCTCCTCATATTTTTCACACCTTTTGAAGCTCTTCATATTTTTCACACCTTTTCAGGCTCTTCATGTTTTTGAACACAGCTTCATGCTCCACCTATTTATCAGACCGTTTCATGCTCCTCATGTTTTTGACACCTTTTGCAGCTCTTTATATTTTTCACATTATTTCAGGCTCTTCATGATTTTCAACACCGTTTTGTTATTCCTATTTTTCAGACCGTTTAATGCTCATCTCATTTTTGACACCTTTTGAAGCTTTTCATATTTTTCACAACTTTTCAGGCTCTTCATGTTTTTGAACAACGCTTCATGCTCCTCCTATTTTTCAGAGAGTTTCATGCTCCTCATGTATTTCACACCTTTTGAAGCTCTTCATATTTTCCACACCTTTTCAGGCTCTTCATGTGTTTGATCACCGTTTCATGCTTCTTCTATTTTTCAGATCGTTTCATGCTCCTCATATTTTTGACACTTTTTGAGCTCTTCATATTTTTCACACCTTTTCAGACTCTTCATGTTTTTGAACACCGCTTCATGCTACTCCTAATTTTCAGATCGTTTATGCTCCTCATATTTTTGACACCTTTAGAAGCTCTTCATATTTTTCAAACCTTTTCAGGTTCTTCATGTTTTTGATCACCGTTTCATGCTCCTCCTATTTTTCAGACCGTTTCATGCTCCTCATATTTTTGACACCTTTTGAAGCTCTTCATATTTTTCACACCTTTTCATGCTCTTCATGTTTTTGAACACCGCTTCATGATCCTCCTGTTTTTCAGACCGTTTCATGCTCTTCATATTTGTGAAACATTTTGAAACTCTTCATATTTTTCACACCTTTTCAGGCTCTTCATGTTTTTGAACACAGCTTCATGCTCCACCTATTTATCAGACCGTTTCATGCTCCTCATATTTTTGACACTTTTTGCAGCTCTTTATATTTTTCACACTATTTCAGGCTCTTCATGATTTTCAACACCGTTTCATGTTATTCCTATTTTTCCGACCGTTTAATGGTAATCTCATTTTTGACACCTTTTGAAGCTTTTCATATTTTTCCCAACTTTTCAGGCTCTTCATGTTTTTGAACACCGCTTCATGCTCCTCCTATTTTTCAGAGCGTTTCATGCTCCTCATATTTTTGACACTTTTTGAGCTCTTCATATTTTTCACACCTTTTCAGGCTCTTCATGTTTTTGATCACCGTTTCATGCTCCTTCTATTTTTCAGATCGTTTCATGCTCATCATATTTTTGACACTTTTTGAGCTCTTCATATTTTTCACACCTTTTCAGGCTCTTCATGTTTTTGAACACCGCTTCATGATCCTCCTATTTTTCAGACCGTTTCATGCTTCTCATATTTTTGACACATTTAGAAGCTCTTCATTTTTTTCACACCTTTTCAGGCTCTTCATGTTTTTTGACACAGCTTCATGATCCTCCTATTTTTCAGACCGTTTCATGCTCATCTCATTTTTTACACCTTTTGAAGCTTTTCATATTTGTCACACATTTTCAGGCTCTTCATATTTTTCCACACCACTTCATGCTTCTCCTATTTTTCAGCCCGTTTCATGCTCCTCATGTATTTCACACCTTTTGAAGCTCTCCATATTTTTCACAGCTTTTCAGGCTCTTCATGTTTTTCCACAGCACTTCATGCTTCTCTTATTTTTCAGCCCGTTTCATGCTCCTCATGTATTTCACACCTTTTGAAGCTCTTCATATTTTTCGCACCTTTTCAGGCTCTTCATATTTTTGATCACCGTTTCATGCTCCTCCTATTTTTCAGACCGTTTCATGCTCCTCATATTTTTGACACCTTTTGAAGCTCTTCCTATTTTTCACACCTTTTCAGGCTCTTCATGTTTTTGAACACCGCTTCATGATCCTCCTGTTTTTCAGACCGTTTCATGCTCTTCATATTTGTGAAACATTTTGAAGCTGTTCATATTTTTCACACCTTTTCAGGCTCTTCATGTTTTTGAACACAGCTTCATGCTCCACCTATTTATCAGACCGTTTCATGCTAATCATATTTTTTTTTTTTTTAATTCTTGATAAGCTTTTTTTTTTTTTTTTAATTTTTATTATTTTTTTTTCCAGTGGGTTTTGTCATACATTGCTATGAATCAGCCATGGATTTACATGTATTCCCAATCCCGATCATATTTTTGACACCTTTTGCAGCTCTTTATATTTTTCACACTATTTCAGGCTCTTCATGATTTTCAACACCGTTTCAGGCTCCTCCTATTTTTCAGACCGTTTCATGCTCATCTCAATTTTGACACCTTTTGAAGCTCTTCATATTTTTCACACCTTTTCAGGCTCTTCATGTTTTTGAACACCGCTTCATGATCCTCCTATTTTTCAGACCGTTTCATGCTCCTCATATTTATGACACCTTTTGAAACTCTTCCTATTTTTCACACCTTTTCATGCTCTTCATGTTTCTGAAAACCGCTTCATGATCCTCCTATTTTTCAGACCGTTTCATTCTCCTCATATATTTCACACCTTTTGAAGCTCTTCATATTTTTCCCACCTTTTCAGGCTCTTCATGTTTTTGAACACTGCTTCATGCTCCTCGTATTTTTCAGATCGTTTCATGCTCCTCATATTTTTGACAATTTTTGAGCTCTTCATATTTTTCACACCTTTTCAGGCTCTTCATGTTTTTGAACACCGCTTCATGATCCTCCTGATTTTCAGACCGTTTCATGCTCTTCATATTTTTGACAGCTTTTGAAGCTCTTCTTATTTTTCACACCTTTTCAGGCTCTTCATATTTTTCACCACCACTTCATTCTCCTCCTATTTTTCAGACCGTTTAATGCTCATCTCATTTTTGTCACCTTTGAAGCTCTTTATATTTTTCACACCTTTTGAAGCTCTTCATGTTTTTCACACGTTTTCAGGCTCTTCATATTTTTCAACACCGTTTCATGCTGCTTCTATTTTTCAGACCGTTTCATGCTCCTCATATTTTTCACACCTTTTGAAGCTCTTCATATTTTTCACACCTTTTCAGGCTCTTCATGTTTTTGAACACAGCTTCATGCTCCACCTATTTATCAGACCGTTTCATGCTCCTCATGTTTTTGACACCTTTTGCAGCTCTTTATATTTTTCACATTATTTCAGGCTCTTCATGATATTCAACACCGTTTCATGTTATTCCTATTTTTCAGACCGTTTAATGCTCATCTCATTTTTGACACCTTTTGAAGCTTTTCATATTTTTCACAACTTTTCAGGCTCTACATGTTTTTGAACACCGGTTCGTGCTCCTCCTATTTTTCAGAGAGTTTCATGCTCCTCACGTATTTCACACCTTTTGAAGCTCTTCATATTTTCCACACCTTTTCAGGCTCTTCATGTGTTTGATCACCGTTTCATGCTTCTTCTATTTTTCAGATCGTTTCATGCTCCTCATATTTTTGACACTTTTTGAGCTCTTCATATTTTTCACACCTTTTCAGGCTCTGCATGTTTTTGAACACCGCTTCATGCTACTCCTATTTTTCAGATCGTTTATGCTCCTCATATTTTTGACACCTTTAGAAGCTCTTCATATTTTTCACACCTTTTCAGGCTCTTCATGTTTTTGAACACAGCTTCATGCTCCACCTATTTATCAGACCGTTTCATGCTCCTCATATTTTTGACACCTTTTGCAGCTCTTTATATTTTTCACACTATTTCAGGCTCTTCATGATTTTCAACATCGTTTCATGTTATTCCTATTTTTCCGACCGTTTAATGCTAATCTCATTTTTGACACCTTTTGAATCTTTTCATATTTTTCACAACTTTTCAGGCTCTTCATGTTTTTGAACACCGCTTCATGCTCCTCCTATTTTTCAGAGCGTTTCATGCTCCTCATATTTTTGACACTTTTTGAGCTCTTCATATTTTTCACACCTTTTCAGGCTCTTCATGTTTTTGATCACCGTTTCATGCTCCTTCTATTTTTCAGATCGTTTCATGCTCATCATATTTTTGACACTTTTTGAGCTCTTCATTTTTTTCACACCTTTTCAGGCTCTTCATGTTTTTCGACACAGCTTCATGATCCTCCTATTTTTCAGACCATTTCATTCTCCTCATATTTTTGACACCTTTTGAAGCTCTTCATATATTTCACACCTTTTCAGTCTCTTCTTTTTTTTTCAACACGACTTCATGCTCCTCCTATTTTTCAGACCGTTTCATGCTCTTCATATTTTTGAAACATTTTGAAGCTCTTCATATTTTTCACTCCTTTTCAGGCTCTTCATGTTTTTGAACACCGCTTCATGCTCCTCCTATTTTTCAGAACGTTTCATGCTCCTCATATTTTTCACACTTTTTAAAGCTCTTCATATTTTGCACATCTTTTCAGGCCCTTCATGTTTTTCAACACAGCTTCATGCTCCTCCTCTTTTTCAGACCGTTTCATGCTTCTAATATTTTGACACCTTTTGAAGCTGTTCATATTTTTCTCACCTTTTCAGGCTCTTCATGTTTTTGAACACAGCTTCATGCTCCACCTATTTATCAGACCGTTTCATGCTCATCTAATTTTTGACAACTATTGAAGCTCTTCATATTTTTCACCTTTTTGAAGTTCTTCATATTTTTCACACAATTTCAGACTCTTCATGTTTTTCAAAACCGCTTCATGCTCCTTCTATTTATCATACCGTTTCATACTCCTCATATTTTGACACGTTTTGAGGCTCTTCATATTTTTCACACCTTTTCAGGCTCTTCATGTTTTTGAACTCCGCTTCATGCTCCTCCTATTTTTTCGACCGTATCATGCTCCTCATATTTTTCACACCTTTTGAAGCTCTTCATATTTTTCTCACCTTTTCATGCTCTTCATGTTTTTGAACAGCACTTCATGCTCCTCCAATTTTTCAGAGAGTTTCATGCTCCTCATGTATTTCACACCTTTTGAAGCTCTTCATATTTTTCACACCTTTTCAGGCTCTTCATGTTTTTCCACACCACTTCATGCTTCTCCTATTTTTCATCCGTTTCATGCTGATCTCAATTTTGACACCTTTTGAAATTTTTCATATTTTTCACATTTTCAGGCTCTTCATGTTTTTGAACACCGCTTCATGCTCCTCCTATTTTTTAGACCGTTTCCTGCTCCTCATATTTTTGACACCTTTTGAAGCTCTTCATATTTTTCACACCTTTTCAGACTCTTCATGTTTTTCAACACCGCTTCATGCTCCTCCTTTTTTTCAGACCGTTTCATGCTCCTCATATATTTCACAGTTTTGAAGCTCTTCATATTTTTCACACCTTTTGAAGCTCTTCATATTTTTCACATTTTTGAAGCTCTTCATATTTTCCACACGTTTTCAGACTCTTCATGTTTTTCAACATCACTTCATGCTCCTCCTATTTTTCAGACCGTTTCATGCTCCTCATATTTTGACAACTTTTGAAGCTCTTCATATTTTTCACACCTTTTCAGGCTCTTCATGTTTTTGAACACCGCTTAATGCTCCTCCTATTTTTCAGACCGTTTCCTGCTCCTCATATTTTTGACACCTTTGAAGCTCTTCATATGTTTCACAACTTTTCCGACTTTTCCTTTTTTTCAACACGACTTCATGCTCCTCCTATTTTTCAGACCGTTACATGCTCATCTCATTTTGACACCTTTTGAAGCTCTTCATGTTTTTCACATCTTTTGCAACTCTTCATATTTTTCACACCTTTTCTCGCTCTTCATGTTTTTGAACACCGCTTAATGCTCCTCCTATATTTCAGACCGTTTCCTGCTCCTCATATTTTTGACACCTTTTGAAACTCTTCATATTTTTCACACCTTTTCAGGCTCTTCATGTTTTTCCACACCGCTTCTTGCACCTCTATTTTTCAGACCGTTTCATGCTCATCTCATTTTTGACACCTTTTGAAGCTCTTCATATTTTTCACACCTTTTCAGGCTCTTCATGTTTTTGAACACCGCTTCATGCTCCTCCTATTTTTCAGACCGTATCATGCTCCTCATATTTTTCACACCTTTTGAAGCTCTTCATATTTTTCACACCTTTTCAGGCTCTTCTTTTTTTTCAACACTACTTGTTGCTCCTCCTATTTTTTAGACCTTTTCATGCTCATCTAATTTTTGACACCTTTTGAAGCTCTTCATATTTTTTACACCTTTTGAAGCTCTTCATATTTTTAACATTTTTGAAGCTCTTCATAATTTTCAAACGATTTCAGACTCTTCATGTTCTTCAACTCCGCTTCATGCTCCTGCTATTTATCATACCGTTTCATACTCCTCATATTTTTGACACCTTTTAAAGCTCTTCATATTTTTCACACCTTTTCAGGCTCTTCATGTTTTTCAACACCACTTTATGCTCCTCCTATTTTTGAGACCGTTTCATGCTCCTCATATTTCTGACACCTTTAGAAACTCTTCATATTTTTCACACCTTTTCAGGCTCTTCATGTTTTTTAACACGTCTTCATACTCCTCCTATTTTTCAGACCGTTTCATTCTCCTCATATTTTTGACACCTTTTCAAGCTCTTCATATATTTCACACCCTTTCAGGTTCTTCATTTTTTTCAACACCACTTCATGCTCCTCCTATTTTTCAGAGCGTTTCATGCTCCTCATCTTTTTGACAGCTTTTGAAGCTCTTCATATATTTCACACATTTTCAGGCTCTTCATGTTTTTGAACTACGCTTCATACTCCTGCTATTTTTTCGACCGTATCATGCTCCTCATATTTTTCACACCTTTTGAAGCTCTTCATATTTTTCTCACCTTATCAGGCTCTTCATGATTTTCATCACCGCTTCATGTTCCTCCTATTTTTCAGAGCGTTTCATGCTCATCTCATTTTTGACACCTTTTGAAGCTCTTCATTTTTTTCACACCTTTTCAGGCTCTTCATGTTTTTGAACACCGCTTCATGCTCCTCCTATTTTTCAGAATGTTCCATGCTCCTCATATTTTTGACACCTTTGAAGCTCTTCATATTTTTCACACCTATTCAGGCTCTTCATGTTTTTGAACACCACTTCATGCTCCTCCTATTTTTCAGACCGTTTCATGCTTCTCATATATTTGAAACCTTTTAAAGCTCTTCATATTTTTCACACCTTTTCAGGCTCTTCATGTTTTTGAACACCGCTTCATGCTCCTCCTATTTTTCAGATCGTTTCATGCTCATCTCATTTTGACACCTTTTGAAGCTCTTCATATTTGTCATACCTTTTGACGCTCTTCATGTATTTCATACCTTTTCAGGCTCTTCATGATTTTCAACACCGCTTCATGCTCCTCCTATTATTCAGACTGTTTCATGCTCATCTCATTTTTGACACCATTTGAAGCTCTTCATATTTTTCACACCTTTTGAAGCTGTTCTTATTTTTCATATTTTTGAAGCTCTTCATATTTTCACACGTTTTCAGACTCTTCATGTTTTTCAACACCGCTTCATGCTCCTGCTATTTTTCAGACCGTTTCATCCTCCTCATATTTTTGACAGGTTTTGAGGCTTTTCATATTTTTAACACCCATTCAGGCTCTTCCTGTTTTTGAACACCGTTTTATAATCTTCCTATTTTTCAGACCGTTTCATGCTCCTCATATTTTTGACACCTTTTGAAGCTCTTCATATTTTTCACACCTTTTGAAGCTCTTCATATTTTTCACACTTTTTCAGGCTCTTCATGTTTTTCAACACTGCTTCATCCTCCTCCTATTTTTCAGACCGTTCCTTGCTACTCATATTTTTGACACCTTTTGAAGCTCTTCATATTTTTCACACCTTTTCAGGCTCTTCATGTTTTTCAACAATGGTTCATGCACCTCCTATTTTTCAGAACGTTTCATGCTCCTCATATTTTTGACACCTTTTGAAGCTCTTCATATTTTTCACACCTTTTCAGGCTCTTCATGTTTTTCAACAACGCTTAATGCTCCTCCTATTTTTCAGACCGTTTCTTGCACCTCATATATATCACACCTTTTGAAGCTCTTCATATTTTTCACACATTTTCAGGCTTTTCATGTTTTTCAACACCACTTCATGCTCCTCCTATTTTTCAGACGTTTCATGCTCATCTCATTTTGACACCTTTTGAAGCTCTTCATATTTTTCACACCTTTTCTTTATCTTCATGATTTTCAACACCGCTTCATGCTCCTCCTATTTTTCAGACCGTTTCATGCTCATCTCATTTTTGACACCTTTTGAAGCTCTTCATATTTTTCACACCTTTTGTAGCTCTTCATATTTGTCACATTTTTGAAGCTCTTCATATTTTTCACACGATTTCCGACTCTTCATGTTTTTGAACACCGCTTCATGCTCCTGCTATTTATCCTACCGTTTCATACTCCTCATATTTTTGACACCTTTTGAGGCTCTTCATATTATTCACACCTTTTCAGGCTCTTCATTTTTTTCACCACCACTTCAAGCTCCTCCAATTTTTCAGACCGTTTCATGCTCATCTAATTTTTGACACCATTTGAAGCTCTTCATATTTTTCACACCTTTTGAAGCTCTTCATATATTTCACACCTTTTCACGCTCTTCATGTTTTTCAACACCGCTTCATGATCCTCCTATTTTTAAGACCGTTTCATGCACCTCATATTTTTCACACCTTTTGAAGCTCTTCATATTTTTCACACCTTTTCAGACTCTTCATGTTTTTCAACACCGCTTCATGCTCCTCCTATTTTTCAGACCGTTTCATGCTCCTCATATTTTTGACACCTCTTGAAGCTCTTCATATTTTTCACAACTTTTCAGCCTCTTCATGTTTTTAAACACCGCTTCATGCTCCTCCTATTTTTCAGACCGTTTCATGCTCCTCATATTTTTCACACCTTTTGAAGCTCTTCATATTTGTCACAACTTTTCAGGCTCTTCATGTTTTTGAATACCGCTTCATGCTTCTCCTATTTTTCAGAACGTTTCATACTCATCATATTTTTGACATCTTTTTAACCTCTTCATATTTTTCACACCTTTTCAGGCTCTTCATGATTTTCAACAGCATTTCATGCTCCTCCTATTTTTCAGACCGTTTCATGCTCATCTCATTTTTGACACCTTTTCAAGCTCTTCATATTTTTCAAACCTTTTGAAGCTCTTCATATTTTTCACATTTTTGAAGCTCTTCATATATTTCACACCTTTAAAGGCTCTTCTTTTTTTTCAACACCACTTCATGCTCCTCCTATTTTTCAGACCGTTTGATGCTCATCTCATTTTTGACACCTTTTGAAGCTCTTCATATTTTTCACAACTTTGAAGCTCTTCATATTTTTCTAACCTTTTCAGGCTCTTCACTTTTTTGAACAACGCTTCATGCTCCTCGTATTTTTCAGACCATTTCATGCTCCTCGTATTTTTGACACCTTTTGAAGCTCCTCATATTTTTCACACCATTTTAAGCTCTTCATATTTTTCATACCGTTTGAAGCTCTTCATTTATTTCATACCTTTTCAGGCTCTTCATGATTTTCAACACCGCTTCATGCTCCTCCTATTTTTCAGACCATTTCATGCTCATCTCATTTTTGACACCATTTGAAGCTCTTCATATTTTTCACACCTTTTGAAGCTGTTCTTATTTTTCATATTTTTGAAGCTCTTCATATTTTCACACGTTTTCAGACTCTTCATGTGTTTCAACACCGCTTCATGCTCCTGCTATTGTTCAGACCGTTTCATGCTCCTCATATTTTTGACACGTTTTGAGGCTTTTCTAATTTTCATACCTTTTCAGCTCTTCATGTTTTTGAACACCGCTTCGTCCTCCTTCTATTTTTCAGACCGTTTCATGCTCCTCATATTTTTGACACCTTTTTAAGCTCTTCATATTTTTCACACTTTTTCAGGCTCTTCATGTTTTTGAACACCGCTTCATGCTTCTTATATTTTTCAGACCGTTTCATGCTCCTCATATTTTTGACACGTTTTGAGGCTTTTCTAATTTTCACACCTTTTCAGCTCTTCATGTTTTTGAACACCGCTTCATCCTCCTTCTATTTTTCAGACCGTTTCATGCTCCTCATATTTTTGACACCTTTTGAAGCTCTTCATATTTTTCACACCTTTTCAGGCTCTTCATGTTTTTGAACACCGCTTCATGATCCTCCTGTTTTTCAGACCGTTTCATTCTCTTCATATTTGTGAAACATTTTGAAGCTCTTCATATTTTTCACAACTTTTCAGGCTCTTCATGTTTTTGAACACAGCTTCATGCTCCACCTATTTATCAGACCGTTTCATGCTCCTCATATTTTTGACACCTTTTGCAGCTCTTTATATTTTTCACACTATTTCAGGCTCTTCATGATTTTCAACATCGTTTCATGTTATTCCTATTTTTTCGACCGTTTAATGCTAATCTCATTTTTGACACCTTTTGAATCTTTTCATATTTTTCACAACTTTTCAGGCTCTTCATGTTTTTGAACACCGCTTCATGCTCCTCCTATTTTTCAGAGCGTTTCATGCTCCTCATATTTTTGACACTTTTTGAGCTCTTCATATTTTTCACACCTTTTCAGACTCTTCATATTTTTGATCACCGTTTCATGCTCCTTCTATTTTTCAGATCGTTTCATGCTCATCATATTTTTGACACTTTTTGAGCTCTTCATTTTTTTCACACCTTTTGAAGCTCTTCATATTTTTCACACGTTTTCAGGCTCTTCATGTTTTTCAACACTGCTTCATGCTCCTCCTATTTTTCAGACCGTTCCTTGCTACTCATATTTTTGACACCTTTTGAAGCTCTTCATATTTTTCACACTTTTTAAGGCTCTTCATGTTTTTCAACAATGCTTCATGCACCTCCTATATTTCAGAACGTTGCATGCTCCTCATATTTTGGCACCTTTTGAAGCTCTTCATATTTTTAACACCTTTTGAAGCTCTTCATTTTTTTCACACCTTTTAAAGCTCTTCATATTTTTCTCACGTTTTCAGGCTCTTCATGTTGTTCAACACCACTTCATGCTGCTCCTATTTTTTAGACAGATTTATGCTCCTCATATTTTTCACGCCTTTTGAAGCTCTTCATATTTTTCACACCTTTTCAGGCTCTTCATGTTTTTGATCACCATTTCATGCTTCTCCTATTTTTCAGACCGTTTCATGCTCCTCATATTTTTGACACCTTTTAAAGCTCCTCATATTTTTCACACCTTTTCAGGCTCTTCATGTTTTTCAACACCGCCTCATGCTGCTCCTATTTTTCAGACCGTTTCATGCTCCTCATATTTATGACACCGTTAGAAGCTCTTCTTATTTTTCACACCTTTTCAGGCTCTTCATGTTTTCAACACAGCTTCATGCTCCTCCTATTTTTCAGAACGTTTCATTCTCCTCATATTTTTGACACCTTTTGAAGCTCTTCATATTTTTCACACCTATTCAGGCTCGTCATGTTTTTGAACACCGCTTCATGCGCCTCCTAATTTTCAGACCGTTTCAAGCTCTTCTCATTTTTGACACCTTTTGAAGCTCTTCATATTTTTCAAACCTTTTGAATCTCTTCATATTTTTCACATTTTTGAAGCTTTTCATATTTTTCACACGATTTCAGACTCTTCCTGTTTTCAACACCGCTTCATGCTCCTGCTATTTATCATACCGTTTCATACTTCTCATATTTTTGACACGTTTTGAGCCTCTTCATATTTTCCACACCTTTTCAGGCTCTTCATGTTTTTGAACACCGTTTCATAATCCTCCTATTTTTCAGACCGTTTCATGCTCCTCATATTTTTGACACGTTTTGAAGCTCTTCTTATTTTTCACACCTTCTCAGGCTCTTCATGTTTTTCAACACCGCTTCATGCTCCTCCTATTTTTCAGACCGTATCAAGTTCTTCATAGTTTTCACACCTTTTGAAGCTCTTCATACTTTTCATAATTTGAAGATCTTCATATTTTTCACACGATTTCAGACTCTTCCTGTTTTTCAACACCGCTTCATGCTCCTGCTATTTATCATACCGTTTCATGCTCCTCATATTTTTGACACCTTTTGAAGCTCTTCATATTTTTCACACCTTTTCATTCTCTTCATGATTTTCAACAGCATTTCATGCTCCTCCTATTTTTCAAACCGTTTCATGCTCCTCATATTTTTGACACCTTTTGAAGCTCTTCATATTTTTCTCACCTTTTCATGCTCTTCATGTTTTTGAACAGCACTTCATGCTCCTCCAATTTTTCAGAGAGTTTCATGCTCCTCATGTATTTCACACCTTTTGAAGCTCTTCATATTTTTCACACCTTTTCAGGCTCTTCATGTTTTTCCACACCACTTCATGATTCTCCTATTTTTCATCCGTTTCATGCTCATCTCAATTTTGACACCTTTCGAAATTTTTCATATTTTTCACAACTTTTCAGGCTCTTCATGTTTTTGAACACCGCTTCATGCTCCTCCTATTTTTTAGACCGTTTCCTGCTCCTCATATTTTTGACACCTTTTGAAGCTCTTCATATTTTTCACACCTTTTCAGACTCTTCATGTCTTTCAACACCGCTTCATGCTCCTCCTTTTTTTCAGACCGTTTCATGCTCCTCATATATTTCACACCTTTTGAAGCTCTTCATATTTTTCACATTTTTGAAGCTCTTCATATTTTCCACACGTTTTCAGACTCTTCATGTTTTTCAACATCACTTCATGCTCCTCCTATTTTTCAGACCGTTTCATGCTCCTCATATTTTGACAACTTTTGAAGCTCTTAATATTTTTCACACCTTTTCAGGCTCTTCATGTTTTTGAACACCGCTTCATGCTCCTCCTATTTTTCGGACCGTTTCCTGCTCCTCATATTTTTGACACCTTTGAAGCTCTTCATATATTTCACAACTTTTCCGACTTTTCCTTTTTTTCAACACGACTTCATGCTCCTCCTATTTTTCAGACCGTTACATGCTCATCTCATTTTGACACCTTTTGAAGCTCTTCATGTTTTTCACATCTTTTGCAAATCTTCATATTTTTCACACCTTTTCTCGCTCTTCATGTTTTTGAACACCGCTTAATGCTCCTCCTATTTTTCAGACCGTTTCCTGCTCCTCATATTTTTGACACCTTTTGAAGCTCTTCATATTTTTCACACCTTTTCAGGCTCTTCATGTTTTTTAACACCGCTTCACGCTCCTCCTATTTTTCAGACCGTATCGTGCTCCTCATATTTTTCTCACCTTTTGAAGCTCTTCATATTTTTCACACCTTTTCAGGCTCTTCATGTTTTTGAACACCGCTTCATGCTCTTCCTATTTTTCAGACCGTATCATGCTCCTCATATTTTTCACACCTTTTGAAGCTCTTCATATTTTTCACACCTTTTCAGGCTCTTCTTTTTTTTCAACACTACTTGTTGCTCCTCCTATTTTTTAGACCTTTTCATGCTCATCTAATTTTTGACACCTTTTGAAGCTCTTCATATTTTTTACACCTTTTGAAGCTCTTCATATTTTTAACATTTTTGAAGCTCTTCATAATTTTCAAACGATTTCAGACTCTTCATGTTCTTCAACTCCGCTTCATGCTCCTGCTATTTATCATACCGTTTCATACTCCTCATATTTTTGACACCTTTTAAAGCTCTTCACATTTTTCACACCTTTTCAGGCTCTTCATGTTTTTCAACACCACTTCATGCTCCTCCTATTTTTGAGACCGTTTCATGCTCCTCATATTTCTGACACCTTTAGAAACTCTTCATATTTTTCACACCTTTTCAGGCTCTTCATGTTTTTTAACACCTCTTCATACTCCTCCTATTTTTCAGACCGTTTCATTCTCCTCATATTTTTGACACCTTTTCAAGCTCTTCATATATTTCACACCCTTTCAGGTTCTTCATTTTTTTCACCACCACTTCATGCTCCTCCTATTTTTCAGAGCGTTTCATGCTCCTCATCTTTTTGACAGCTTTTGAAGCTCTTCATATATTTCACACATTTTCAGGCTCTTCATGTTTTTGAACTACGCTTCATACTCCTCCTATTTTTTCGACCGTATCATGCTCCTCATATTTTTCACACCTTTTGAAGCTCTTCATATTTTTCTCACCTTATCAGGCTCTTCATGATTTTCATCACCGCTTCATGCTCCTCCTATTTTTCAGAGCGTTTCATGCTCATCTCATTTTTGACACCTTTTGAAGCTCTTCATATTTTTCACACCTTTTCAGGCTCTTCATGTTTTTGAACACCGCTTCATGCTCCTCCTATTTTTCAGAACGTTCCATGCTCCTCATATTTTTGACACCTTTGAAGCTCTTCATATTTTTCACACCTATTCAGGCTCTTCATGTTTTTGCACACCACTTCATGCTCCTCCTATTTTTCAGACCGTTTCATGCTTCTCATATATTTGAAACCTTTTAAAGCTTTGCATATTTTTCACACCTTTTCAGGCTCTTCACTTTTTTGAACAACGCTTCATGCTCCTCGTATTTTTCAGACCGTTTCATGCTCCTCGTATTTTTGACACCTTTTGAAGCTCCTCATATTTTTCACACCTTTTGAAGCTCTTCATATTTTTCATACCGTTTGAAGCTCTTCATTTATTTCATACCTTTTCAGGCTCTTCATGATTTTCAACACCGCTTCATGCTCCTCCAATTTTTCAGACCATTTCATGCTCATCTCATTTTTGACACCATTTGAAGCTGTTCATATTTTTCACACCTTTTGAAGCTGTTCTTATTTTTCATATTTTTGAAGCTCTTCATATTTTCACACGTTTTCAGACTCTTCATGTGTTTCAACACCGCTTCATGCTCCTGCTATTGTTCAGACCGTTTCATGCTCCTCATATTTTTGACACGTTTTGAGGCTTTTCTATTTTTCACACCTTTTCAGCTCTTCATGTTTTTGAACACCGCTTCATCCTCCTTCTATTTTTCAGACCGTTTCATGCTCCTCATATTTTTGACACCTTTTTAAGCTCTTCATATTTTTCACACTTTTTCAGGCTCTTCATGTTTTTGAACACCGCTTCATGCTTCTTATATTTTTCAGACCGTTTCATGCTCCTCATATTTTTGACACCTTTTGAAGCTCTTCATATTTTTCACACGTTTTCAGGCTCTTCATGTTTTTCAACACTGCTTCATGCTCCTCCTATTTTTCAGACCGTTCCTTGCTACTCATATTTTTGACACTTTTTGAAGCTCTTCATATTTTTCACACTTTTTAAGGCTCTTCATGTTTTTCAACAATGCTTCATGCACTTCCTATATTTCAGAACGTTGCATGCTCCTCATATTTTTGACACCTTTTGAAGCTCTTCATATTTTCAACACCTTTTGAAGCTCTTCATATTTTTCACACGTTTTCAGGCTCTTCATGTTGTTCAACACCACTTCATGCTGCTCCTATTTTTTAGACAGATTCATGCTCCTCATATTTTTCACGCCTTTTGAAGCTCTTCATATTTTTCACACCTTTTCAGGCTCTTCATGTTTTTGATCACCATTTCATGCTTCTCCTATTTTTCAGACCGTTTCATGCTCCTCATATTTTTGACACCTTTTAAAGCTCCTCATATTTTTCACACCTTTTCAGGCTCTTCATGTTTTTCAACACCGCCTCATGCTGCTCCTATTTTTCAGACCGTTTCATGCTCCTCATATTTATGACACCGTTAGAAGCTCTTCTTATTTTTCACACCTTTTCAGGCTCTTCATGTTTTCAACACAGCTTCATGCTCCTCCTATTTTTCAGAACGTTTCATTCTCCTCATATTTTTGACACCTTTTGAAGCTCTTCATATTTTGCACACCTATTCAGGCTCGTCATGTTTTTGAACACCGCTTCATGCGCCTCCTAATTTTCAGACCGTTTCAAGCTCTTCTCATTTTTGACACCTTTTGAAGCTCTTCATATTTTTCAAACCTTTTGAATCTCTTCATATTTTTCACATTTTTGAAGCTTTTCATATTTTTCACACGATTTCAGACTCTTCCTGTTTTCAACACCGCTTCATGCTCCTGCTATTTATCATACCGTTTCATACTTCTCATATTTTTGACACGTTTTGAGGCTCTTCATATTTTCCACACCTTTTCAGGCTCTTCATGTTTTTGAACACCGTTTCATAATCCTCCTATTTTTCAGACCGTTTCATGCTCCTCATATTTTTGACACGTTTTGAAGCTCTTCATATTTTTCACACCTTCTCAGGCTCTTCATGTTTTTCAACTCCGCTTCATGCTCCTCCTATTTTTCAGACCGTATCAAGTTCCTCATAGTTTTCACACCTTTGGAAGCTCTTCATACTTTTCATAATTTGAAGATCTTCATATTTTTCACACGATTTCAGACTCTTCCTGTTTTTCAACACCGCTTCATGCTCCTGCTATTTATCATACCGTTTCATGCTTCTCATATTTTTGACACGTTTTGAAGCTCTTCATATTTTTCACACCTTTTCATTCTCTTCATGATTTTCAACAGCATTTCATGCTCCTCCTATTTTTCAGACCGTTTCATGCTCCTCATATTTTTGACACCTTTTGAAGCTCTTCAAATTTTTCACACCATTTCATTCTCTTCATGATTTTCAACAGCATTTCATGCTCCTCCTATTTTTCAGACCGTTTCATGCTCCTCATATTCTTGACACCTTTTGAAGCTCTTCATATTTTTCACACCTTTTGAAGCTCTTCATATTTTTCACACTTTTTCAGGCTCTTCATGTTTTTGAACACCTCTTCACGCTTCTTATATTTTTCAGACCGTTTCATGCTCCTCATATTTTTGACACCTTTTGAAGCTCTTCATATTTTTCACACCTTTTGAAGCTCTTCATATTTTTCACACGTTTTCAGGCTCTTCATGTTTTTCAACACTGCTTCATGCTCCTCCTATTTTTCAGACCGTTCCTTGCTACTCATATTTTTGACACCTTTTGAAGCTCTTCATATTTTTCACACTTTTTAAGGCTCTTCATGTTTTTCAACAATGCTTCATGCACCTCCTATATTTCAGAACGTTGCATGCTCCTCATATTTTTGACACCTTTTGAAGCTCTTCATATTTTTGACACCTTTTGAAGCTCTTCATTTTTTTCACACGTTTTAAAGCTCTTCATATTTTTCACACGTTTTCAGGCTCTTTATGTTTTTCAACACCACTTCATGCTGCTCCTATTTTTTAGACAGATTCATGCTCCTCATATTTTTCACGCCTTTTGAAGCTCTTCATATTTTTCACACCTTTTCAGGCTCTTCATGTTTTTGATCACCATTTCATGCTTCTCCTATTTTTCAGACCGTTTCATGCTCCTCATATTTTTGACACCTTTTAAAGCTCCTCATATTTTCCCACCTTTTCATGCTCTTCATGTTTTTCAACACCGCCTCATGCTGCTCCTATTTTTCAGACCGTTTCATTCTCCTCATATTTATGACACCGTTAGAAGCTCTTCTTATTTTTCACACCTTTTCAGGCTCTTCATGTTTTCAACACAGCTTCATGCTCCTCCTATTTTTCAGAACGTTTCATTCTCCTCATATTTTTCACACCTTTTGAAGCTCTTCATATTTTGCACACCTATTCAGGCTCGTCATGTTTTTGAACACCGCTTCATGCGCCTCCTAATTTTCAGACCGTTTCAAGCTCTTCTCATTTTTGACACCTTTTGAAGCTCTTCATATTTTTCAAACCTTTTGAATCTCTTCATATTTTTCACATTTTTGAAGCTTTTCATATTTTTCACACGATTTCAGACTCTTCCTGTTTTCAACACCGCTTCATGCTCCTGCTATTTATCATACCGTTTCATACTTCTCATATTTTTGACACGTTTTGAGGCTCTTCATATTTTCCACACCTTTTCAGGCTCTTCATGTTTTTGAACACCGTTTCATAATCCTCCTATTTTTCAGACCGTTTCATGCTCCTCATATTTTTGACACGTTTTGAAGCTCTTCATATTTTTCACACCTTCTCAGGCTCTTCATGTTTTTCAACTCCGCTTCATGCTCCTCCTATTTTTCAGACCGTATCAAGTTCCTCATAGTTTTCACACCTTTGGAAGCTCTTCATACTTTTCATAATTTGAAGATCTTCATATTTTTCACACGATTTCAGACTCTTCCTGTTTTTCAACACCGCTTCATGCTCCTGCTATTTATCATACCGTTTCATGCTTCTCATATTTTTGACACCTTTTGAAGCTCTTCATATTTTTCACACCTTTTCATTCTCTTCATGATTTTCAACAGCATTTCATGCTCCTCCTATTTTTCAGACCGTTTCATGCTCCTCATATTTTTGACACCTTTTGAAGCTCTTCAAATTTTTCACACCATTTCATTCTCTTCATGATTTTCAACAGCATTTCATGCTCCTCCTATTTTTCAGACCGTTTCATGCTCCTCATATTCTTGACACCTTTTGAAGCTCTTCATATTTTTCACACCTTTTGAAGCTCTTCATATTTTTCACACTTTTTCAGGCTCTTCATGTTTTTGAACACCTCTTCACGCTTCTTATATTTTTCAGACCGTTTCATGCTCCTCATATTTTTGACACCTTTTGAAGCTCTTCATATTTTTCACACCTTTTGAAGCTCTTCATATTTTTCACACGTTTTCAGGCTCTTCATGTTTTTCAACACTGCTTCATGCTCCTCCTATTTTTCAGACCGTTCCTTGCTACTCATATTTTGACACCTTTTGAAGCTCTTCATATTTTTCACACTTTTTAAGGCTCTTCATGTTTTTCAACAATGCTTCATGCACCTCCTATATTTCAGAACGTTGCATGCTTTTCATATTTTTGACACCTTTTGAAGCTCTTCATATTTTTGACACCTTTTGAAGCTCTTCATTTTTTTCACACCTTTTAAAGCTCTTCATATTTTTCACACGTTTTCAGGCTCTTTATGTTTTTCAACACCACTTCATGCTGCTCCTATTTTTTAGACAGATTCATGCTCCTCATATTTTTCACGCCTTTTGAAGCTCTTCATATTTTTCACACCTTTTCAGGCTCTTCATGTTTTTGATCACCATTTCATGCTTCTCCTATTTTTCAGACCGTTTCATGCTCCTCATATTTTTGACACCTTTTAAAGCTCCTCATATTTTCCCACCTTTTCATGCTCTTCATGTTTTTCAACACCGCCTCATGCTGCTCCTATTTTTCAGACCGTTTCATTCTCCTCATATTTATGACACCGTTAGAAGCTCTTCTTATTTTTCACACCTTTTCAGGCTCTTCATGTTTTCAACACAGCTTCATGCTCCTCCTATTTTTCAGAACGTTTCATTCTCCTCATATTTTTCACACCTTTTGAAGCTCTTCATATTTTTCACACCTATTCAGGCTCGTCATGTTTTTGAACACCGCTTCATGCGCCTCCTATTTTTCAGACCGCTTCATGCTCCTCATATTTTGGACAGATTTTGAAGCTTTTCATATTTTTCCCACCTTTTCAGGCTCTTCAAGTTTTTCAACACCACTTCATGCTCCTCCTTTTTGCAGACCTTTTCATGCTCCTCATATTTTTGACACCTTTTGATGATCCTCATATTTTTCACACCTTTTCAGCCTCTTCTTTTTTTTCATCACCACTTCATGGTCCTCCTATTTTTCAAACCGTTTCATGCTCATCTCATTTTTGACACCTTTTAAAGCTTTTCATATTTTTCACAACTTTTCAGGCTCTTCATGTTTTTTAACACCGCTTCATGCTCCTCCTATTTTTCAGAGAGTTTCATGCCCCTCATGTATTTCACAGCTTTTGAAGCTCTTCATATTTTCCACACCTTTTCAGGCTCTTCATGTTTTTGATCACCGTTTCATGCTCCTTCTATTTTTCAGATCGTTTCATGCTCATCATATTTTTGACACTTTTTGAGCTCTTCATATTTTTCACACCTTTTCAGGCTCTTCATGTTTTTGAACACCGCTTCATGCTCCTCCTATTTTTGAGACCGTCATGCTCCTCATATTTTTGACATCTTTTTAACCTCTTCATATTTTTCACACCTTTTCAGGCTCTTCATGATTTTCAACAGCATTTCATGCTCCTCCTATTTTTCAGACCGTGTCATGCTCCTCATATTTTTGACACGTTTAGAAGCTCTTCATATTTTTCACACTTTTCAGGCTCTTCACGTTTTTCAACACCTCTTCATGCTCCTACTAATTTTCAGACCGTTTCAAGCTCTTCTCATTTTTGACACCTTTTGAAGCTCTTCATATTTTTCAAACCTTTTGAATCTCTTCATATTTTTCACATTTTTGAAGCTTTTCATATTTTTCACACG
Organism: Dama dama; assembly: GCF_033118175.1. Taxonomy (NCBI): domain Eukaryota; kingdom Metazoa; phylum Chordata; class Mammalia; order Artiodactyla; family Cervidae; genus Dama; species Dama dama. The sequence goes on along the minus strand of NW_026870993.1, from coordinate 214,262 downwards.
ATTTCAGACTCTTCCTGTTTTCAACACCGCTTCATGCTCCTGCTATTTATCATACCGTTTCATACTTCTCATATTTTTGACACGTTTTGAGGCTCTTCATATTTTCCACACCTTTTCAGGCTCTTCAGGTTTTTGAACACCGTTTCATAATCTTCCTATTTTTCAGACCGTTTCATGCTCCTCATATTTTTGACACGTTTTGAAGCTCTTCATATTTTTCACACCTTCTCAGGCTCTTCATGTTTTTCAACTCCGCTTCATGCTCCTCCTATTTTTCAGACCGTATCAAGTTCCTCATAGTTTTCACAACTTTTGAAGCTCTTCATACTTTTCATAATTTGAAGATCTTCATATTTTTCACACGATTTCAGACTCTTCCTGTTTTTCAACACCGCTTCATGCTCCTGCTATTTATCATACCGTTTCATGCTCCTCATATTTTTGACACCTTTTGAAGCTCTTCATATTTTTCACACATTTTCAGGCTCTTCATGTTTTTGAACACCGCTTCATGCTCCTCCTATTTTTCAGACCGTTTCAGGCTCCTCATATTTTTCACACCTTTTGAAGCTCTTCATATTTCTCACACCTTTTCAGGCTCTTCATGTTTTTCAACACCGCTTCATGCTCCTCCTTTTTTTCAGAACGTTTCATGCTCCTCATATTTGTGACACCATTTGAAGCTCTTCATATACTTCACATCTTTTCAGGCTCTTCATGTTTTTGAACACCGCTTCATGCTCCTCCTATTTTTCAAACCGTATCATGCTCCTCATATTTTTCACAACTTTTGAAGCTCTTCATATTTTTCATACCTTTTCATGCTGTTCATATTTTTGAACACGACTTCATGCTCCTCCTATTTTTCAGACCGTTTCATGCTCCTCTCATTTTTGACACCTTTTGAAGCTTTGCATATTTTTCACAACTTTTCAGGCTCTTCATGTTTTTGAACACCGCTTCATGCTCCTCCTATTTTTCAGACCGTATCATGCTCCTCATATTTTTCACATATTTTGAAGCTCTTCATATTTTTCACACCTTTTCAGGCTCTTCATTTTTTTCAACACTACTTGTTGCTCCTCCTATTTTTTAGACCGTTTCATGCTCATCTAATTTGTGACACTTTTGAAGCTCTTCATATTTTTTACACCTTTTGAGGCTCTTCATATTTTTCACATTTTTGAAGCTCTTCATATTTTTCACACGATTTCAGACTCTTCATGTATTTCAACACCACTTCATGCTCCTGCTATTTATCATACCGTTGCATACTCCTCATATTTTTGACATGTTTTGAGGCTCTTCATATTTTTCACACCTTTTCAGGCTCTTCATGTTTTTGAACTACGCTTCATGCTCCTCCTATTTTTTCGACCGTATCATGCTCCTCATATTTTTCACACCTTTTGAAGCTCTTCATATTTTTCTCACCTTTTCATTCTCTTCATGATTTTCAACAGCATTTCATGCTCCTCCTATTTTTCAGACCGTTTCATGCTCATCTCATTTTTGACACCTTTTCAAGCTCTTCATATTTTTCAAACCTTTTGAAGCTCTTCATATTTTTCACATTTTTGAAGCTCTTCATATATTTCACACCTTTACAGGCTCTTCTTTTTTTTCAACACCACTTCATGCTCCTCCTATTTTTCAGACCGTTTCATGCTCATCTCATTTTTGACACCTTTTGAAGCTCTTCATATTTTTCACAAATTTGAAGCTCTTCATATTTTTCTAACATTTTCAGGCTCTTCACTTTTTTGAACAACGCTTCATGCTCCTCGTATTTTTGACACCTTTTGAAGCTCCTCATATTTTTCACACCTTTTGAAGCTCTTCATATTTTTCATACCTTTTGAAGCTCTTCATGTATTTCATACCTTTTCAGGCTCTTCATGATTTTCAACACCGCTTCATGCTCCTCCTATTTTTCAGACCGTTTCATGCTCATCTCATTTTTGACACCATTTGAAGCTCTTCATATTTTTCACACCTTTTGAAGCTGTTCTTATTTTTCTTATTTTTGAAGCTCTTCATATTTTCACACGTTTTCAGACTCTTCATGTTTTTCAACACCGCTTCATGCTCCTGCTATTTTTCAGACCGTTTCATCCTCCTCATATTTTTGACAGGTTTTTGAGGCTTTTCATATTTTTAACACCCATTCAGGTTCTTCATGTTTTTGAACACCGTTTCATAATCTTCCTATTTTTCAGACCGTTTCATGCTCCTCATATTTTTGACACCTTTTTAAGCTCTTCATATTTTTCACACTTTTTCAGGCTCTTCATGTTTTTAAACACCGCTTCATGCTTCTTATATTTTTCAGACCGTTTCATGCTCCTCATATTTTTGACACCTTTTGAAGCTCTTCATATTTTTCACACCTTTTCAGGCTCTTCATGTTTTTCAACAATGCTTCATGCACCTCCTATATTTCAGAACGTTTCATGCTCCTCATATTTTTGACACCTTTTGAAGCTCTTCATATTTTTGACACCTTTTGAAGCTCTTCATTTTTTTCACACCTTTTAAAGCTCTTCATATTTTTCACACGTTTTCAGGCTCTTCATGTTTTTCAACACCACTTCATGCTCCTCCTATTTTTTTGACAGTTTCATGCTCCTCATATTTTTCACACCTTTTGAAGCTCTTCATATTTTTCACACCTATTCAGGCTCGTCATGTTTTTGAACACCGCTTCATGCACCTCCTATTTTTCAGACCGTTTCATGCTCCTCATATTTTTGACAGATTTTGAAGCTTTTCATATTTTTCACACCTGTTCAGGCTCTTCAAATTTTTCAACACCACTTCATGCTCCTCCTTTTTGCAGACCTTTTCATGCTCCTCATATTTTTGACACCTTTTGATGATCCTCATATTTTTCACACCTTTTCAGTCTCTTCTTTTTTTTTCAACACCACTTCATGGTCCTACTATTTTTCAAACCGTTTCATGCTCATCTCATTTTTGACACCTTTTGAAGCTTTTCATATTTTTTACAACTTTTCAGGCTCTTCATGTTTTTGAACACCGCTTCATGCTCCTCCTATTTTTGAGACCGTTTCATGCTCCTCATATTTTTGACACCTTTTGAAGCTCTTCATACTTTTCACATTTTTGAAGATCTTCATATTTTTCACACGATTTCAGACTCTTCCTGTTTTTTAACACCGCTTCATGCTCCTGCTATTTATCATACCGTTTCATACTTCTCATATTTTTGACACGTTTTGAGGCTCTTCATATTTTTCACACCTTTTCAGGCTCTTCATGTTTTTGAACACCGCTTCATGCTCCTCCTATTTTTCAGACCGTTTCATGCTCCTCATATTTTTCACACATTTTGAAGCTGTTCATATTTTTCACACCTTTTCAGGCTCTTCATATTTTTCAACACCGCTTCATGCTCCTCCTATTTTTAAGACCGTTTCATGCTCCTCTTGTATTTCACACCTTTTGAAGCTCTTCACATTTTTCACACCTTCTCAGGCTCTTCATGTTTTTCAACACCGCTTCATGCTTCTCCTATTTTTCAGACCATTTCATGCTCCTCATATTTTTGACACCATTGGAAGCTCTTCATTTTTTTCACACCTTTTCAGGCTCTTCATGTTTTTCAACACCGTTTCATAATCCTCCTATTTTTCAGACCTTTTCATGCTCCTCATAATTTGACACCTTTTGAATCTCTTCATATTTTTCACAGCTTTTCAGGCTCTTCATGTTTTTCAACACCGATTCATGATCCTCCTATTTTCAGAAGGTTTCATGCTTTTCATATTTTTGACACCTTTTGAAGCTCTTCATATTTTTCACAATTTTCAGGCTCTTCATGTTTTTCAACACCACTTCATGCTCCTCCTATTTTTCAGACCGTGTCATGCTCCTCATATTTTTGACACGTTTAGAAGCTCTTCATATTTTTCACACTTTTCAGGCTCTTCACGTTTTTCAACACCTCTTCATGCTCCTCCTAATTTTCAGACCGTTTCAAGCTCTTCTCATTTTTGACACCTTTTGAAGCTCTTCATATTTTTCAAAACTTTTGAATCTCTTCATATTTTTCACATTTTTGAAGCTTTTCATATTTTTCACACGATTTCAGACTCTTCCTGTTTTCAACACCGCTTCATACTCCTGCTATTTATCATACCGTTTCATACTTCTCATATTTTTGACACGTTTTGAGGCTCTTCATATTTTCCACACCTTTTCAGGCTCTTCATGTTTTTGAACACCGTTTCATAATCCTCCTATTTTTCAGACCATTTCATGCTCCTCATAATTTGACACCTTTTGAATCTCTTCATATTTTTCACACCTTTTCAGGCTCTTCATGTTTTTCAACACCGATTCATGATCCTCCTATTTTCAGAAGGTTTCATGCTTTTCATATTTTTGACACCTTTTGAAGCTCTTCATATTTTTCACAATTTTCAGGCTCTTCATGTTTTTCAACACCACTTCATGCTCCTCCTATTTTTCAGACCGTGTCATGCTCCTCATATTTTTGACACGTTTAGAAGCTCTTCATATTTTTCACACTTTTCAGGCTCTTCACGTTTTTCAACACCTCTTCATGCTCCTCCTAATTTTCAGACCGTTTCAAGCTCTTCTCATTTTTGACACCTTTTGAAGCTCTTCATATTTTTCAAACCTTTTGAATCTCTTCATATTTTTCACATTTTTGAAGCTTTTCATATTTTTCACACGATTTCAGACTCTTCCTGTTTTCAACACGGCTTCATACTCCTGCTATTTATCATACCGTTTCATACTTCTCATATTTTTGACACGTTTTGAGGCTCTTCATATTTTCCACACCTTTTCAGGCTCTTCATGTTTTTGAACACCGTTTCATAATCCTCCTATTTTTCAGACCGTTTCATGCTCCTCATATTTTTGACACGTTTTGAAGCTCTGCATATTTTTCACACCTTCTCAGGCTCTTCATGTTTTTCAACTCCGCTTCATGCTCCTCCTATTTTTCAGACCGTTTCATGCTCCTCATATTATTCACTCCTATTGAAGCTCTTCATATTTTGCACACCTTTTAAGACTCTTCATGTTTTTGAACACCACTTCATGCTCCTCCTATTTTTCAGAGTGTTTCATGCTTCTTATGTATTTCACACCTGTTGAAGCTCTTCATATTTTTCACACCTTTTCAGGCTCTTCATGTTTTTCCACACCACTTCATGCTTCTCCCATTTTTCAGACCTTTTCATGCTCCTCATAATTTGACACCTTTTGAAGCTCTTTATATTTTTCACACCTTTTCAGGCTCTTCATGTTTTTCAACACCAATTCATGATCCTCCTATTTTTCAGAAGGTTTCATTCTCCTCATATTTTTGACACCTTTTGAAGCTCTTCATGTTTTTCACACCTTTCAGGCTCTTCATGTTTTTCAACACCACTTCATGCTCCTCCATTTTTGCAGACCGTTTCATGTTACTCATATTTTTGACACCTTTTGAAGCTCTTCATATTTCTCACACCTTTTCAGGCTCTTCATGTTTTTCAACAACGCTTCATGCTCCTCCGATTTTTCAGACCGTTTCATGCTCCTGATATTTTTGACACCTTTTGAAGCTCTTCATATTTTTCACACCTTTTCAGGCTCTTCATGTTTTTCAACACCACTTCATGCTCCTCCTATTTTTCAGACCGTGTCATGCTCCTCGTATTTTTGACACCTTTAGAAGCTCTTCATATTTTTCACACTTTTCAGGCTCTTCATGTTTTTCAACACCGCTTCATGCTCCTCCTAATTTTCAGACCGTTTGAAGCTCTTCTCATTTTTGACACCTTTTGAAGCTCTTCATATTTTTCAAACCTTTTGAATCTCTTCATATTTTCACATTTTTGAAGCTTTTCATAATTTTCACACGATTTCAGACTCTTCCTGTTTTCAACACCGCTTCATGCTCCTGCTATTTATCATACCATTTCATACTTCTCATATCTTTGACACGTTTTGAGGCTCTTCACATTTTCCACACCTTTTCAGGCTCTTCATGTTTTTGAACACCGTTTCATAATCCTCCTATTTTTCAGACCGTTTCATGCTCCTCATATTTTTGACACGTTTTGAAGCTCTTCATATTTTTCACACCTTGTCAGGCTCTTCATGTTTTTCAACACCGTTTCATGCTCCTCCTATTTTTCAGTCCGTTTCATGCTCCTCATATTTTTGACACCTTTTGAAGCTCTTCATATTTCTCACACCTTTTCAGGTTCTTCATGTTTTTCAACACCGCGTCATGCTCCTCCTATTTTTCAGACCGTTTCATGCTCATCTCATTTTTCACACCTTTTGAAGCTCTTCATATTTTTCACATCTTTTGAAGCTGTTCATATTTTTCACACTTTTTCAGGCTCTTCATGTTTTTGAACACCGCTTCATGCTCCTACTATTTTTCAGACCGTTTCATGCTCCTCATATATTTCACACCTTTTGAAGCTCTTCATATTTTTCACACCTTTTCAGGCTCTTCATGTTTTTGAACACCGCTTCATGCTCCTACTATTTTTCAGACCGTTTAAACCTCCTCATGTATTTCACACCTTTTGAAGCTCTTCATATTTTTCACACCTTTTCATGCACTTCATGTGTTTGAATATCATTTCATGCTCCTCCTATTTTGCAGACCGTTTCATTCTTCTCATATTTTTGACACCTTTTGAAGCTCTTCATATATTTCACACCTTTTCAGGCTTTTCATTTTTTTCAACACCACTTCATCCTCCTCCTATTTTTAAGACCGTTTCATGCTCCTAATATTTTTGACACCTTTTGAAGCTCTTCATATTTTTCACACCTTTTCAGGCTCTTCATGTTTTTCAACACCTTTTCATGATCCTCATATTTTTCAGACCGTTTCATGCTCCTCATATTTTTTACACCTTTTGAAGCTCTTCATATATTTAACACCTTTTCAGGCTCTTCATATTTTGCAACACCGCATCATGCTCCTCCTATTTTTGAGACCGTTTCATGCTCCTCATATTTTTGACACGTTTTGAAGCTCTTCATATTTTTCACACCTTTTCAGGCTCTTCATGATTTTCAACACCTCTCATGATCCTCCTATTTTACAGACAGTTTCATGCTCTTCATATTATTGACCTCTTTTGAAGCTCTTCATATTTTTCACACCTTTTCAGGCACTTCATGTTTTTCAACACCATTTCATGCCGCATCTATTTTTCAGACCGTTTCATGCTCCTCATATTTTTCACACCTTTTGAAGCTCTTCATATTTTTCACACCTTTTCAGGGTCTTCATGTTTTTGAACACCACTTCATGTTCCTCATATTTTTCAGAGAGTTTCATGCTCCTCATGTATTTCACACCTTTTGAAGCTCTTCATATTTTTCAACATCGTTTCATGCTGCTTCTATTTTTCAGGCCGTTTCATGCTCCTCATATTTTACATACCTTTTGAAGCTCTTCATATTTTTCACACTTTTCAGGCTCTTCATGTTTTTCAACACCATTTCATGCCGCATCTATTTTTCAGACTGTTTCATGCTCCTCATATTTTTCACACCTTCTGAAGCTCTTCATATTTTTCACAACTTTTCAGGCTCTTCATGTTTTTGAACACCAATTCATGCTTCTCCTATTTTTCAGAGAGTTTCATGCTCCTCATGTATTTCACACCTTTTGAAGCTCTTCATATTTTTCACACCTTTTCAGGCTCTTCATGTTTTTGAACACCAATTCATGCTTCTCCTATTTTTCAGAGAGTTTCATGCTGCTCATGTATTTCACACCTTTTGAAGCTCTTCATATTTTTCACACCTTTTCAGGCTCTTCATGTTTTTCCACACCACTTCATGCTTCTCCTATTTTTCAGACCGTTTCATGCTCCTCATGAATTTCACACCTTTTGAAGCTCTTCATATTTTTCACACCTCTTCAGTCTCTTCTTTTTTTTCAACACCACTTCATGCTCCTCCTATTTTTCAGACCGTTTCATGCTCATCTCATTTTTGACACCTTTTAAAGCTTTTCATATTTTTCACAACTTTTTAGTCTCTTCATGTTTTTGAACACGGCTTCATGCTCCTCCTCTTTTTCACAATTTCATGCTCCTCAAGTATTTCACATCTTTTGAAGCTCTTCATATTTTTGACAACTTTTCAGGCTCTTCATGTTTTTGAACACCGCTTCATGATCCTCCTATTTTTCAGACCGTTTCCTGCTCTTCATATTTTTGACACCTTTTGAAGCTCTTCAGATTTTTCACACCTTTTCATGCTCTTCATGTTTTTCAACACCGTTTCATGCTGATTCTATTTTTCAGACCATTTCATGCTCCTCATATTTTTCACACCTTTTGAAGCTCTTCATATTTTTCACACCTTTCAGGCTCTTCATGTTTTTCGACATTGTTTCATGCTGCTTCTATTTTTCAGACCGTTACATGAGCCTCATATTTTTCACACCTTTTGAAGATGTTCATATTTTTCACACGTTTTCAGGCTCTACATGTTTTTGAACACAGCTTCATGCTACTCCTATATTTCAGACCGTTTCATGCTCATCTCATTTTTGACATCTTTGAAGCTCATCATATTTTTCACACCTTTTGAAGATCTTCATATTTTTCACTCCTTTTCAGGCTCTTCATGTTTTTCAACACCATTTCATGCTGCTTTTATTTTTCAGACCGTTTAATGCTCCTTATGTATTTCACACATTTTGAAGCTTTTCATATTTTTCACACCTTTTCAAGCTCTTCATGTTTTTCAACACCGTTTCATGCTGATTTTATTTTTCAGACCATTTCATGCTCCTCATATTTTTCACACCTTTTGAGCTCTTAATATTTTTCACACCTTTTCAGGCTCTTCATGTTTTGAACACATCTTCATGCTCCTCCTATTTTTCAGACCGTTTCATTCTCCTCATATTTTTGAAGCCTTTTGAAGCTCTTCATATTTTTCACACCTTTTCAGGCTCTTCATGTTTTTCAACACCGTTTCATGATCCTCCTATTTTACAGACCGTTTCATGCTCATCTCATTTTTGACACCTTTTGAAGCTTTTCATATTTTTCACAACTTTTTAGGCTCTTCATGTTTTTGAACACGGCTTCATGCTCCTCCTATTTTTCAAACTTTTTGAAGCTCTTCATGTTTTTCACACCTTATCAGCCTCTTCATGTTTTTGAACACCTCTTCATGCTACTCCTATTTTTCAGATCTTTTCATGCTCCTCATGTATTTCACACGTTTTGAAGCTCTTCATATTTTTCACACCTTTTCAGACTCTTCATGTTTTTGAACACTGCTTCATGCTCCTCCTATTTTTCAGACCGTTTCAAGCTCCTCATATTTTTGACACCTTTTGAAGCTCTTCATATTTTTCACACCTTTTCAGTCTCTTCATGTTTTTCAACTCCACTCATGCTCCTCCTCTTTTTGTGACCTTTTCATGCTCCTCATATTTTTGACACCTTTGGAAGCTCTTCATATTTTTCACACCTTTTGATGCTCTTCATATTTTTCACAGCTTTTCAGGGTCTTCAAGTTTTTCAACACCGTTTCATTCTCCTCCTATTTTTCAGACCGTTTCATGCTCATCTCATTTTTGACACCTTTTGAAGCTCTTCATATTTTTCACACCTTTTGAAGCTCTTCATATTTTACACGTTTTCAGGTTCTTCAAGTTTTTCAACATCGCTTCATGCTCCTCCTATTTTTCAGACCGTTTCATGCTCCTCATATTTTTGACACGTTTTGAAGCTCTTCATAATTTTCACACCATTTTAGGCTCTTCATGTTTTTGAACACCGTTTCATGCTCCTCGTATTTTTCACACCTTTTAAAGCTCTTCATATTTTCACACCTTTTCAGGCTCTCATGTTTTTGAACACAGCTTCATGCTCCTCCTATTTTTTATACCGTTTCATGATACTCATGTATTTCATACCTTTTGAAGGTCTTCATATTTTTCACACCTTTTCAGGCTGTACATGTTTTTGAAGACCACTTCATGCTCCTCATCTTTTTCAGACCGTTTCATGCTCCTGATATTTTTCACACCGTTTGAAGCTCTTCATATTATTCACATGTTTTCAGATTCTTCATGTTTTTGATATCCGTTTCATGCTCCTCCTATTTTTCAGACCGTTTCATGCTCCTCATATTTTTGACACCTTTTGAAGCTCTTCACATTTATCACACCTTTTCAGGCTCTTCATGTTTTTCAACACCGCTTCATGATCCTCCTATATTTCAGAGCGTTTCATGCTCCTCATATTTTTGACACCTTTTGAAGCTCTTCACATTTTTCACACCTTTTCTGGCTCTTCATGTTTTTCAACACCGCTTCGTGCTCCTCCTATTTTTCAGATCGTTTCAGGCTCCGCATATTTTTTACTCCTTTTGAAGCTCTTCATATTTTTCACACGTTTTCAGGCCCTTCATGTTTTTGAGCACCGCTTCATGCTCCTCCTATTTTTCAAACCTTTTGAAGCTCTTCATGTTTTTCACACCTTATCAGCCTCTTCATGTTTTTGAACATCTCTTCATGCTCCTCATATTTTTGACAATTTTATAAGCTCTTCATATTTTTCACACTTTTTCAGGCTCTTCATGTTTTTGAACACCGCTTCTTGCTCCTCCTATTTTTCAAACCTTTTGAAGCTCCTCATATTTTTCACACGTTTTCAGGCCCTTCATGTTTTTGAACAACACTTCATGCTCCTCCTACTTTTCAGACTTTTTCATGCTCATCTCTTTTTTGACACCTTTTCAGGGTCTTCATATTTTTCAAACTTTTGAAGATCTTCATATTTTTCACACTTTTTCAGGCTCTTTATGTTTTGAACACTGCTTCATGCTTCTCCTATTTTTCAGACCGTTTCATTCTCCTCATGTTTTTAACACCTTTTGAAGCTCTTCATAATTTTCACACCTTTTCATGCTCTTCATGTTTTTGAACACCGTTTCATGCTCGTCCTATTTTTCAGACCATTTCAAGCTCCTCATATTTTTGAAACCTTTTGAAGCTCTTCATATTTTTCACACCTTTTCAGGCTTTTCATGTATTTGAACATCGCTTCATGCTCCTCACATTTCTCACACCTTTTGAAGCTCTTCATATTTTTCTCACCTTTTCAGGCTCCTCATGTTTTTGAACACCGCTTCATGCTCCTCAATTTTTCAGACCGTTTCATGATCCTCATGTATTTCACACCTTTTGAACCTCTTCATATTTTTCACACCTTTTCAATGTCTTCATGTTTTTGAACACTGTTTCATGCTGCTCCTGTTTTTCAGACCATTTCATGATACTCATATTTTTGACACCTTTTGAAGCTCTTCATATTTTTCACACCTTTTCAGGCTCTTCAGGTTTTTGAACACCTCTTCATGCTCCTCCTATTTTTCAGACCGTTTCATGCTCCTCATGTATTTCACACCTTTGGAAGCTGTTCATATTTTTCACACCTTTTCAGGCTCTCCATGTTTCTGAACACCACTTCCTGCACCTCCTATTTTTGAGGCCGTTTCATGCTCATCTCATTTTAGACACCTTCTGAAGCTCTTCATTTTTTTCACACCTTTTGAGCTCTTCATATTCTTCACACGTTTTCAGGCTCTTCATGTTTTTCCACATCACTTCATGCTTCTCCTATTTTTCAGACCGTTTCATGCTCCTCATATTTTTGACATCTTTTGAAGCTCTTCACATATTTCACACATTTTCAGGCTTTTCATGTTTCTGAACACAGCTTCATCCTCCTCCTATTTTTCACACCTTTTGGAGCTCTTCATATTTTTCACAGCTTTTCAGGCTGCACATGTTTTTGAACACGACTTCATGCTCCTCATCTTTTTCAGTCTGTTTCATGCTCCTCATATTTTTCACACCGTTTGAAGCTCTTCATATTTTTCACACGTTTTCAGGCTCTTCATGTTTTTGATCACCGTTTCATGCTCCTCCTATTTTTCAGACCATTTCATGCTCCTCATATTTTTGACCATTTTATAAGCTCTTCATATTTTTCACACTTTTTTAGGCTCTTCATGTTTTTTAACACCGCTTCATGCTCCTCCTATTTTTCAAACTTTTTGAAGCTCTTCATGTTTTTCACACCTTATCAGCCTCTTCATGTTTTTGAACACCTCTTCATGCTACTCCTATTTTTCAGACCTTTTCATGCACCTCATGTATTTCACACGTTTTGAAGTTCTTCATATTTTTCACACCTTTTCAGACTCTTCATGTCTTTGAACACTGCTTCATGCTCCTCTTATTTTTCAGACCGTTTCAAGCTCCTCATATTTTTGACACCTTTTGAAGCTCTTCATATTTTTCACACCTTTTCAGTCTCTTCATGTTTTTCAACTCCACTCATGCTCCTCCTCTTTTTCTGACCTTTTCATGCTCCTCATATTTTTGACACCTTTGGCAGCTCTTCATATTTTTCACACCTTTTGAAGCTCTTCATATTTTTCACAGCTTTTCAGGGTCTCAAGTTTTTCAACATCGTTTCATTCTCCTCCTATTTTTCAGACCGTTTCATGCTCATCTCATTTTTGTCTCCTTTTGAAGCTCTTCATATTTTTCACACCTTTTGAAGCTCTTCATATTTTACACGTTTTCAGGCTCTTCAAGTTTTTCAACATCGCTTCATGCTCCTCTTATTTTTCAGACCGTTTCATACTCCTCATATTTTTGACACGTTTTCAGGCTCTTCATAATTTTCACACCATTTTAGGCTCTTCATGTTTTTGAACACCGTTTCATGCTCCTCGTATTTTTCACTCCTTTTAAAGCTCTTCATATTTTTCACAACTTTTCAGGCTCTTCATGTTTTTGAACACCACTTCATGCTCCTCCTATTTTTCAGAGAGTTTCATGCTCCTCATATATTTCACACCTTTTGAAGCTCTTCATATTTTTCAACATCGTTTCATGCTGCTTCTATTTTTCAGGCCGTTTCATGCTCCTCATATTTTACATACCTTTTGAAGCTCTTCATATTTTTCACACTTTTCAGGCTCTTCATGTTTTTCCACACCATTTCATGCTGCATCTATTTTTCAGACCGTTTCATGCTCCTCATATTTTTCACACCTTTTGAAGCTCTTCATATTTTTCACACCTTTTCAGGCTCTTCATGTGTTTGAACACTGTTTCAAGCTCCTCCTCTTTTTCACACCGTTTCATGCCCCTCATAATTTTGATCCCTTTTGAAGCTTTTCATATTTTTCACACCTTTTCAGGCTCTTCATGTTTTTGAACACTGTTTCATACTCCTCCTATTTTTCAGCCCAATTAATGCTCCTCATATTTTTCACACCTTTGGAAGCACTTCATATTTTTTCACACCTTTTCTGGCTCTTCACTTTTATCAACACCGCTTCATGCTCCTCCTATTTTTCAGACCGTTTCATGCTCCTCATATTTTTCACACCTTTGGAAGCACTTCATATTTTTTCACACCTTTTCAGGCTCTTCATGTTTTTCAACACCGCTTAATGCTCCTCATATTTTTCAGACCGTTTCATGCTCCTCATATTTTTGACACCTTTTGAAGCTCTTCCTATATTTCACACCTTTTCAGGCTCTTCATGTTTTTGAACACCTTTTCATGCTCCTTCTACTTTTCAGACCGTTTCATGCTACTCATATTTTTCACACCTTTTGAAGCTCTTCATTTTTTTCACACCTTTTCAAGCTCTTCATGTTTTTCAACACCGTTTCATATTCCTCCTATTTTTCAGACCATTTCATGCTCCTCATATTTTTGACAGCTTCTGAAGCTCTTCATATATTTCACATCTTTTCAGGCTCTTCATGTTTTTCAACACCTCTTCATGCACCTCCTATATTTCAGACCGTTTCATGCTCCTCATAATTTTGACACCTTTGAAGCTCTTCATATTTTTCAAACCTTTTCAGGCTCTTTATGTTTTTCAACACCTCTTCATGCACCTCCTATATTTCAGACCCTTTCTTACTCCTCATATTGTTGACACCTTTAGAAACTCTTCATATCTTTCACACCTTTTCAGGCGCTTCATGTTTTTCAACACCGCTTCATGCTCCTCCTATTTTTCAGACAGTTTCATGCTCATCTCATTTGACACCTTTTGAAGCTCTTCATATTTTTCACACCTTTTGAAGCTCTTCCTATTTCTCACACTTTCTCAGGCTCTTCATGTTTTTCAACACCGCTTGATGCTCCTCCTATTTTTCAGACCGTTTCATGCTCCTCATATTTTTGACACCTTTTGAAGTTCTTCATATTTTTCACACCTTTTAAGGCTCTTCATGTTTTTGAACACCGCTTCATGCTCCTCCTATTTTTCAGACCGTTTCATGCTCAACATATTTTTGACACCTTTTGAAGCTCTTCATATTTTTCACACCTTTTCAGGCTCTTAATATTTTTCACACGTTTTCATGCCCTTCATGTTTTTCATCACCGCTTCATGCTCCTCCTGTTTTTCAGACCGTTTCATGCTCCTCATATTTTTGACACCTTTTGAAGCTCTTCATATTTTTCACACCTTTTGAAGCTCTTCATATTTTTCACACGTTTTCAAGCCCTTCATGTTTTTCATCACCGCTTCATGCTCCTCCTATTTTTCAGACCGTTTCATGCTCCTCATATTTTTGACACCTTTTGAAGCTCTTCATATTTTTCACACCTTTTCAGGCTCTTCATTTTTTTCAAAGCTACTTCTTGCTCCTCCAATTTTTCAGACCGTTTCATGCTCATTTAATTTTTGACACCTTTTGAAGCTTTGCATATTTTTCAAAACTTTTCAGGCTCTTCATGTTTTTGAACACCGTTTCATGCTCCTCCTATTTTTCAGACCGTTTCAGGCTCCTCATATTTTTCAGATCTTTTTATGGTCCTCATATTTTTGACACCTTTTGAAGCTCTTCATATTTTTCACACCTTTTCAGGCTCTTCATGTTTTTCAACGCCGCTTCATGCTCCTCCTATTTTTCAGACCGTTTCATGCACTTCATATTTTTGACACCTTTTGAAGCTTCATATATTTCACACCATTTCTGGCTCTTCATGTTTTTCTATACCGCTTCATTCTCCTCCTAATTTTAAGACTGTTTCATGCTCTTCATAATTTTGGCACCTTTTGAAGCTCTTCATATTTTTCACACCTTTTCAGGCTCTTCATGTTTTTCAACACCGCTTCATGCTCGTCCTATTTTTCAGACCGTTTCATTCTCCTCATATTTTTGACACATTTTAAAGCTCTTCATATTTTTCACACTTTTTCAGGCTCTTCACGTTTTTCAACACCGCTTCATGTTCCTTCTATTTTTCAGACCGTTTCATGCATCTCATATTTTTGACTCCTTTTAAGTTCTTCATATATTTCACACATTTTCAGGCTCTTCATGTTTTTCAACACCGTTTCATGCTCCTCCTATTTATGAGACCATTTCATGCTCCTCCTATTTTTCAGACAGATTCATGCTCTTCATATTTTTGACACCTTTTGAAGCTCTTCATATATTTCACACCTTTTCAGGCTGTTCATGTTTTTGAACACCGTTTCATGCTCCTCATATTTTTCAGACCATATCATGCTCTTCATATTTTTGACACCTTTTGAAGCTCTTCATATTTTTCACACCTTTTCAGGCTCTTCATGTTTTTCAACGCCGCTACATGCTCCTCCTATTTTTCAGACCGTTTCATGCTCTTCATATTTTTGACACCTTTTGAAACTCTTCATATATTTCACACCGTTTCAGACTCTTCATGTTTTTGAACACAGTTTCATGCTCCTCCTACTTTTTTGACCGTTTCATACTCTTCATAATTTTGCCTACTTTGAAGCTCTTCATATTTTTCACACTTTTTCAGGCTCTTCATGGTTTTCTACACCGCTTCATGCTCCTCTTATTTTTCAGCCCGTTTCATGCTCCTCATATTTTTCACACCTTTTGAAGCTCTTCATATTTTTCAAACCTTTTCAGGCTTTCATGTTTTTTCAGCACCAGTTCATGCTCCTCCTATTTTTCAGACCGTTTCATGCTCATTTCATTTTTTACACCTTTTGAAGCTCTTCATATTTTGCACACCGTTTCAGGCTCTTCATGTTTTTCAGCTCCACTTCATGCTCCTCCTATTTTTCAGACCGTTTCATGCTCCTCATATTTTTCACACCTTTTGAAGCTCTTCATATTTTTCAAACCTTTTCAGGCTCTTCATGTTTTTCAGCACCAGTTCATGCTCCTCCTATTTTTCAGACCGTTACATGCTCATCTCATTTCTTAAACCTTTTGAATCTCTTCATATTTTGCACACCTTTTCAGGCTCTTCAGGTTTTTGAACACCACTTCATGCTCTTCCTTTTTTTCAGACCGTTTCTTTCTCCTCATATATTTGACACATTTTGAAGCTGTTCATATTTTTCACACCTTTTCAGGCTCTTCATGTTTTTGAACACCGCTTCATGCTCCTCCTATTTTTCAGACCGTTTCATGCTCGTCATATTTTTCACACCTTTTAAAGCTCTTCTTATTTTTCACACCTTTTCAGGCTCTTCATGTTTTTCAACACCACTTCATGCTACTGCTATTTTTCAGACCGTTTAATACTCCTCAAATTTTTGACATTTTTTAAGGCTCTTCATATTTTTCACACCTTTTGACGCTCTTCATGTTTTTGAACACGGTTTCATGAGCCTCCTATTTTTCAGAAAGTTTCATGCTCCTCATATTTTTGACACCTTTTAAACCTCTTCATATTTTTCACACCTTTTCAGGCTCTTCATGTTTTTCAACACCGGTTCATGTTCCTCCTCTTTTTCAGAAAGTTTCATGCTCCTCATATTTTTGAAACCTTTTGAAGCTCTTCATATTTTTCTCACATTTTCAGGCTCTTCCTGTTTTTCAACACCATTTCATCCTCCTCTTATTTTTCAGACCGTTTCATGTTGCTCCTATTTTTCAGACCGTTTCATGATCCTCGTATTTTTGAAAACTTTTGAAGCTCTTCATATTTTTCACACCTCTTCAGGCACTTCATGTTTTTCAGCTCCACTTCATGCTCCTCCTATTTTTCAGACCGTTTCATGCTCCTCCTATTTTTCATACCGTTTCATGCTCCTCATATTTTTGACAGCTCTTGAAGCTCTTCACATTTTTCTCACCTTTTCAGGCTCTTCATGTTTTTGAACTCCGATTCATGCTCCTCCTATTTTTCAGACCGTTTCATGCTCCTCCTATTTTTCATACCGTTTCATGCTCCTCATATACCTGACAGCTTTTGAAGCTGTTCATATTTTTCACACCTTTTCAGGCTCTTCATGTTTCTATACACCGCTTCTCACTCCTCCTATTTTTCTGACCGTTTCATGCTCCTCATATGTTTGACACCTTTTGAAGCTCTTCATATTTTTCAAACATTTTCAGGCTCTTCAAGTTTTTCAACACCACTTCATGCTCCTCCTATTTTTCAGACCGCTTCATGCTCATCTCATTTTTTACACCTTTTGATGCTCCTCATATTTTTCACGCCTTTTGAAGCTCTTCATATTTTTCACAACTTTTCAGGCTCATGAAGTTTTTGAACACCGCTTCATGTTCCTCGTATTTTTCAGACCTTTTCATGCTCCTCATATTTTTAACAATTTTGGAAGCTCTTCATATTTTTCACACCTTTTCAGGCTCTTCTTGTTTTTGAACACCGCTTCATGCTCCTCCTATTTTTCAGACCGTTTCATGCTCCTCCTATTTTTCATACCGTTTCATGCTCCTCATATTTTTGACACGTTTTGGGGCTCTCATATTTTTCACACCATTCCAGGCTCTTCATATTTTTGAACACCGTTTCATGCTCCTCCTATTTTTCAGACCGTTTCATGCTCCTCATATTTTTGACACATTTTGAAGCTCTTCATATTTTTCATACCTTTTCAGGCTCTCCATATTTTTGAACAATGCTTCATGCTCCTCCTATTTTTGAGACCGTTTCATGCTCCTCATATTTTTGACACCTTTTGAAGCTCTTCTTATTTGTCACAACTTTTCAGGTTCTTCATGTTTTTGAACACCGCTTTATCCTCCTCCTATTTTTCAGACCGTTCCCTGCTCTTCATATTTTTCAAACCTTTTGAAGCTCTTCATATTTTTCACACCTTTTCAGGCTCTTCATGTTTTTAAACACCGCTTCATGCTTCTTCTGTTTTTCAGACCGTTTCATGTTCCTCATATTTTGACACCTTTTGAAGCTCTTCATATTTGTCACACCTTTTCAGGCTCTTCATGTTTTTGAACACCGCTTTATCCTCCTCCTATTTTTCAGACCGTTCCCTGCTCTTCATATTTTTCAAACCTTTTGAAGCTCTTCATATTTTTCACACCTTTTCAGGCTCTTCATGTTTTTAAACACCGCTTCATGCTCCTTCTGTTTTTCAGACCGTTTCATGTTCCTCATATTTTTGACACCTTTTGAAGCTCTTCATATTTTTCATACCTTTTCAGGCTCTCCATATTTTTGAACACCGCCTCATGCTCCTCCTATTTTTGAGACAGTTTCATGCTCCTCATATTTTTGACACCTTTTGAAGCTCTTCATATTTGTCACACCTTTTCAGGCTCTTCATGTTTTTGAACACCGCTTTATCCTCCTCCTATTTTTCAGACCGTTCCATGCTCTTCATATTTTTCAAAACTTTTGAAGCTCTTCATATTTTTCACACCTTTTCAGGCTCTTCAAGTTTTTAAACACCGCTTCATGCTCTTCCTATTTTTCAGACCGTTTCATTCTCCTCATATTTTTGACACATTTTAAAGCTCTTCATATTTTTCACACTTTTTCAGGCTCTTCACGTTTTTCAACACCGCTTCATGTTCCTTCTATTTTTCAGACCGTTTCATGCATCTCATATTTTTGACTCCTTTTAAGTTCTTCATATATTTCACACATTTTCAGGCTCTTCATGTTTTTCAACACCGTTTCATGCTCCTCCTATTTATGAGACCATTTCATGCTCCTCCTATTTTTCAGACAGATTCATGCTCTTCATATTTTTGACACCTTTTGAAGCTCTTCATATATTTCACACCTTTTCAGGCTGTTCATGTTTTTGAACACCGTTTCATGCTCCTCATATTTTTCAGACCATATCATGCTCTTCATATTTTTGACACCTTTTGAAGCTCTTCATATTTTTCACACCTTTTCAGGCTCTTCATGTTTTTCAACGCCGCTACATGCTCCTCCTATTTTTCAGACCGTTTCATGCTCTTCATATTTTTGACACCTTTTGAAACTCTTCATATATTTCACACCGTTTCAGACTCTTCATGTTTTTGAACACAGTTTCATGCTCCTCCTACTTTTTTGACCGTTTCATACTCTTCATAATTTTGCCTACTTTGAAGCTCTTCATATTTTTCACACTTTTTCAGGCTCTTCATGGTTTTCTACACCGCTTCATGCTCCTCTTATTTTTCAGCCCGTTTCATGCTCCTCATATTTTTCACACCTTTTGAAGCTCTTCATATTTTTCAAACCTTTTCAGGCTTTCATGTTTTTTCAGCACCAGTTCATGCTCCTCCTATTTTTCAGACCGTTTCATGCTCATTTCATTTTTTACACCTTTTGAAGCTCTTCATATTTTGCACACCGTTTCAGGCTCTTCATGTTTTTCAGCTCCACTTCATGCTCCTCCTATTTTTCAGACCGTTTCATGCTCCTCATATTTTTCACACCTTTTGAAGCTCTTCATATTTTTCAAACCTTTTCAGGCTCTTCATGTTTTTCAGCACCAGTTCATGCTCCTCCTATTTTTCAGACCGTTACATGCTCATCTCATTTCTTAAACCTTTTGAATCTCTTCATATTTTGCACACCTTTTCAGGCTCTTCAGGTTTTTGAACACCACTTCATGCTCTTCCTTTTTTTCAGACCGTTTCTTTCTCCTCATATATTTGACACATTTTGAAGCTGTTCATATTTTTCACACCTTTTCAGGCTCTTCATGTTTTTGAACACCGCTTCATGCTCCTCCTATTTTTCAGACCGTTTCATGCTCGTCATATTTTTCACACCTTTTAAAGCTCTTCTTATTTTTCACACCTTTTCAGGCTCTTCATGTTTTTCAACACCACTTCATGCTACTGCTATTTTTCAGACCGTTTAATACTCCTCAAATTTTTGACATTTTTTAAGGCTCTTCATATTTTTCACACCTTTTGACGCTCTTCATGTTTTTGAACACGGTTTCATGAGCCTCCTATTTTTCAGAAAGTTTCATGCTCCTCATATTTTTGACACCTTTTAAACCTCTTCATATTTTTCACACCTTTTCAGGCTCTTCATGTTTTTCAACACCGGTTCATGTTCCTCCTCTTTTTCAGAAAGTTTCATGCTCCTCATATTTTTGAAACCTTTTGAAGCTCTTCATATTTTTCTCACATTTTCAGGCTCTTCCTGTTTTTCAACACCATTTCATCCTCCTCTTATTTTTCAGACCGTTTCATGTTGCTCCTATTTTTCAGACCGTTTCATGATCCTCGTATTTTTGAAAACTTTTGAAGCTCTTCATATTTTTCACACCTCTTCAGGCACTTCATGTTTTTCAGCTCCACTTCATGCTCCTCCTATTTTTCAGACCGTTTCATGCTCCTCCTATTTTTCATACCGTTTCATGCTCCTCATATTTTTGACAGCTCTTGAAGCTCTTCACATTTTTCTCACCTTTTCAGGCTCTTCATGTTTTTGAACTCCGATTCATGCTCCTCCTATTTTTCAGACCGTTTCATGCTCCTCCTATTTTTCATACCGTTTCATGCTCCTCATATACCTGACAGCTTTTGAAGCTGTTCATATTTTTCACACCTTTTCAGGCTCTTCATGTTTCTATACACCGCTTCTCACTCCTCCTATTTTTCTGACCGTTTCATGCTCCTCATATGTTTGACACCTTTTGAAGCTCTTCATATTTTTCAAACATTTTCAGGCTCTTCAAGTTTTTCAACACCACTTCATGCTCCTCCTATTTTTCAGACCGCTTCATGCTCATCTCATTTTTTACACCTTTTGATGCTCCTCATATTTTTCACGCCTTTTGAAGCTCTTCATATTTTTCACAACTTTTCAGGCTCATGAAGTTTTTGAACACCGCTTCATGTTCCTCGTATTTTTCAGACCTTTTCATGCTCCTCATATTTTTAACAATTTTGGAAGCTCTTCATATTTTTCACACCTTTTCAGGCTCTTCTTGTTTTTGAACACCGCTTCATGCTCCTCCTATTTTTCAGACCGTTTCATGCTCCTCCTATTTTTCATACCGTTTCATGCTCCTCATATTTTTGACACGTTTTGGGGCTCTCATATTTTTCACACCATTCCAGGCTCTTCATATTTTTGAACACCGTTTCATGCTCCTCCTATTTTTCAGACCGTTTCATGCTCCTCATATTTTTGACACATTTTGAAGCTCTTCATATTTTTCATACCTTTTCAGGCTCTCCATATTTTTGAACAATGCTTCATGCTCCTCCTATTTTTGAGACCGTTTCATGCTCCTCATATTTTTGACACCTTTTGAAGCTCTTCTTATTTGTCACAACTTTTCAGGTTCTTCATGTTTTTGAACACCGCTTTATCCTCCTCCTATTTTTCAGACCGTTCCCTGCTCTTCATATTTTTCAAACCTTTTGAAGCTCTTCATATTTTTCACACCTTTTCAGGCTCTTCATGTTTTTAAACACCGCTTCATGCTTCTTCTGTTTTTCAGACCGTTTCATGTTCCTCATATTTTGACACCTTTTGAAGCTCTTCATATTTGTCACACCTTTTCAGGCTCTTCATGTTTTTGAACACCGCTTTATCCTCCTCCTATTTTTCAGACCGTTCCCTGCTCTTCATATTTTTCAAACCTTTTGAAGCTCTTCATATTTTTCACACCTTTTCAGGCTCTTCATGTTTTTAAACACCGCTTCATGCTCCTTCTGTTTTTCAGACCGTTTCATGTTCCTCATATTTTTGACACCTTTTGAAGCTCTTCATATTTTTCATACCTTTTCAGGCTCTCCATATTTTTGAACACCGCCTCATGCTCCTCCTATTTTTGAGACAGTTTCATGCTCCTCATATTTTTGACACCTTTTGAAGCTCTTCATATTTGTCACACCTTTTCAGGCTCTTCATGTTTTTGAACACCGCTTTATCCTCCTCCTATTTTTCAGACCGTTCCATGCTCTTCATATTTTTCAAAACTTTTGAAGCTCTTCATATTTTTCACACCTTTTCAGGCTCTTCAAGTTTTTAAACACCGCTTCATGCTCTTCCTATTTTTCAGACCGTTTCATGCTCCTCATATTTTTCCCAGCTTTTGATGCCGTTCTATTTCTCACACCTTTTCAGGCTCTTCATGTTTTTCAGCACCACTTCATGCTCGTCCTATTTTTCAGACCGTTTCAGGCTCCTCATATTTTTCACACCTTTTGAAGCCGTTCTATTTCTCACACCTTTTCAGGCTCTTCATGTTTTTCACACCGTTTAATGATCCTCCTATTTTTCAGACCGTTTCATGCTCCTCATATTTTTGACACCTTTTGAAGCTCTTCATATTTGTCACCCCTTTTCAGGCTCTTCATTTTTTTGAACACCTCTTTATCCTCCTCCTTTTTTTCAGACCGTTCCATGCTCTTCATATTTTTCAAACCTTTTGAAGCTCTTCATATTTTTCACACCTTTTCAGGCTCTTCATGTTTTTGAACACAGCTTCATGCTCCTCCTATTTTTCAGACCGTTTCATTCTCCTCATGTTTTTGACACCTGTTGAAGCTCTTCACATTTTTCACACCTTTTCAGGCTCTTCACGATTTTCAACATCGCTTCATGATCCTCCTATTTTTCAGACCGTTTCATACTCTTCCTATTTTTGAGACTGTTTCAGGCTCCTCATATTTTTGACAGGTTTTGAATATCTTCATATTTTTCACACCTTTTGAAGCTCTTCATATTTTTCACACCTTTTCAGGCTCGTTATGATTTTCAACAGAGCTTAATGCTCCTCCTATTTTTCAGACCGTTTCATGCTCATCTCATTTTTGACACCTTTTGAAGCTCTTCATATTTTTCACATTTTTGAAGCTCTTCATATTTTTCACACCTTTTCAGGCTCGTTATGATTTTCAACACAGCTTAATGCTCCTCCTATTTTTCAGACCGTTTCATGCTCATCTCAATTTGACACCTTTTGAAGCTCTTCATATTTTTCACACCTTTTGAAGCTCTTCATATTTTTCACACATTTTCAGGCTCTTCATGTTTTTCAACACCGCTTCTTGCTCCTCCTATTTTTCCGACCGTTTCATGCTCCTCATATTTTTGACACGTTTTGAAGCTCTTCATATTTTTCACACCTTTTCAGGCTCTTCATGTTTTTCAACACCGGTTCATGCTCCTTCTATTTTTCAGAAAGTTTCATGCTCCTCATATTTTTGAAACCTTCTGAAGCTCTTCATATTTTTCTCACATTTTCAGGTTCTTCCTGTTTTTCAACACCATTTCATGCTCCTCCTATTTTTCAGCCCGTTTCATGCTCCTCCTATTTTTCAGACCGTTTCATGATCCTCATATTTTTGAAACCTTTTGAAGCTCTTCATATTTTTCACACCTTTTCAAGCTCTTCAAGATTTTCAACAACGCTTCATGCTCCTGCTTTTTTTCAGACCGTTTCGTGCTCATCATATATTTGACAGCTTTTGAAGCTCTTCATATTTTTCACACCTTTTCAGGCTCTTCATTTTTTTGAACACCACTTCATGCTCTTCCTTTTTTTCAGACCATTTATTTCTCCTCATATATTTGACACATTTTGAAGCTGTTCATACTTTTCACACCTTTTCAGGCTCTTCATGTTTTTGAACACCGCTTCATGCTCCTCCTATTTTTCAGACCGTTTCATGCTCGTCATATTTTTCACACCTTTTAAAGCTCTTCATATTTTTCACACCTTTTCAGGCTCTTCATGTTTTTCAACACCACTTCATGCTCCTGCTATTTTTCAGACCGTTTAATACACCTCAAATTTTTGACATTTTTTAAGGCTTTTCATATTTTCACACCTTGTCAGGCTCTTCATGTTTTTGAACACGGTTTCATGCTCCTCCTATTTTTCAGAAAGTTTCATGCTCCTCATATTTTTCACACCTTTTAAAGCTCTTCATATTTTTCACACCTTTTCAGGCTCTTCATGTTTTTCAACACCACTTCATGCTCCTGCTATTTTTCAGACCGTTTAATACACGTCAAATTTTTGACATTTTTTAAGGCTTTTCATATTTTCACACCTTTTCAGGCTCTTCATGTTTTTGAACATGGTTTCATGATCCTCCTATTTTTCAGAAAGTTTCATGCTCCTCATATTTTTGACACCTTTTAAACCTCTTCATATTTTTCACACCTTTTCAGGCTCTTCATGTTTTTCAACACCGGTTCATGCTCCTCCTCTTTTTCAGAAAGTTTCATGCTCCTCATATTTTTGAAACCTTTTG
The DNA here is from genome assembly GCF_033118175.1 of Dama dama. NCBI lineage: Eukaryota > Metazoa > Chordata > Mammalia > Artiodactyla > Cervidae > Dama > Dama dama. Next base: position 189,727 of record NW_026870993.1, on the reverse strand, counting down.
AAGCTCTTCATATTTTTCTCACATTTTCAGGCTCTTCCTGTTTTTCAACACCATTTCATGCTCCTTTTATTTTTCAGACCGTTCATGTTGCTCCTAATTTTCAGACCGTTTCATGATCCTCATATTTTTGAAACCTTTTGAAGCTCTTCATATTTTTCACACCTTTTCTTGCTCTTCAAGATTTTCAACAACGCTTCATGCTCCTCCTTTTTTTCAGACCGTTTCATGCTCATCTCATTTTTGACAGCTTTTGAAGCTCTTCATATTTTTCACACCTTTTCAGGCTCTTCATGTTTTTCAGCACCAGTTCATGCTCCTCCTATTTTTCAGACCGTTTCATGCTCATCTCATTTTTACACCTTTTGAAGCTCTTCATATATTTCATACCTTTTCAGGCACTTCATGTTTTTCAGCTCCACTTCATGCTCCTCCTATTTTTCAGACCGTTTCATGCTCCTCCTATTTTTCATACCGTTTCATGCTCCTCATATTTTTGACAGCTTTTGAAGCTCTTCATATTTTTCTCACCTTTTCAGGCTCTTCATGTTTTTGAACTCTGATTCATGCTCCTCCTATTTTTCAGACCGTTTCATGCTCCTCCTATTTTTCGTACCGTTTCTTGCTCCTCATATACCTGACAGCTTTTGAAGCTCTTCATATTTTTCACACCTTTTCAGGCTCTTCATGTTTCTGTACACCGCTTCATGCTCCTCCTATTTTTCTTTTTTTTTTTTTGTATTTTATTTTATTTTATTTTATTTTATTTTTAATTTTTATTATTATTATTTTTTTTTCCAGTGTGTTTTGTCATACATTGATATGAATCAGCCATGGATTTACATGTATTCCCAATCCCGATCCCCCCTCCCACCTCCCTCTCCACCCGATTCCTCTGGGTCTTCCCAGTGCACCAGGCCGGAGCACTTGTCTCGTGCATCCCACCTGGGCTGGCGATCTGTTTCACCATAGATAGTATACATGCTGTTCTTTTGAAATATCCCACCCTCACATTCTCCCACAAAGTTCAAAAGTCTGTTCTGTATTTCTGTGTCTCTTTTTCTGTTCTGCATATAGGGTTATCGTTATCACCTTTCTAAATTCCATATACATGTGTCAGTATGCTGTAATGTTCTTTATCTTTCTGGCTTACTTCACTCTGTATAAGGGGCTCCAGCTTCATCCATCTCATTAGGACTGGTTCAAATGAATTCTTTTTAATGGCTGAGTAATATTCCGTGGTGTATATGTACCACAGCTTCCTTATCCATTCATCTGCTGATGGGCATCTAGGTTGCTTCCATGTCCTGGCTATTATAAACAGTGCTGCGATGAACATTGGGGTGCACGTGTCTCTTTCAGATCTGGTTTCCTCAGTGTGTATGCCCAGAAGTGGTATTGCTGGGTCATATGGCAGTTCTATGTCCAGTTTTTTAAGAAATCTCCACACTGTTTTCCATAGCGGCTGTACTAGTTTGCATTCCCACCAACAGTGTAAGAGGGTTCCCTTTTCTCCACACCCTCTCCAGCATTTATTGCTTGTAGACTTTTGGATAGCAGCCATCCTGACTGGCGTGTAATGGTTCCTCATTGTGGTTTTGATTTGCATTTCTCTAATAATGAGCACCAAGGGAGAAACAACAAATAACACACAAAGGGATTCCCATAAGGATAACAGCTGATCTATCAATAGAAACCCTCCAGGCCAGAAGGGAATGGCAGGACGTACTGAAAGTAATGAAAGAGAATAACCTACAACCTAGATTACTGTATCCAGCAAGGATCTCATTCAGATATGAAGGAGAATTCAAAAGCTTTACAGATAAGCAAAAGCTGAGAGAATTCAGCACCACCAAACCAGCTCTTCAACAAATGCTAAAGGATCTACTCTAGACAGGAAATGCAGAAAGGTTTTATAAATGTGAACCCAAAACAACAAAGTAAATGGCAACAGGACCACACCTATCAATAATTACCCTAAATGTAAATGGGTTGAATGCCCCAACCAAAAGACAAAGATTGGCTGAATGGATACAAAAACAAGACCCCTATATATGCTGTCTACAAGAGACCCACCTCAAAACAAGAGACACATACAGACTAAAAGTGAAGGGCTGGAAAAAAATATTTCATGCAAACGGAGACCAAAAGAAAGCAGGAGTCGCAATACTCATATCAGATAAAATAGACTTTCAAATAAAGGAAGTGAAAAGAGACAAAGAAGGACACTACATAATGATCAAAGGATCAATCAAAAAAGAAGATATAACAATTATAAATATATATGCACCCAACATAGGAGCACCGCAATATGTACGGCAAACGCTAACAAGTATGAAAGAGGAAATTAATAGTAACACAATAATAGTGGGAGACTTTAATACCCCACTCACAACTATGGATAGATCAACTAAACAGAAAATTAACAAGGAAACACAAACCTTAAATGACACAATGGACCAGCTAGACCTAATTGATATCTATAGGACATTTCACCCCAAAACAATCAACTTCACCTTTTTCTCAAGTGCACACGGAACATTCTCCAGAATAGATCACATCCTGGGCCATAAATCTGGTCTTGGAAAATTCAAAAAAATTGAAATCATTCCAGTTATCTTTTCTGACCACAGTGCAGTAAGATTAGATCTCAATTACAGGGAAAAAATTGTTAAAACTTCAAACATATGGAGGCTAAATAACACGCTTCTGAATAACCAACAAATTATAGAAGAAATCAAAAAAGAAATCAAAATATGTATAGAAATGAATGAAAATGAAAACACAACAACCCAAAACCTATGGGACACTGTAAAAGCAGTGCTAAGGGGAAGGTTCATAGCATTACAGGCTTACATCAAGAAACAGGAAAACAACCAATTAAATAACCTAACTCTACACCTAAAGCAATTAGAGAAGGAAGAAATGAAGAACCCCAGAGTTAGCAGAAGGAAAGAAATCTTAAAAATCAGGGCAGAAATAAATGCAAAAGAAACTAAAGAGACCATAGCAAAAATCAACAAAGCTAAAAGCTGGTTTTTTGAAAAAATAAACAAAATTGACAAACCATTAGCAAGACTCATTAAGAAACAAAGAGAGAAAAACCAAATTAACAAAATTAGAAATGAAAATGGAGAGCTCCTCCTATTTTTCAAACCGTCTCATGCTCCTCATATTTTTCACACCTTTTGAAGCTCTTCATATTTTGCACACCTTTTAAGGCTCTTCATGTTTTTCAACACCGCTTAATTCTCCTTCTATTTTTCAGACCGTTTCATGCTCCTCATAGTTTTGACACCTTTTGAATCTCTTCATATACTTCACACTTTTTCAGGCTCTTCATGTTTTTCACCAACACTTCATGCTCCTCCTATTTTATAGGCCATTTCATGCTCATCTCATTTTTGACACCGTTTGAAGTTCTTCATATTTTTCACACCTTTTGAAGCTCTTCATATTTTTCACACCTTTTGAAGCTGTTCATATTTTTCACACGTTTTCAGGCTCTTCATGTTTTTCAACACCGCTTCTTGCTCCTCCTATTTTTCAGACCGTTCATTCTTCTCATAATTTTGAAACATTTTGAAGCTCTTCTTATTTTTCACACCTTTTCAGGCTCTTCATGGTTTTCAAGACCGCTTCATGCTCCTCCTATTTTCCAGACCGTTCATGCTCCTCATATTTTTGACACCTTTTGCAGCTCTTCATATTTTTCACACCTTTTCAGGCTCTTCATGTTTTTCAACACCGCTTCATGCTCCTCCTATTTTTCAGACCGTTTCATGCTCATCTCATTTTTGACACGTTTTGAAGGTCTTCATATTTTTCTCAAATTTTCATGCTCTTCATGTTTTTCAACACCGCTTCATGATCCTCCTATTTTTCATACCGTTCATGCTCCTCATATTTTTGACACCTTTTGAAGTTCTTCCTATTTTTCACAACTCTTCATGCTCTTCATGTTTTTCGACACCGCTTCATGCACCTCCTATTTTTCAGACAGTTTCATGCTCCTAATATTTTGACACCTTATGAAGCTCTTCATATATTTCACACCTTTTCAGACTCTTCATGCTTTTCAAAACCGATTCATGCTCCTCCTATTTTTCAGACCGGTTCCTGCTCCTCATATTTTTCACATCTTTTGATGCTCTTCATATTTTTCACACCTTTTCAGGCTCTTCATGTTTTTAAACATCACTTCTTGGTCCTCCTATTTTTCAGACCGTTTCATGCTCCTCATATTTTGACACATTTTGAAGATCTTCTTATTTCTCACACCTTTTCAGGCTCTTCATGTTTTTCAACACCGCTTCATGCCCCTCCATTCTTTCAGACCATTTCATGCTCATCTCATTTTTGACTTTTGAAGCTCTTCATATATTTCACACCTTTTGAAGCTCTTCATAATTTTCACACTTTTTCCGGCTCTTCATGTTTTTCAACACGGCTTCATGATCCTCCTATTTCTCATACCGTTCATGCTCCTCATATTTTTGACACCTTTTGAAGTTCTTCCTATTTTTCACAACTCTTCATGCTCTTCATGTTTTTCGACACCGCTTCATGCTCCTCCTATTTTTCAGCCTGTTTCATGCTCCTCATATTTTTGACACCTTTTGAAGCTCGTCATATTTTTCACACCTTTTCCCGCTCTTCATGTTTGTTAAAACCGTTTCTTGCTCCTCCTATTTTTTAGCCTGTTTCATGCTCCTCATATTTTTCACACCTTTTAAAGCTCTTCATACTTTTCACACCTTTTCAGGGTCTTCATGTCTTTCAACACCGCTTCATGCTCCTCGTATTTTTCATACCGTTTCATGCTCCTCATATTTTTCACACCTTTTGAAGCTTGTTTTATTTTCACAGCTTTTCAGGAACTTCATGTTTTTCAACACCGCTTCATGCTCCTCCCATTTTTCAGACCGTTTCATGCTCCTCCTATTTTTCAGACCGTTTCATGCTCCTCATGTATTTCCAACCGTTTGAAGCTCTTCATATTTTTCACACCTTTTCGGGTTCTTCATGTTTTTGAACACTGCTTCATGCTCCTCCTATTTTTCAACTGTTCCATGCTCCTCATATATTTCACAACTTTTGAAGCGCTTCATATATTTCGCATGTTTTCAGGCTCTTCATGTTTTTCAAAACCAATTCATGCTCCTCTTATTTTTCAGACTGTTTCATGCTCCTCATAATTTTGACATCTTTTGAAGTGCTTCATATTTTTCACACCTTTTCAGGCTCTTCGTGTTTTTCAACACTGCATCATGCTCTTCTTATTCTTCAGAACTTTTCATGCTCCTCAAATTTTTGACACCTTTTGAAGCTCTTCATATTTTTCACACCTTTTCAGACTCTTCATGTTTTTCAACACCGCTTCATGCTCCTCCTATTTTTCAGACGGTTTCATGCTCCTCCTATTTTTCAGACCGTTTTATGCTTTTCATATTTTTCACAACTTTTGAAGCTCGTCATATTTTTCACACCTTTTAAACTCTTCATGTTTTTGAACACCGCTTCACACTCCTCCTATTTTTCATACCGTTTCATGCTCCTCAAATTTTTGACAGCTTTTGAAGCTCTTCATATACTTTCCACCTTTTCAGGCTCTTCATTTTTGTGGACTCCGCTTCATGCTCCTCTTTTTCTTCAGACCGTTTCATGCTCATCTCATTTTTGACATCTTTTGAAGCTCTTCATATTTTTCACACCTTTTGAATCTCTTCATATTTTTCATATTTTTGAAGCTCTTCATAATTTTCACACGTTTTTAGGCTCTTCATGTTTTTCAATACCACTTCGTGCTCCTCCTATTTTTCAGACCGTTTCATGCTCATCTCATTTTTGACACCTTTTGATGCACTTCATATTTTTCACACCTTTTGAAGCTCTTCGTATATTTCACAACTTTTCAGGCTCTTCATGTTTTCAACACCACTTCATGCTCCTCCTATTTTTCAACCCGTTTCATGCTCCTCCTATTTTTTACACCTTTTGAAGCTCTTCATATTTTTCACAATTTTTCAGTCTCTGCATTTTTTTGAACACTGCTTCATGCTCCACCTATTTTTAAGATCGTTTCATGCTCATCTCATTTTTGACACCTTTTGAAACTCTTCATATTTTTTACACCTTTTGAAGCTCTTCATATTTTTCACACCTTTTCAGGCTCTTCATGTTTTTGAACACCGCTTCATCCTCCTCTTATTTTTAAGAGGGTTTCATGCTCGTCATATTTTTGACACATTTTGAAGCTCTTCATATTTTTCACACCATTTCAGGCTCTTCATCTTTTTGAACACCGCTTCATGCTCGTCCTATTTTCAGACCGTTTCATGCTCCTCATATTTTTGACACGTTTTGAAGCTCTTCATATTTTTCACACCTTTTCAGGCTCTTCATGTTTTTCAACAGCGCTTCATGCTCCTCCTATTTTTCAGACCGTTTCATGCTCCTCATATTTGTGACAACTTTTGAAGCTCTTCCTATTTTTCACACCTTTTGAAGCTCTTCATGTTTTTCAACACCACTTCATCCTCCTCCTGTTTTTAAGACCTTTAATGTCCCTCATATTTTTGACACCTTTTGAAGCTCTTCCTATTTTTCACACATATTCAGGCTCTTCATGTTTTTGAACAACGTTTCAAGCTCCTCTTCTTTTTCAGACCGTTTCATTCTCTTCATGCATTTCACACCTTTTGAAGCTCTTCATATTTTTCAGAACTTTTCAGGATCTTCATGTTTTTCAACACCGCTTCATGCTCCTCCTACTTTTCAGACCGTTTAATGCTCCTCATATTTTTCGCACGTTTTCAACCTCTTCATATTTTTCACACCTTTTCAGGCTCTTCATGTTTTTGAACACCGTTTCATGCTCCTCATATTTTTCAGACCGTTTAATGCTCCTCATGTATTTCACACCTTTTGAAGCTCTTCATATTTTTCACACGTTTTCAGGCTTTTCATGTTTTTCATCAATGCTTCATGCTCTTTCTCTTTTTCAGACCGTTTCATGCTCCTCATATTTTTCACACCTTTTGAAGCTCTTCAAATTTTTCACACGTTTTAAGTCTCTTCATGTTTTTCAACACCACTTCATGCTCATCCTATTTTTTTGACAGTTTCATGCTCCTCATATTTTTCACACCTTTTGAATCTCTTCATATATTTCACACCTTTTCAGGCTCTTCATGTTTTTCAACACCACTTCATGCTCCTCCTTCTTTTCAGACCATTTCATGCTCATCTCATTTTTGACACTTTTTGAAGCTGTTCATATTTTTTACACGTTTTGAGGCTCTTCATGTTTTTCAATACCGCTTCATGCTCTTCCTATTTTTCAGACCGTTTCATGCTCCTCATATTTTTCAGACCGTTTTATGCTCCTCATATTTGACACCTTTTGAAGCTCTTCATATTTTTTACACATTTTCAGGCTCTTCGTGTTTTTCAACAACGCTTCATGCTCCTCCTATTTTTCAGACCGTTTCATGCTCCTCATATTTTGACACCTTTTGAAGCTCTTCATATTTTTCACACCTTTTCATGCTCTTCATGTGTTTCAACACCGCTTCATGCTCCTCCTAGTTTTCATACCGTTTCAGGCTCCTCATATTTTTGACACCTTTTGAAGCTGTTCATATATTTCACACCTTTCAGTCTCTTCATGTTTTTCAACACCGCTTCATGCTCCTCCCATTTTTCAGACCGATTCATGCTCCTCCTATTTTTCAGACCGTTTCATGCTCCTCATGTATTTCCAACCTTTTGAATTTCTTCATATTTTTCACACCTTTTCAGGCTCTTCATGTTTTTGAACACCGCTTCATGCTCCTCCTATTTTTCAGACCGTTTCATGCTCCTCATAATTTTCACACCTTTTGAAGCTCTTCATATTTTTCACACCTTTTCCGGTTCTTCATGTTTTTGAACACTGCTTCATGCTCCTCCTATTTTTCAACTGTTTCATGCTCCTCATATATTTCACAACTTTTGAAGCGCTTCATATATTTCGCATGTTTTCAGGCTCTTCATGTTTTTCAAAACCAATTCATGCTCCTCTTATTTTTCAGACTGTTTCATGCTCCTCATAATTTTGACATCTTTCGAAGTGCTTCATATTTTTCACACCTTTTCAGGCTCTTCATGTTTTTCAACACTGCATCATGCTCTTCCTATTCTTCAGAACTTTTCATGCTCCTCAAATTTTTGACACCTTTTGAAGCTCTTCATATTTTTCACACCTTTTCAGACTCTTCATGTTTTTCAACACCGCTTCATGCTCCTTCTATTTTTCAGAGAGTTTCATGCTCCTCATGTATTTCACACCTTTTGAAGCTCTTCATATTTTCCACACCTTTTCACGCTCTTCATATATTTCCACACCACTTCATGCTTCTCCTATTTTTCAGCCCGTTTTAAACTACTCATGTATTTCACACCTTTTGAAGCTCTTCATATTTTTCACACCTTTTCAGGCTCTTCATATTTTTGAACACCGCTTCATGCTCCTCCAATTTTTCAGGCCGTTTCATGTTCCTCATAATTTTGACAACTTTTGAAGCTCTTCATATGTTTCACACCTTTTCAGGCTCTTCATTGTTTTCAACACCACTTCATTCTCCTCCTATTTTCAGACGGTTTCATGCTCATCTCATTTTTTACACCTTTTGAAGCTCTTCATATTTTTCACACCTTTTCAGGCTCTTCATGTTTTTCACACCTTTTCAGGCTCTTCATGTTTTTGAACACCATTTCAGGCTTCTCCTAATTTGCAGACCGTTTCATTCTCCTCATATTTTTGACACCTTTTGAAGCTCTTTATATATTTCACACCTTTTCAGGCTCTTCATTTTTTTCAACACCACTTCAGGCTCCTCCTATTTTTCAGACCGTTTCATGCTCATCTCATTTTGACACCTTTTGAAGCTCTTCAAATTTTTCACGTCTTTTGAAGCTCTTCATATTTTTCACAACTTTTCAGGCTCTTTATGATTTTCAACACCGCTTCATGCTCCTCCTATTTTTCAGACCGTTTCATGCTCATCTCATTTTGACACCTTTTGAATCTCTTCAAATTTTTCACACCTTTTGAAGCTCTTCATAATTTTCATATTTTTGAAGCTCTTCATATTTTCACACGTTTTCAGGCTCTTCATGTTTTTCAACACCGCTTCATGCTATTTCTATATTTCAGAGAGTTTCATGCTCCTCATGTATTTCACACCTTTTGAAGCTCTTCCTATTTTTCACACCTTTTCAGGCTCTTCATGTTTTTGATCACCGTTTCATGCTCCTCCTATTTTTCAGACCGTTTCATGCTCATCTCATTTTTGACACCTTTTGAAGCTCTTCATATATTTCACACCTTTTGAAGCTCTTCATATTTTGCACACCTTTCCAGGCTCTTTATATTTTTCAACCCCGCTTCATGCTCCACCTATTTTTCAGACCGTTTCATGCTCCTCATATTTTTGACACCTTTTGAAGCTTTTCATATTTTTCACACCTTTTCAGGCTCTTCATTTTTTTCAACACCGCTTCATGCTTCTCCTATTTTTCAGACAGATTCATGCTCCTCCTATTTTTCAGACTGTTTCATGCACCTCTTATTATTGACACCTTTTGAAGCTCATATTTTTCACACCTTTTCAAGCTCTTCATGTTTTTCAACACCGGTTCATGCTTCTCCTATTTTTCAGAGAGTTTCATACTCCTCATGTATTTCTCACCTTTTGAAGCTCTTCAAATTTTTCACACCTTTTCAGGCTCTTCATGTTTTTAAACACCACTTCATGCTCCTCCTATTTTTCAGACCGTTTCATGCTCCTCATATTTTTGACATCTTTAGAAACTCTACATATCTTTCACACCTTTTCAGACTCTTCATGTTTTTCAACACCACTTCATGCTCCTCATATTTTTCAGACCGTTTCATGTTTCTCATATTTGTGACACCTTTTGAAGCTCTTCCTTTTTTTCACACCATTTCACGCTCTTTATGTTTTTGAACACCGCTTCATGCTCCTCCTATTTTTCAGACCGTTTCATGCTTCTCATATTTTTGACAACTTTTGAAGCTCTTCATATTTTCACACCTTTTCAGGCTCTTCATGTTTTTGAACACCGCTTCGTGCTCCTCCTATTTTTCACACCGTTTCATGCTCCTAATTTTTTTGACACCTTTTGAAGCTCTTCATATGTTTCACACCTTTTCAGGCTCTTCATGTTTTTCAACACCACTTCATGCTCCTCCTATTTTTCAGACGGTTTCATGCTCATCTCATTTTTTACACCTTTTGAAGCTCTTCATATTTTTCACACCTTTTGATGTTCTTCATGTTTTTCACACGTTTTCAGGCTCTTCTTGTTTTGGAACACCATTTCAGGCTTCTCCTATTTTGCAGACCGTTTCATTCTCCTCATATTTTTGACACCTTTTGAAGCTCTTTATATATTTCACACCTTTTCAGGCTCTTCATTTTTTTCAACACCACTTTATGCTCCTCCTATTTTTCAGACCGTTTCATGCTCATCTCGTTTTGACACGTTTTGAAGCTCTTCAAATTTTTCACACCTTTTGAAGCTCGTCATATTTTTCATATTTTTGAAGCTCTTCATATTTTCACACGTTTTCAGGCTCTTCATGTTTTTCAACAACGCTTCATGCTATTTCTATTTTTCAGATCGTTTCATGCTCCTCATGTATTTCACACCTTTTGAAGCTCCTCATATTTTTCAAACCTTTTCAGGCTCTTCATGTTTTTCCACACCCCTTCATGCTTCTCCTATTTTTCAGCGCGTTCCATGCTCCTCATGTATTTCACACCTTTTGAAGCTCTTCATATTTTTCACATCTTTTCAGGCTCTTCATGTTTTTGATCACCGTTTCATGCTCCTCCTATTTTTCAGACCGTTTCATGCTCCTCATATTTTTGACACCTTTTGAAGCTCTTCATATTTTTCACACCTTTTCAGGCTCTTCATTTTTTTCAACACCACTTCATGCTCCTCCTATTTTTCAGACCGTTTCATCCTCATCTCTTTTTTGACACCTTTTGAAGCTCTTCATATTTTCCACAAGTTCTAAGCCTCCTCATGTTTTTCAACACCGCTTCATGCTCCTCCTATTTTTCAGACCGTTTCATGCTCCTCATATTTTTGACACCTTTTGAAGCTCTTCATGTTTTATCACACGTTTTCAGGCTCTTCATGTTTTTCATCACCGCTTCACGCTCCTCCTATTTTTGAGACCGTTTCACGCTCCACATATTTTTGACAACTTTTGGAGCTCTTCATATTTTTCACACCTTTTCAGGCTCTTCATGTTTTTTAACCGCTGCATACTCCTCCTATTTTTCAGACCGTTTCATGCTCCTCATATATTTCACACCTTTTGAAGCTCTTCATATTTTTCACATCTTTTCAGGCTCTTCATTTTTTTCAACACCACTTCATGCTCCTCCTATTTTTCAGACCGTTTCATCCTCATCTCATTTTTGACACCTTTTGAAGCTCTTCATATTTTTCACAAGTTCTAAGCCTCCTCATGTTTTTCAACACCGCTTCATGCTCCTCCTATTTTTCAGACCGTTTCATGCTTCTCATATTTTTGACACCTTTTGAAGCTCTTCATATTTTTCACACCTTTAAAGGCTCTTCATGTTTTTGAACACCGCTTCATGCTCCTCGTCTTTTTCAGACCGTTTCATGCACCTCATATTTTTGACACCTTTTGAAGCCCTTCATATTTTTCACACCTTTTCAGGCTCTTCATATTTTTGAACTCCGCTTCATGCTCTCCTATTTTTCAGACCGTTTCATGCTCCTTGTAATTTTGACACCTTTTGAAGCTCTTCGTATTTTTCACACCTTTTCAGGCTCTTCATGTTTTTCAACACCGCTTCATGCTCCTCCTACTATTCAGACTGTTACATGCTCCTCATATTTTTGAAAACCTTTTGAAGCTCTTCATATTTTTCACACCTTTTCAGGCTCTTCATGTTTTTTAACCGCTGCATACTCCTCCTATTTTTCAGACCGTTTCATGTTCCTCATATATTTCACACCTTTTGAAGCTCTTCATATCTTTCACACCTTTTCAGGCTCTTCATTTTTTTCAACACCACTTCATGCTCTTCCTATTTTTCAGACCGTTTCATGCTCATCTCATTTTTGACACCTTATGAAGCTCTTCATATTTTTCACAAGTTCTCAGCCTCCTCATGTTTTTCAACACCGCTTCATGCTCCTCCTATTTTTCAGACCGTTTCATGCTTCTCATATTTTTGACACCTTTTGAAGCTCTTCATATTTTTCACATCTTTAAAGGCTCTTCATGTTTTTGAACACTGCTTCATGCTCCTCCTCTTTTTCAGACCGTTTCATGCTCCTCATATTTTTGACACCGTTTGAAGCTCTTCATATTTTTCACACCTTTTCAGGCTCTTCATATTTTTGAACACCGCTTCATGCTCCTCCAATTTTTCAGGCCGTTTCATGCTCCTCATAATTTTGACACATTTTGAAGCTCTTCATATGTTTCACAACTTTTCAGGCTCTTCATTTTTTTCAACACCACATCATGCTCCTCCTATTTTTCAGACGGTTTCATGCTCATCTCTCTTTTTACACCTTTTGAAGCTCTTCATATTTTTCACACCTTTTGATGCTCTTCATATTTTTCACACGTTTTCAGGCTCTTCATGTTTTTCAACACCGCTTCATGCTATTTCTATTTTTCAGAGAGTTTCATGCTCCTCATGTATTTCACACCTTTAGAAGCTCTTCATATTTTTCATACCTTTTGAAGCTCTTCATATTTTTGACACCTTTTGAAGCTCTTCATTTTTTTCACACCTTTTAAAGCTCTTCATATTTTTCACACGTTTTCAGGCTCTTCATGTTTTTCAACACCACTTCATGCTCCTCCTATTTTTTTGACAGTTTCATGCTCCTCATATTTTTCACACCTTTTGAAGCTGTTCATATTTTTCACACCTTTTCAGGCTCTTCATGTTTTTGAACACCGCTTCATGCTCCTCCTATTTTTCAAACCGTATCATGCTCCTCATATTTTTCACAACTTTTGAAGCTCTTCATATTTTTCATACCTTTTCATGCTGTTCATATTTTTGAACACGACTTCATGCTCCTCCTATTTTTCAGACCGTTTCATGCTCCTCTCATTTTTGACACCTTTTGAAGCTTTGCATATTTTTCACAACTTTTCAGGCTCTTCATGTTTTTGAACACCGCTTCATGCTCCTCCTATTTTTCAGACCGTATCATGCTCCTCATATTTTTCACATATTTTGAAGCTCTTCATATTTTTCACACCTTTTCAGGCTCTTCATTTTTTTCAACACTACTTGTTGCTCCTCCTATTTTTTAGACCGTTTCATGCTCATCTAATTTGTGACACTTTTGAAGCTCTTCATATTTTTTACACCTTTTGAGGCTCTTCATATTTTTCACATTTTTGAAGCTCTTCATATTTTTCACACGATTTCAGACTCTTCATGTATTTCAACACCACTTCATGCTCCTGCTATTTATCATACCGTTGCATACTCCTCATATTTTTGACATGTTTTGAGGCTCTTCATATTTTTCACACCTTTTCAGGCTCTTCATGTTTTTGAACTAAGCTTCATGCTCCTCCTATTTTTTCGACCGTATCATGCTCCTCATATTTTTCACACCTTTTGAAGCTCTTCATATTTTTCTCACCTTTTCATTCTCTTCATGATTTTCAACAGCATTTCATGCTCCTCCTATTTTTCAGACCGTTTCATGCTCATCTCATTTTTGACACCTTTTCAAGCTCTTCATATTTTTCAAACCTTTTGAAGCTCTTCATATTTTTCACATTTTTGAAGCTCTTCATATATTTCACACCTTTACAGGCTCTTCTTTTTTTTCAACACCACTTCATGCTCCTCCTATTTTTCAGACCGTTTCATGCTCATCTCATTTTTGACACCTTTTGAAGCTCTTCATATTTTTCACAACTTTGAAGCTCTTCATATTTTTCTAACATTTTCAGGCTCTTCACTTTTTTGAACAACGCTTCATGCTTCTCGTATTTTTGACACCTTTTGAAGCTCCTCATATTTTTCACACCTTTTGAAGCTCTTCATATTTTTCATACCTTTTGAAGCTCTTCATGTATTTCATACCTTTTCAGGCTCTTCATGATTTTCAACACCGCTTCATGCTCCTCCTATTTTTCAGACCGTTTCATGCTCATCTCATTTTTGACACCATTTGAAGCTCATCATATTTTTCACACCTTTTGAAGCTGTTCTTATTTTTCTTATTTTTGAAGCTCTTCATATTTTCACACGTTTTCAGACTCTTCATGTTTTTCAACACCGCTTCATGCTCCTGCTATTTTTCAGACCGTTTCATCCTCCTCATATTTTTGACAGGTTTTTGAGGCTTTTCATATTTTTAACACCCATTCAGGTTCTTCATGTTTTTGAACACCGTTTCATAATCTTCCTATTTTTCAGACCGTTTCATGCTCCTCATATTTTTGACACCTTTTTAAGCTCTTCATATTTTTCACACTTTTTCAGGCTCTTCATGTTTTTAAACACCGCTTCATGCTTCTTATATTTTTCAGACCGTTTCATGCTCCTCATATTTTTGACACCTTTTGAAGCTCTTCATATTTTTCACACCTTTTCAGGCTCTTCATGTTTTTCAACAATGCTTCATGCACCTCCTATATTTCAGAACGTTTCATGCTCCTCATATTTTTGACACCTTTTGAAGCTCTTCATATTTTTGACACCTTTTGAAGCTCTTCATTTTTTTCACACCTTTTAAAGCTCTTCATATTTTTCACACGTTTTCAGGCTCTTCATGTTTTTCAACACCACTTCATGCTCCTCCTATTTTTTTGACAGTTTCATGCTCCTCATATTTTTCACACCTTTTGAAGCTGTTCATATTTTTCACACCTTTTCAGGCTCTTCATATTTTTCAACACCGCTTCATGCTCCTCCTATTTTTCAAACCGTATCATGCTCCTCATATTTTTCACAACTTTTGAAGCTCTTCATATTTTTCATACCTTTTCATGCTGTTCATATTTTTGAACACGACTTCATGCTCCTCCTATTTTTCAAACCGTATCATGCTCCTCATATTTTTCACATATTTTGAAGCTCTTCATATTTTTCACACCTTTTCAGGCTCTTCATTTTTTTCAACACTACTTGTTGCTCCTCCTATTTTTTAGACCGTTTCATGCTCATCTAATTTGTGACACTTTTGAAGCTCTTCATATTTTTTACACCTTTTGAGGCTCTTCATATTTTTCACATTTTTGAAGCTCTTCATATTTTTCACACGATTTCAGACTCTTCATGTATTTCAACACCACTTCATGCTCCTGCTATTTATCATACCGTTGCATACTCCTCATATTTTTGACATGTTTTGAGGCTCTTCATATTTTTCACACCTTTTCAGGCTCTTCATGTTTTTGAACTACGCTTCATGCTCCTCGTATTTTTTCGACCGTATCATGCTCCTCATATTTTTCACACCTTTTGAAGCTCTTCATATTTTTCTCACCTTTTCATTCTCTTCATGATTTTCAACAGCATTTCATGCTCCTCCTATTTTTCAGACCGTTTCATGCTCATCTCATTTTTGACACCTTTTCAAGCTCTTCATATTTTTCAAACCTTTTGAAGCTCTTCATATTTTTCACATTTTTGAAGCTCTTCATATATTTCACACCTTTACAGGCTCTTCTTTTTTTTCAACACCACTTCATGCTCCTCCTATTTTTCAGACCGTTTCATGCTCATCTCATTTTTGACACCTTTTGAAGCTCTTCATATTTTTCACAACTTTGAAGCTCTTCATATTTTTCTAACATTTTCAGGCTCTTCACTTTTTTGAACAAGGCTTCATGCTCCTCGTATTTTTGACACCTTTTGAAGCTCCTCATATTTTTCACACCTTTTGAAGCTCTTCATATTTTTCATACCTTTTGAAGCTCTTCATGTATTTCATACCTTTTCAGGCTCTTCATGATTTTCAACACCGCTTCATGCTCCTCCTATTTTTCAGACCGTTTCATGCTCATCTCATTTTTGACACCATTTGAAGCTCTTCATATTTTTCACACCTTTTGAAGCTGTTCTTATTTTTCTTATTTTTGAAGCTCTTCATATTTTCACACGTTTTCAGACTCTTCATGTTTTTCAACACCGCTTCATGCTCCTGCTATTTTTCAGACCGTTTCATCCTCCTCATATTTTTGACAGGTTTTTGAGGCTTTTCATATTTTTAACACCCATTCAGGTTCTTCATGTTTTTGAACACCGTTTCATAATCTTCCTATTTTTCAGACCGTTTCATGCTCCTCATATTTTTGACACCTTTTTAAGCTCTTCATATTTTTCACACTTTTTCAGGCTCTTCATGTTTTTAAACACCGCTTCATGCTTCTTATATTTTTCAGACCGTTTCATGCTCCTCATATTTTTGACACCTTTTGAAGCTCTTCATATTTTTCACACCTTTTCAGGCTCTTCATGTTTTTCAACAATGCTTCATGCACCTCCTATATTTCAGAACGTTTCATGCTCCTCATATTTTTGACACCTTTTGAAGCTCTTCATATTTTTGACACCTTTTGAAGCTCTTCATTTTTTTCACACCTTTTAAAGCTCTTCATATTTTTCACACGTTTTCAGGCTCTTCATGTTTTTCAACACCACTTCATGCTCCTCCTATTTTTTTGACAGTTTCATGCTCCTCATATTTTTCACACCTTTTGAAGCTCTTCATATTTTTCACACCTATTCAGGCTCGTCATGTTTTTGAACACCGCTTCATGCACCTCCTATTTTTCAGACCGTTTCATGCTCCTCATATTTTTGACAGATTTTGAAGCTTTTCATATTTTTCACACCTGTTCAGGCTCTTCAAATTTTTCAACACCACTTCATGCTCCTCCTTTTTGCAGACCTTTTCATGCTCCTCATATTTTTGACACCTTTTGATGATCCTCATATTTTTCACACCTTTTCAGTCTCTTCTTTTTTTTTCAACACCACTTCATGGTCCTACTATTTTTCAAACCGTTTCATGCTCATCTCATTTTTGACACCTTTTGAAGCTTTTCATATTTTTCACAACTTTTCAGGCTCTTCATGTTTTTGAACACCGCTTCATGCTCCTCCTATTTTTGAGACCGTTTCATGCTCCTCATATTTTTGACACCTTTTGAAGCTCTTCATACTTTTCACATTTTTGAAGATCTTCATATTTTTCACACGATTTCAGACTCTTCCTGTTTTTTAACACCGCTTCATGCTCCTGCTATTTATCATACCGTTTCATACTTCTCATATTTTTGACACGTTTTGAGGCTCTTCATATTTTTCACACCTTTTCAGGCTCTTCATGTTTTTGAACACCGCTTCATGCTCCTCCTATTTTTCAGACCGTTTCATGCTCCTCATATTTTTCACACATT
Source organism: Dama dama (assembly GCF_033118175.1). Taxonomy (NCBI): domain Eukaryota; kingdom Metazoa; phylum Chordata; class Mammalia; order Artiodactyla; family Cervidae; genus Dama; species Dama dama. Next base: position 172,221 of record NW_026870993.1, on the reverse strand, counting down.
TTGAAGCTGTTCATATTTTTCACACCTTTTCAGGCTCTTCATATTTTTCAACACCGCTTCATGCTCCTCCTATTTTTAAGACCGTTTCATGCTCCTCTTGTATTTCACACCTTTTGAAGCTCTTCACATTTTTCACACCTTCTCAGGCTCTTCATGTTTTTCAACACCGCTTTATGCTTCTCCTATTTTTCAGACCATTTCATGCTCCTCATATTTTTGACACCATTGGAAGCTCTTCATTTTTTTCACACCTTTTCAGGCTCTTCATGTTTTTCAACACCGTTTCATAATCCTCCTATTTTTCAGACCTTTTCATGCTCCTCATAATTTGACACCTTTTGAATCTCTTCATATTTTTCACACCTTTTCAGGCTCTTCATGTTTTTCAACACCGATTCATGATCCTCCTATTTTCAGAAGGTTTCATGCTTTTCATATTATTGACACCTTTTGAAGCTCTTCATATTTTTCACAATTTTCAGGCTCTTCATGTTTTTCAACACCACTTCATGCTCCTCCTATTTTTCAGACCGTGTCATGCTCCTCATATTTTTGACACGTTTAGAAGCTCTTCATATTTTTCACACTTTTCAGGCTCTTCACGTTTTTCAACACCTCTTCATGCTCCTCCTAATTTTCAGACCGTTTCAAGCTCTTCTCATTTTTGACACCTTTTGAAGCTCTTCATATTTTTCAAACCTTTTGAATCTCTTCATATTTTTCACATTTTTGAAGCTTTTCATATTTTTCACACGATTTCAGACTCTTCCTGTTTTCAACACCGCTTCATACTCCTGCTATTTATCATACCGTTTCATACTTCTCATATTTTTGACACGTTTTGAGGCTCTTCATATTTTCCACACCTTTTCAGGCTCTTCATGTTTTTGAACACCGTTTCATAATCCTCCTATTTTTCAGACCATTTCATGCTCCTCATAATTTGACACCTTTTGAATCTCTTCATATTTTTCACACCTTTTCAGGCTCTTCATGTTTTTCAACACCGATTCATGATCCTCCTATTTTCAGAAGGTTTCATGCTTTTCATATTTTTGACACCTTTTGAAGCTCTTCATATTTTTCACAATTTTCAGGCTCTTCATGTTTTTCAACACCACTTCATGCTCCTCCTATTTTTCAGACCGTGTCATGCTCCTCATATTTTTGACACGTTTAGAAGCTCTTCATATTTTTCACACTTTTCAGGCTCTTCACGTTTTTCAACACCTCTTCATGCTCCTCCTAATTTTCAGACCGTTTCAAGCTCTTCTCATTTTTGACACCTTTTGAAGCTCTTCATATTTTTCAAACCTTTTGAATCTCTTCATATTTTTCACATTTTTGAAGCTTTTCATATTTTTCACACGATTTCAGACTCTTCCTGTTTTCAACACGGCTTCATACTCCTGCTATTTATCATACCGTTTCATACTTCTCATATTTTTGACACGTTTTGAGGCTCTTCATATTTTCCACACCTTTTCAGGCTCTTCATGTTTTTGAACACCGTTTCATAATCCTCCTATTTTTCAGACCGTTTCATGCTCCTCATATTTTTGACACGTTTTGAAGCTCTGCATATTTTTCACACCTTCTCAGGCTCTTCATGTTTTTCAACTCCGCTTCATGCTCCTCCTATTTTTCAGACCGTTTCATGCTCCTCATATTATTCACTCCTATTGAAGCTCTTCATATTTTGCACACCTTTTAAGACTCTTCATGTTTTTGAACACCACTTCATGCTCCTCCTATTTTTCAGAGTGTTTCATGCTTCTTATGTATTTCACACCTGTTGAAGCTCTTCATATTTTTCACACCTTTTCAGGCTCTTCATGTTTTTCCACACCACTTCATGCTTCTCCCATTTTTCAGACCTTTTCATGCTCCTCATAATTTGACACCTTTTGAAGCTCTTTATATTTTTCACACCTTTTCAGGCTCTTCATGTTTTTCAACACCAATTCATGATCCTCCTATTTTTCAGAAGGTTTCATTCTCCTCATATTTTTGACACCTTTTGAAGCTCTTCATGTTTTTCACACCTTTCAGGCTCTTCATGTTTTTCAACACCACTTCATGCTCCTCCATTTTTGCAGACCGTTTCATGTTACTCATATTTTTGACACCTTTTGAAGCTCTTCATATTTCTCACACCTTTTCAGGCTCTTCATGTTTTTCAACAACGCTTCATGCTCCTCCGATTTTTCAGACCGTTTCATGCTCCTGATATTTTTGACACCTTTTGAAGCTCTTCATATTTTTCACACCTTTTCAGGCTCTTCATGTTTTTCAACACCACTTCATGCTCCTCCTATTTTTCAGACCGTGTCATGCTCCTCATATTTTTGACACCTTTAGAAGCTCTTCATATTTTTCACACTTTTCAGGCTCTTCATGTTTTTCAACACCGCTTCATGCTCCTCCTAATTTTCAGACCGTTTGAAGCTCTTCTCATTTTTGACACCTTTTGAAGCTCTTCATATTTTTCAAACCTTTTGAATCTCTTCATATTTTCACATTTTTGAAGCTTTTCATAATTTTCACACGATTTCAGACTCTTCCTGTTTTCAACACCGCTTCATGCTCCTGCTATTTATCATACCATTTCATACTTCTCATATCTTTGACACGTTTTGAGACTCTTCACATTTTCCACACCTTTTCAGGCTCTTCATGTTTTTGAACACCGTTTCATAATCCTCCTATTTTTCAGACCGTTTCATGCTCCTCATATTTTTGACACGTTTTGAAGCTCTTCATATTTTTCACACCTTGTCAGGCTCTTCATGTTTTTCAACACCGTTTCATGCTCCTCCTATTTTTCAGTCCGTTTCATGCTCCTCATATTTTTGACACCTTTTGAAGCTCTTCATATTTCTCACACCTTTTCAGGTTCTTCATGTTTTTCAACACCGCGTCATGCTCCTCCTATTTTTCAGACCGTTTCATGCTCATCTCATTTTTCACACCTTTTGAAGCTCTTCATATTTTTCACATCTTTTGAAGCTGTTCATATTTTTCACACTTTTTCAGGCTCTTCATGTTTTTGAACACCGCTTCATGCTCCTACTATTTTTCAGACCGTTTCATGCTCCTCATATATTTCACACCTTTTGAAGCTCTTCATATTTTTCACACCTTTTCAGGCTCTTCATGTTTTTGAACACCGCTTCATGCTCCTACTATTTTTCAGACCGTTTAAACCTCCTCATGTATTTCACACCTTTTGAAGCTCTTCATATTTTTCACACCTTTTCATGCACTTCATGTGTTTGAATATCATTTCATGCTCCTCCTATTTTGCAGACCGTTTCATTCTTCTCATATTTTTGACACCTTTTGAAGCTCTTCATATATTTCACACCTTTTCAGGCTTTTCATTTTTTTCAACACCACTTCATCCTCCTCCTATTTTTAAGACCGTTTCATGCTCCTAATATTTTTGACACCTTTTGAAGCTCTTCATATTTTTCACACCTTTTCAGGCTCTTCATGTTTTTCCACACCACTTCATGCTTCTCCTATTTTTCAGACCGTTTCATGCTCCTCATGAATTTCACACCTTTTGAAGCTCTTCATATTTTTCACACCTCTTCAGTCTCTTCTTTTTTTTCAACACCACTTCATGCTCCTCCTATTTTTCAGACCGTTTCATGCTCATCTCATTTTTGACACCTTTTAAAGCTTTTCATATTTTTCACAACTTTTTAGTCTCTTCATGTTTTTGAACACGGCTTCATGCTCCTCCTCTTTTTCACAATTTCATGCTCCTCAAGTATTTCACACCTTTTGAAGCTCTTCATATTTTTGACAACTTTTCAGGCTCTTCATGTTTTTGAACACCGCTTCATGATCCTCCTATTTTTCAGACCGTTTCCTGCTCTTCATATTTTTGACACCTTTTGAAGCTCTTCAGATTTTTCACACCTTTTCATGCTCTTCATGTTTTCCAACACCGTTTCATGCTGATTCTATTTTTCAGACCATTTCATGCTCCTCATATTTTTCACACCTTTTGAAGCTCTTCATATTTTTCACACCTTTCAGGCTCTTCATGTTTTTCGACATTGTTTCATGCTGCTTCTATTTTTCAGACCGTTACATGAGCCTCATATTTTTCACACCTTTTGAAGATGTTCATATTTTTCACACGTTTTCAGGCTCTACATGTTTTTGAACACAGCTTCATGCTACTCCTATATTTCAGACCGTTTCATGCTCATCTCATTTTTGACATCTTTGAAGCTCATCATATTTTTCACACCTTTTGAAGATCTTCATATTTTTCACTCCTTTTCAGGCTCTTCATGTTTTTCAACACCATTTCATGCTGCTTTTATTTTTCAGACCGTTTAATGCTCCTTATGTATTTCACACATTTTGAAGCTTTTCATATTTTTCACACCTTTTCAAGCTCTTCATGTTTTTCAACACCGTTTCATGCTGATTTTATTTTTCAGACCATTTCATGCTCCTCATATTTTTCACACCTTTTGAGCTCTTAATATTTTTCACACCTTTTCAGGCTCTTCATGTTTTGAACACATCTTCATGCTCCTCCTATTTTTCAGACCGTTTCATTCTCCTCATATTTTTGAAGCCTTTTGAAGCTCTTCATATTTTTCACACCTTTTCAGGCTCTTCATGTTTTTCAACACCGTTTCATGATCCTCCTATTTTACAGACCGTTTCATGCTCATCTCATTTTTGACACCTTTTGAAGCTTTTCATATTTTTCACAACTTTTTAGGCTCTTCATGTTTTTGAACACGGCTTCATGCTCCTCCTATTTTTCAAACTTTTTGAAGCTCTTCATGTTTTTCACACCTTATCAGCCTCTTCATGTTTTTGAACACCTCTTCATGCTACTCCTATTTTTCAGATCTTTTCATGCTCCTCATGTATTTCACACCTTTTGAAGCTCTTCATATTTTTCACACCTTTTCAGGCTCTTCATGTTTTTGAACACCGCTTCATGCTCCTACTATTTTTCAGACCGTTTAAACCTCCTCATGTATTTCACACCTTTTGAAGCTCTTCATATTTTTCACACCTTTTCATGCACTTCATGTGTTTGAATATCATTTCATGCTCCTCCTATTTTGCAGACCGTTTCATTCTTCTCATATTTTTGACACCTTTTGAAGCTCTTCATATATTTCACACCTTTTCAGGCTTTTCATTTTTTTCAACACCACTTCATCCTCCTCCTATTTTTAAGACCGTTTCATGCTCCTAATATTTTTGACACCTTTTGAAGCTCTTCATATTTTTCACACCTTTTCAGGCTCTTCATGTTTTTCCACACCACTTCATGCTTCTCCTATTTTTCAGACCGTTTCATGCTCCTCATGAATTTCACACCTTTTGAAGCTCTTCATATTTTTCACACCTCTTCAGTCTCTTCTTTTTTTTCAACACCACTTCATGCTCCTCCTATTTTTCAGACCGTTTCATGCTCATCTCATTTTTGACACCTTTTAAAGCTTTTCATATTTTTCACAACTTTTTAGTCTCTTCATGTTTTTGAACACGGCTTCATGCTCCTCCTCTTTTTCACAATTTCATGCTCCTCAAGTATTTCACACCTTTTGAAGCTCTTCATATTTTTGACAACTTTTCAGGCTCTTCATGTTTTTGAACACCGCTTCATGATCCTCCTATTTTTCAGACCGTTTCCTGCTCTTCATATTTTTGACACCTTTTGAAGCTCTTCAGATTTTTCACACCTTTTCATGCTCTTCATGTTTTTCAACACCGTTTCATGCTGATTCTATTTTTCAGACCATTTCATGCTCCTCATATTTTTCACACCTTTTGAAGCTCTTCATATTTTTCACACCTTTCAGGCTCTTCATGTTTTTCGACATTGTTTCATGCTGCTTCTATTTTTCAGACCGTTACATGAGCCTCATATTTTTCACACCTTTTGAAGATGTTCATATTTTTCACACGTTTTCAGGCTCTACATGTTTTTGAACACAGCTTCATGCTACTCCTATATTTCAGACCGTTTCATGCTCATCTCATTTTTGACATCTTTGAAGCTCATCATATTTTTCACACCTTTTGAAGATCTTCATATTTTTCACTCCTTTTCAGGCTCTTCATGTTTTTCAACACCATTTCATGCTGCTTTTATTTTTCAGACCGTTTAATGCTCCTTATGTATTTCACACATTTTGAAGCTTTTCATATTTTTCACACCTTTTCAAGCTCTTCATGTTTTTCAACACCGTTTCATGCTGATTTTATTTTTCAGACCATTTCATGCTCCTCATATTTTTCACACCTTTTGAGCTCTTAATATTTTTCACACCTTTTCAGGCTCTTCATGTTTTGAACACATCTTCATGCTCCTCCTATTTTTCAGACCGTTTCATTCTCCTCATATTTTTGAAGCCTTTTGAAGCTCTTCATATTTTTCACACCTTTTCAGGCTCTTCATGTTTTTCAACACCGTTTCATGATCCTCCTATTTTACAGACCGTTTCATGCTCATCTCATTTTTGACACCTTTTGAAGCTTTTCATATTTTTCACAACTTTTTAGGCTCTTCATGTTTTTGAACACGGCTTCATGCTCCTCCTATTTTTCAAACTTTTTGAAGCTCTTCATGTTTTTCACACCTTATCAGCCTCTTCATGTTTTTGAACACCTCTTCATGCTACTCCTATTTTTCAGATCTTTTCATGCTCCTCATGTATTTCACACGTTTTGAAGCTCTTCATATTTTTCACACCTTTTCAGACTCTTCATGTTTTTGAACACTGCTTCATGCTCCTCCTATTTTTCAGACCGTTTCAAGCTCCTCATATTTTTGACACCTTTTGAAGCTCTTCATATTTTTCACACCTTTTCAGTCTCTTCATGTTTTTCAACTCCACTCATGCTCCTCCTCTTTTTGTGACCTTTTCATGCTCCTCATATTTTTGACACCTTTGGAAGCTCTTCATATTTTTCACACCTTTTGATGCTCTTCATATTTTTCACAGCTTTTCAGGGTCTTCAAGTTTTTCAACACCGTTTCATTCTCCTCCTATTTTTCAGACCGTTTCATGCTCATCTCATTTTTGACACCTTTTGAAGCTCTTCATATTTTTCACACCTTTTGAAGCTCTTCATATTTTACACGTTTTCAGGCTCTTCAAGTTTTTCAACATCGCTTCATGCTCCTCCTATTTTTCAGACCGTTTCATGCTCCTCATATTTTTGACACGTTTTGAAGCTCTTCATAATTTTCACACCATTTTAGGCTCTTCATGTTTTTGAACACCGTTTCATGCTCCTCGTATTTTTCACACCTTTTAAAGCTCTTCATATTTTCACACCTTTTCAGGCTCTCATGTTTTTGAACACAGCTTCATGCTCCTCCTATTTTTTATACCGTTTCATGATACTCATGTATTTCATACCTTTTGAAGGTCTTCATATTTTTCACACCTTTTCAGGCTGTACATGTTTTTGAAGACCACTTCATGCTCCTCATCTTTTTCAGACCGTTTCATGCTCCTGATATTTTTCACACCGTTTGAAGCTCTTCATATTATTCACATGTTTTCAGATTCTTCATGTTTTTGATATCCGTTTCATGCTCCTCCTATTTTTCAGACCATTTCATGCTCCTCATATTTTTGACACCTTTTGAAGCTCTTCACATTTATCACACCTTTTCAGGCTCTTCATGTTTTTCAACACCGCTTCATGATCCTCCTATATTTCAGAGCGTTTCATGCTCCTCATATTTTTGACACCTTTTGAAGCTCTTCACATTTTTCACACCTTTTCTGGCTCTTCATGTTTTTCAACACCGCTTCGTGCTCCTCCTATTTTTCAGATCGTTTCAGGCTCCGCATATTTTTTACTCCTTTTGAAGCTCTTCATATTTTTCACACGTTTTCAGGCCCTTCATGTTTTTGAGCACCGCTTCATGCTCCTCCTATTTTTCAAACCTTTTGAAGCTCTTCATGTTTTTCACACCTTATCAGCCTCTTCATGTTTTTGAACATCTCTTCATGCTCCTCATATTTTTGACAATTTTATAAGCTCTTCATATTTTTCACACTTTTTCAGGCTCTTCATGTTTTTGAACACCGCTTCTTGCTCCTCCTATTTTTCAAACCTTTTGAAGCTCCTCATATTTTTCACACGTTTTCAGGCCCTTCATGTTTTTGAACAACACTTCATGCTCCTCCTACTTTTCAGACTTTTTCATGCTCATCTCTTTTTTGACACCTTTTCAGGGTCTTCATATTTTTCAAACTTTTGAAGATCTTCATATTTTTCACACTTTTTCAGGCTCTTCATGTTTTGAACACTGCTTCATGCTCCTCCTATTTTTCAGACCGTTTCATTCTCCTCATGTTTTTCACACCTTTTGAAGCTCTTCATAATTTTCACACCTTTTCATGCTCTTCATGTTTTTGAACACCGTTTCATGCTCGTCCTATTTTTCAGACCATTTCAAGCTCCTCATATTTTTGAAACCTTTTGAAACTCTTCATATTTTTCACACCTTTTCAGGCTTTTCATGTATTTGAACATCGCTTCATGCTCCTCACATTTCTCACACCTTTTGAAGCTCTTCATATTTTTCTCACCTTTTCAGGCTCCTCATGTTTTTGAACACCGCTTCATGCTCCTCAATTTTTCAGACCGTTTCATGATCCTCATGTATTTCACACCTTTTGAACCTCTTCATATTTTTCACACCTTTTCAATGTCTTCATGTTTTTGAACACTGTTTCATGCTGCTCCTGTTTTTCAGACCATTTCATGATACTCATATTTTTGACACCTTTTGAAGCTCTTCATATTTTTCACACCTTTTCAGGCTCTTCAGGTTTTTGAACACCTCTTCATGCTCCTCCTATTTTTCAGACCGTTTCATGCTCCTCATGTATTTCACACCTTTGGAAGCTGTTCATATTTTTCACACCTTTTCAGGCTCTCCATGTTTCTGAACACCACTTCCTGCACCTCCTATTTTTGAGGCCGTTTCATGCTCATCTCATTTTAGACACCTTCTGAAGCTCTTCATTTTTTTCACACCTTTTGAGCTCTTCATATTCTTCACACGTTTTCAGGCTCTTCATGTATTTCAATAACGCTTCTTACTCCTCCTATTTTTCAGACCGTTTCATGCTCCTCATATTTTTGACATCTTTTGAAGCTCTTCACATATTTCACACATTTTCAGGCTTTTCATGTTTCTGAACACCGCTTCATCCTCCTCCTATTTTTCACACCTTTTGAAGCTCTTCATATTTTTCACAGCTTTTCAGGCTGCACATGTTTTTGAACACGACTTCATGCTCCTCATCTTTTTCAGTCTGTTTCATGCTCCTCATATTTTTCACACCGTTTGAAGCTCTTCATATTTTTCACACGTTTTCAGGCTCTTCATGTTTTTGATCACCGTTTCATGCTCCTCCTATTTTACAGACCGTTTCATGCTCCTCATATTTTTGACCATTTTATAAGCTCTTCATATTTTTCACACTTTTTTAGGCTCTTCATGTTTTTTAACACCGCTTCATGCTCCTCCTATTTTTCAAACTTTTTGAAGCTCTTCATGTTTTTCACACCTTATCAGCCTCTTCATGTTTTTGAACACCTCTTCATGCTACTCCTATTTTTCAGACCTTTTCATGCTCCTCATGTATTTCACACGTTTTGAAGTTCTTCATATTTTTCACACCTTTTCAGACTCTTCATGTCTTTGAACACTGCTTCATGCTCCTCTTATTTTTCAGACCGTTTCAAGCTCCTCATATTTTTGACACCTTTTGAAGCTCTTCATATTTTTCACACCTTTTCAGTCTCTTCATGTTTTTCAACTCCACTCATGCTCCTCCTCTTTTTCTGACCTTTTCATGCTCCTCATATTTTTGACACCTTTGGCAGCTCTTCATATTTTTCACACCTTTTGAAGCTCTTCATATTTTTCACAGCTTTTCAGGGTCTCAAGTTTTTCAACATCGTTTCATTCTCCTCCTATTTTTCAGACCGTTTCATGCTCATCTCATTTTTGTCTCCTTTTGAAGCTCTTCATATTTTTCACACCTTTTGAAGCTCTTCATATTTTACACGTTTTCAGGCTCTTCAAGTTTTTCAACATCGCTTCATGCTCCTCTTATTTTTCAGACCGTTTCATACTCCTCATATTTTTGACACGTTTTGAGGCTCTTCATAATTTTCACACCATTTTAGGCTCTTCATGTTTTTGAACACCGTTTCATGCTCCTCGTATTTTTCACACCTTTTAAAGCTCTTCATATTTTTCACAACTTTTCAGGCTCTTCATGTTTTTGAACACCACTTCATGCTCCTCCTATTTTTCAGAGAGTTTCGTGCTCCTCATGTATTTCACACCTTTTGAAGCTCTTCATATTTTTCAACATCGTTTCATGCTGCTTCTATTTTTCAGGCCGTTTCATGCTCCTCATATTTTACATACCTTTTGAAGCTCTTCATATTTTTCACACTTTTCAGGCTCTTCATGTTTTTCAACACCATTTCATGCTGCATCTATTTTTCAGACCGTTTCATGCTCCTCATATTTTTCACACCTTTTGAAGCTCTTCATATTTTTCACACCTTTTCAGGCTCTTCATGTGTTTGAACACTGTTTCAAGCTCCTCCTCTTTTTCACACCGTTTCATGCCCCTCATAATTTTGATCCCTTTTGAAGCTTTTCATATTTTTCACACCTTTTCAGGCTCTTCATGTTTTTGAACACAGTTTCATACTCCTCCTATTTTTCAGCCCAATTAATGCTCCTCATATTTTTCACACCTTTGGAAGCACTTCATATTTTTTCACACCTTTTCTGGCTCTTCACTTTTATCAACACCGCTTCATGCTCCTCCTATTTTTCAGACCGTTTCATGCTCCTCATATTTTTCACACCTTTGGAAGCACTTCATATTTTTTCACACCTTTTCAGGCTCTTCATGTTTTTCAACACCGCTTAATGCTCCTCATATTTTTCAGACCGTTTCATGCTCCTCATATTTTTGACACCTTTTGAAGCTCTTCCTATATTTCACACCTTTTCAGGCTCTTCATGTTTTTGAACACCTTTTCATGCTCCTTCTACTTTTCAGACCGTTTCATGCTACTCATATTTTTCACACCTTTTGAAGCTCTTCATTTTTTTCACACCTTTTCAAGCTCTTCATGTTTTTCAACACCGTTTCATATTCCTCCTATTTTTCAGACCATTTCATGCTCCTCATATTTTTGACAGCTTCTGAAGCTCTTCATATATTTCACATCTTTTCAGGCTCTTCATGTTTTTCAACACCTCTTCATGCACCTCCTATATTTCAGACCGTTTCATGCTCCTCATAATTTTGACACCTTTGAAGCTCTTCATATTTTTCAAACCTTTTCAGGCTCTTTATGTTTTTCAACACCTCTTCATGCACCTCCTATATTTCAGACCCTTTCTTACTCCTCATATTGTTGACACCTTTAGAAACTCTTCATATCTTTCACACCTTTTCAGGCGCTTCATGTTTTTCAACACCGCTTCATGCTCCTCCTATTTTTCAGACAGTTTCATGCTCATCTCATTTGACACCTTTTGAAGCTCTTCATATTTTTCACACCTTTTGAAGCTCTTCCTATTTCTCACACTTTCTCAGGCTCTTCATGTTTTTCAACACCGCTTGATGCTCCTCCTATTTTTCAGACCGTTTCATGCTCCTCATATTTTGACACCTTTTGAAGTTCTTCATATATTTCACACCTTTTAAGGCTCTTCATGTTTTTGAACACCGCTTCATGCTCCTCCTATTTTTCAGACCGTTTCATGCTCAACATATTTTTGACACCTTTTGAAGCTCTTCATATTTTTCACACCTTTTCAGGCTCTTAATATTTTTCACACGTTTTCATGCCCTTCATATTTTTCATCACCGCTTCATGCTCCTCCTATTTTTCAGACCGTTTCATGCTCCTCATATTTTTGACACCTTTTGAAGCTCTTCATATTTTTCACACCTTTTGAAGCTCTTCATATTTTTCACACGTTTTCATGCCCTTCATGTTTTTCATCACCGCTTCATGCTCCTCCTATTTTTCAGACCGTTTCATGCTCCTCATATTTTTGACACCTTTTGAAGCTCTTCATATTTTTCACACCTTTTCAGGCTCTTCATTTTTTTCAAAGCTACTTCTTGCTCCTCCAATTTTTCAGACCGTTTCATGCTCATTTAATTTTTGACACCTTTTGAAGCTTTGCATATTTTTCAAAACTTTTCATGCTCTTCATGTTTTTGAACACCGTTTCATGCTCCTCCTATTTTTCAGACCGTTTCAGGCTCCTCATATTTTTCAGATCTTTTTATGGTCCTCATATTTTTGACACCTTTTGAAGCTCTTCATATTTTTCACACCTTTTCAGGCTCTTCATGTTTTTCAACGCCGCTTCATGCTCCTCCTATTTTTCAGACCGTTTCATGCACTTCATATTTTTGACACCTTTTGAAGCTTCATATATTTCACACCATTTCTGGCTCTTCATGTTTTTCTATACCGCTTCATTCTCCTCCTAATTTTAAGACTGTTTCATGCTCTTCATAATTTTGGCACCTTTTGAAGCTCTTCATATTTTTCACACCTTTTCAGGCTCTTCATGTTTTTCAACACCGCTTCATGCTCGTCCTATTTTTCAGACCGTTTCATTCTCCTCATATTTTTGACACCTTTTAAAGCTCTTCATATTTTTCACACCTTTTCAGGCTCTTCACGTTTTTCAACACCGCTTCATGTTCCTTCTATTTTTCAGACCGTTTCATGCATTTCATATTTTTGACTCCTTTTAAGTTCTTCATATATTTCACACATTTTCAGGCTCTTCATGTTTTTCAACACCGTTTCATGCTCCTCCTATTTATGAGACCATTTCATGCTCCTCCTATTTTTCAGACAGATTCATGCTCTTCATATTTTTGACACCTTTTGAAGCTCTTCATATATTTCACACCTTTTCAGGCTCTTCATGTTTTTGAACACCGCTTCATGCTCCTCCTATTTTTCAGACCGTTTCATGCTCGTCATATTTTTCACACCTTTTAAAGCTCTTCTTATTTTTCACACCTTTTCAGGCTCTTCATGTTTTTCAACACCACTTCATGCTACTGCTATTTTTCAGACCGTTTAATACTCCTCAAATTTTTGACATTTTTTAAGGCTCTTCATATTTTTCACACCTTTTGACGCTCTTCATGTTTTTGAACACAGTTTCATGAGCCTCCTATTTTTCAGAAAGTTTCATGCTCCTCATATTTTTGACACCTTTTAAACCTCTTCATATTTTTCACACCTTTTCAGGCTCTTCATGTTTTTCAACACCGGTTCATGTTCCTCCTCTTTTTCAGAAAGTTTCATGCTCCTCATATTTTTGAAACCTTTTGAAGCTCTTCATATTTTTCTCACATTTTCAGGCTCTTCCTGTTTTTCAACACCATTTCATCCTCCTCTTATTTTTCAGACCGTTTCATGTTGCTCCTATTTTTCAGACCGTTTCATGATCCTCGTATTTTTGAAAACTTTTGAAGCTCTTCATATTTTTCACACCTCTTCAGGCACTTCATGTTTTTCAGCTCCACTTCATGCTCCTCCTATTTTTCAGACCGTTTCATGCTCCTCCTATTTTTCATACCGTTTCATGCTCCTCACATTTTTGACAGCTTTTGAAGCTCTTCACATTTTTCTCACCTTTTCAGGCTCTTCATGTTTTTGAACTCCGATTCATGCTCCTCCTATTTTTCAGACCGTTTCATGCTCCTCCTATTTTTCATACCGTTTCATGCTCCTCATATACCTGACAGCTTTTGAAGCTGTTCATATTTTTCACACCTTTTCAGGCTCTTCATGTTTCTATACACCGCTTCATGCTCCTCCTATTTTTCTGACCGTTTCATGCTCCTCATATGTTTGACACCTTTTGAAGCTCTTCATATTTTTCAAACATTTTCAGGCTCTTCAAGTTTTTCAACACCACTTCATGCTCCTCCTATTTTTCAGACCGCTTCATGCTCATCTCATTTTTTACACCTTTTGATGCTCCTCATATTTTTCACGCCTTTTGAAGCTCTTCATATTTTTCACAACTTTTCAGGCTCATGAAGTTTTTGAACACCGCTTCATGTTCCTCGTATTTTTCAGACCTTTTCATGCTCCTCATATTTTTAACAATTTTGGAAGCTCTTCATATTTTTCACACCTTTTCAGGCTCTTATTGTTTTTGAACACCGCTTCATGCTCCTCCTATTTTTCAGACCGTTTCATGCTCCTCCTATTTTTCATACCGTTTCATGCTCCTCATATTTTTGACACGTTTTGGGGCTCTCATATTTTTCACACCATTCCAGGCTCTTCATATTTTTGAACACCGTTTCATGCTCCTCCTATTTTTCAGACCGTTTCATGCTCCTCATATTTTTGACACCTTTTGAAGCTCTTCATATTTTTCATACCTTTTCAGGCTCTCCATATTTTTGAACAATGCTTCATGCTCCTCCTATTTTTGAGACCGTTTCATGCTCCTCATATTTTTGACACCTTTTGAAGCTCTTCTTATTTGTCACAACTTTTCAGGTTCTTCATGTTTTTGAACACCGCTTTATCCTCCTCCTATTTTTCAGACCGTTCCCTGCTCTTCATATTTTTCAAACCTTTTGAAGCTCTTCATATTTTTCACACCTTTTCAGGCTCTTCATGTTTTTAAACACCGCTTCATGCTTCTTCTGTTTTTCAGACCGTTTCATGTTCCTCATATTTTTGACACCTTTTGAAGCTCTTCATATTTGTCACACCTTTTCAGGCTCTTCATGTTTTTGAACACCGCTTTATCCTCCTCCTATTTTTCAGACCGTTCCCTGCTCTTCATATTTTTCAAACCTTTTGAAGCTCTTCATATTTTTCACACCTTTTCAGGCTCTTCATGTTTTTAAACACCGCTTCATGCTCCTTCTGTTTTTCAGACCGTTTCATGTTCCTCATATTTTTGACACCTTTTGAAGCTCTTCATATTTTTCATACCTTTTCAGGCTCTCCATATTTTTGAACACCGCCTCATGCTCCTCCTATTTTTGAGACAGTTTCATGCTCCTCATATTTTTGACACCTTTTGAAGCTCTTCATATTTGTCACACCTTTTCAGGCTCTTCATGTTTTTGAACACCGCTTTATCCTCCTCCTATTTTTCAGACCGTTCCATGCTCTTCATATTTTTCAAAACTTTTGAAGCTCTTCATATTTTTCACACCTTTTCAGGCTCTTCAAGTTTTTAAACACCGCTTCATGCTCTTCCTATTTTTCAGACCGTTTCATGCTCCTCATATTTTTCCCAGCTTTTGATGCCGTTCTATTTCTCACACCTTTTCAGGCTCTTCATGTTTTTCAGCACCACTTCATGCTCGTCCTATTTTTCAGACCGTTTCAGGCTCCTCATATTTTTCACACCTTTTGAAGCCGTTCTATTTCTCACACCTTTTCAGGCTCTTCATGTTTTTCACACCGTTTAATGATCCTCCTATTTTTCAGACCGTTTCATGCTCCTCATATTTTTGACACCTTTTGAAGCTCTTCATATTTGTCACCCCTTTTCAGGCTCTTCATTTTTTTGAACACCTCTTTATCCTCCTCCTTTTTTTCAGACCGTTCCATGCTCTTCATATTTTTCAAACCTTTTGAAGCTCTTCATATTTTTCACACCTTTTCAGGCTCTTCATGTTTTTGAACACAGCTTCATGCTCCTCCTATTTTTCAGACCGTTTCATTCTCCTCATGTTTTTGACACCTGTTGAAGCTCTTCACATTTTTCACACCTTTTCAGGCTCTTCACGATTTTCAACATCGCTTCATGATCCTCCTATTTTTCAGACCGTTTCATACTCTTCCTATTTTTGAGACTGTTTCAGGCTCCTCATATTTTTGAAAGGTTTTGAATATCTTCATATTTTTCACACCTTTTGAAGCTCTTCATATTTTTCACACCTTTTCAGGCTCGTTATGATTTTCAACAGAGCTTAATGCTCCTCCTATTTTTCAGACCGTTTCATGCTCATCTCATTTTTGACACCTTTTGAAGCTCTTCATATTTTTCACATTTTTGAAGCTCTTCATATTTTTCACACCTTTTCAGGCTCGTTATGATTTTCAACACAGCTTAATGCTCCTCCTATTTTTCAGACCGTTTCATGCTCATCTCAATTTGACACCTTTTGAAGCTCTTCATATTTTTCACACCTTTTGAAGCTCTTCATATTTTTCACACATTTTCAGGCTCTTCATGTTATTCAACACCGCTTCTTGCTCCTCCTATTTTTCCGACCGTTTCATGCTCCTCAATTTTTGACACGTTTTGAAGCTCTTCATATTTTTCACACCTTTTCAGGCTCTTCATGTTTTTCAACACCGGTTCATGCTCCTTCTATTTTTCAGAAAGTTTCATGCTCCTCATATTTTTGAAACCTTCTGAAGCTCTTCATATTTTTCTCACATTTTCAGGTTCTTCCTGTTTTTCAACACCATTTCATGCTCCTCTTATTTTTCAGCCCGTTTCATGCTCCTCCTATTTTTCAGACCGTTTCATGATCCTCATATTTTTGAAACCTTTTGAAGCTCTTCATATTTTTCACACCTTTTCAAGCTCTTCAAGATTTTCAACAACGCTTCATGCTCCTGCTTTTTTTCAGACCGTTTCGTGCTCATCATATATTTGACAGCTTTTGAAGCTCTTCATATTTTTCACACCTTTTCAGGCTCTTCATTTTTTTGAACACCACTTCATGCTCTTCCTTTTTTTCAGACCATTTATTTCTCCTCATATATTTGACACATTTTGAAGCTGTTCATACTTTTCACACCTTTTCAGGCTCTTCATGTTTTTGAACACCGCTTCATGCTCCTCCTATTTTTCAGACCGTTTCATGCTCGTCATATTTTTCACACCTTTTAAAGCTCTTCATATTTTTCACACCTTTTCAGGCTCTTCATGTTTTTCAACACCACTTCATGCTCCTGCTATTTTTCAGACCGTTTAATACACCTCAAATTTTTGACATTTTTTAAGGCTTTTCATATTTTCACACCTTGTCAGGCTCTTCATGTTTTTGAACACGGTTTCATGCTCCTCCTATTTTTCAGAAAGTTTCATGCTCCTCATATTTTTCACACCTTTTAAAGCTCTTCATATTTTTCACACCTTTTCAGGCTCTTCATGTTTTTCAACACCACTTCATGCTCCTGCTATTTTTCAGACCGTTTAATACACCTCAAATTTTTGACATTTTTTAAGGCTTTTCATATTTTCACACCTTTTCAGGCTCTTCATGTTTTTGAACATGGTTTCATGATCCTCCTATTTTTCAGAAAGTTTCATGCTCCTCATATTTTTGACACCTTTTAAACCTCTTCATATTTTTCACACCTTTTCAGGCTCTTCATGTTTTTCAACACCGGTTCATGCTCCTCCTCTTTTTCAGAAAGTTTCATGCTCCTCATATTTTTGAAACCTTTTGAAGCTCTTCATATTTTTCTCACATTTTCAGGCTCTTCCTGTTTTTCAACACCATTTCATGCTCCTTTTATTTTTCAGACCGTTCATGTTGCTCCTAATTTTCAGACCGTTTCATGATCCTCATATTTTTGAAACCTTTTGAAGCTCTTCATATTTTTCACACCTTTTCTTGCTCTTCAAGATTTTCAACAACGCTTCATGCTCCTCCTTTTTTTCAGACCGTTTCATGCTCATCTCATTTTTGACAGCTTTTGAAGCTCTTCATATTTTTCACACCTTTTCAGGCTCTTCATGTTTTTCAGCACCAGTTCATGCTCCTCCTATTTTTCAGACCGTTTCATGCTCATCTCATTTTTACACCTTTTGAAGCTCTTCATATATTTCATACCTTTTCAGGCACTTCATGTTTTTCAGCTCCACTTCATGCTCCTCCTATTTTTCAGACCGTTTCATGCTCCTCCTATTTTTCATACCGTTTCATGCTCCTCATATTTTTGACAGCTTTTGAAGCTCTTCATATTTTTCTCACCTTTTCAGGCTCTTCATGTTTTTGAACTCTGATTCATGCTCCTCCTATTTTTCAGACCGTTTCATGCTCCTCCTATTTTTCGTACCGTTTCTTGCTCCTCATATACCTGACAGCTTTTGAAGCTCTTCATATTTTTCACACCTTTTCAGGCTCTTCATGTTTCTGTACACCGCTTCATGCTCCTCCTATTTTTCTTTTTTTTTTTTTTGTATTTTATTTTATTTTATTTTATTTTTTTTTTAATTTTTATTATTATTATTTTTTTTTCCAGTGTGTTTTGTCATACATTGATATGAATCAGCCATGGATTTACATGTATTCCCAATCCCGATCCCCCCTCCCACCTCCCTCTCCACCCGATTCCTCTGGGTCTTCCCAGTGCACCAGGCCGGAGCACTTGTCTCGTGCATCCCACCTGGGCTGGCGATCTGTTTCACCATAGATAGTATACATGCTGTTCTTTTGAAATATCCCACCCTCACATTCTCCCACAAAGTTCAAAAGTCTGTTCTGTATTTCTGTGTCTCTTTTTCTGTTCTGCATATAGGGTTATCGTTATCACCTTTCTAAATTCCATATACATGTGTCAGTATGCTGTAATGTTCTTTATCTTTCTGGCTTACTTCACTCTGTATAAGGGGCTCCAGCTTCATCCATCTCATTAGGACTGGTTCAAATGAATTCTTTTTAATGGCTGAGTAATATTCCGTGGTGTATATGTACCACAGCTTCCTTATCCATTCATCTGCTGATGGGCATCTAGGTTGCTTCCATGTCCTGGCTATTATAAACAGTGCTGCGATGAACATTGGGGTGCACGTGTCTCTTTCAGATCTGGTTTCCTCAGTGTGTATGCCCAGAAGTGGTATTGCTGGGTCATATGGCAGTTCTATGTCCAGTTTTTTAAGAAATCTCCACACTGTTTTCCATAGCGGCTGTACTAGTTTGCATTCCCACCAACAGTGTAAGAGGGTTCCCTTTTCTCCACACCCTCTCCAGCATTTATTGCTTGTAGACTTTTGGATAGCAGCCATCCTGACTGGCGTGTAATGGTTCCTCATTGTGGTTTTGATTTGCATTTCTCTAATAATGAGCACCAAGGGAGAAACAACAAATAACACACAAAGGGATTCCCATAAGGATAACAGCTGATCTATCAATAGAAACCCTCCAGGCCAGAAGGGAATGGCAGGACGTACTGAAAGTAATGAAAGAGAATAACCTACAACCTAGATTACTGTATCCAGCAAGGATCTCATTCAGATATGAAGGAGAATTCAAAAGCTTTACAGATAAGCAAAAGCTGAGAGAATTCAGCACCACCAAACCAGCTCTTCAACAAATGCTAAAGGATCTACTCTAGACAGGAAATGCAGAAAGGTTTTATAAATGTGAACCCAAAACAACAAAGTAAATGGCAACAGGACCACACCTATCAATAATTACCCTAAATGTAAATGGGTTGAATGCCCCAACCAAAAGACAAAGATTGGCTGAATGGATACAAAAACAAGACCCCTATATATGCTGTCTACAAGAGACCCACCTCAAAACAAGAGACACATACAGACTAAAAGTGAAGGGCTGGAAAAAAATATTTCATGCAAACGGAGACCAAAAGAAAGCAGGAGTCGCAATACTCATATCAGATAAAATAGACTTTCAAATAAAGGAAGTGAAAAGAGACAAAGAAGGACACTACATAATGATCAAAGGATCAATCAAAAAAGAAGATATAACAATTATAAATATATATGCACCCAACATAGGAGCACCGCAATATGTACGGCAAACGCTAACAAGTATGAAAGAGGAAATTAATAGTAACACAATAATAGTGGGAGACTTTAATACCCCACTCACAACTATGGATAGATCAACTAAACAGAAAATTAACAAGGAAACACAAACCTTAAATGACACAATGGACCAGCTAGACCTAATTGATATCTATAGGACATTTCACCCCAAAACAATCAACTTCACCTTTTTCTCAAGTGCACACGGAACATTCTCCAGAATAGATCACATCCTGGGCCATAAATCTGGTCTTGGAAAATTCAAAAAAATTGAAATCATTCCAGTTATCTTTTCTGACCACAGTGCAGTAAGATTAGATCTCAATTACAGGGAAAAAATTGTTAAAACTTCAAACATATGGAGGCTAAATAACACGCTTCTGAATAACCAACAAATTATAGAAGAAATCAAAAAAGAAATCAAAATATGTATAGAAATGAATGAAAATGAAAACACAACAACCCAAAACCTATGGGACACTGTAAAAGCAGTGCTAAGGGGAAGGTTCATAGCATTACAGGCTTACATCAAGAAACAGGAAAACAACCAATTAAATAACCTAACTCTACACCTAAAGCAATTAGAGAAGGAAGAAATGAAGAACCCCAGAGTTAGCAGAAGGAAAGAAATCTTAAAAATCAGGGCAGAAATAAATGCAAAAGAAACTAAAGAGACCATAGCAAAAATCAACAAAGCTAAAAGCTGGTTTTTTGAAAAAATAAACAAAATTGACAAACCATTAACAAGACTCATTAAGAAACAAAGAGAGAAAAACCAAATTAACAAAATTAGAAATGAAAATGGAGAGCTCCTCCTATTTTTCAAACCGTCTCATGCTCCTCATATTTTTCACACCTTTTGAAGCTCTTCATATTTTGCACACCTTTTAAGGCTCTTCATGTTTTTCAACACCGCTTAATTCTCCTTCTATTTTTCAGACCGTTTCATGCTCCTCATAGTTTTGACACCTTTTGAATCTCTTCATATACTTCACACTTTTTCAGGCTCTTCATGTTTTTCACCAACACTTCATGCTCCTCCTATTTTATAGGCCATTTCATGCTCATCTCATTTTTGACACCGTTTGAAGTTCTTCATATTTTTCACACCTTTTGAAGCTCTTCATATTTTTCACACCTTTTGAAGCTGTTCATATTTTTCACACGTTTTCAGGCTCTTCATGTTTTTCAACACCGCTTCTTGCTCCTCCTATTTTTCAGACCGTTCATTCTTCTCATAATTTTGAAACATTTTGAAGCTCTTCTTATTTTTCACACCTTTTCAGGCTCTTCATGGTTTTCAAGACCGCTTCATGCTCCTCCTATTTTCCAGACCGTTCGTGCTCCTCATATTTTTGACACCTTTTGCAGCTCTTCATATTTTTCACACCTTTTCAGGCTCTTCATGTTTTTCAACACCGCTTCATGCTCCTCCTATTTTTCAGACCGTTTCATGCTCATCTCATTTTTGACACGTTTTGAAGGTCTTCATATTTTTCTCAAATTTTCATGCTCTTCATGTTTTTCAACACCGCTTCATGATCCTCCTATTTTTCATACCGTTCATGCTCCTCATATTTTTGACACCTTTTGAAGTTCTTCCTATTTTTCACAACTCTTCATGCTCTTCATGTTTTTCGACACCGCTTCATGCACCTCCTATTTTTCAGACAGTTTCATGCTCCTAATATTTTGACACCTTATGAAGCTCTTCATATTTTTCACACCTTTTCAGACTCTTCATGCTTTTCAAAACCGATTCATGCTCCTCCTATTTTTCAGACCGGTTCCTGCTCCTCATATTTTTCACATCTTTTGATGCTCTTCATATTTTTCACACCTTTTCAGGCTCTTCATGTTTTTAAACATCACTTCTTGGTCCTCCTATTTTTCAGACCGTTTCATGCTCCTCATATTTTGACACATTTTGAAGATCTTCTTATTTCTCACACCTTTTCAGGCTCTTCATGTTTTTCAACACCGCTTCATGCCCCTCCATTCTTTCAGACCATTTCATGCTCATCTCATTTTTGACTTTTGAAGCTCTTCATATATTTCACACCTTTTGAAGCTCTTCATAATTTTCACACTTTTTCAGGCTCTTCATGTTTTTCAACACGGCTTCATGATCCTCCTATTTCTCATACCGTTCATGCTCCTCATATTTTTGACACCTTTTGAAGTTCTTCCTATTTTTCACAACTCTTCATGCTCTTCATGTTTTTCGACACCGCTTCATGCTCCTCCTATTTTTCAGCCTGTTTCATGCTCCTCATATTTTTGACACCTTTTGAAGCTCTTCATATTTTTCACACCTTTTCCCGCTCTTCATGTTTGTTAAAACCGTTTCTTGCTCCTCCTATTTTTTAGCCTGTTTCATGCTCCTCATATTTTTCACACCTTTTAAAGCTCTTCATACTTTTCACACCTTTTCAGGGTCTTCATGTCTTTCAACACCGCTTCATGCTCCTCGTATTTTTCATACCGTTTCATGCTCCTCATATTTTTCACACCTTTTGAAGCTTGTTTTATTTTCACAGCTTTTCAGGAACTTCATGTTTTTCAACACCGCTTCATGCTCCTCCCATTTTTCAGACCGTTTCATGCTCCTCCTATTTTTCAGACCGTTTCATGCTCCTCATGTATTTCCAACCGTTTGAAGCTCTTCATATTTTTCACACCTTTTCCGGTTCTTCATGTTTTTGAACACTGCTTCATGCTCCTCCTATTTTTCAACTGTTTCATGCTCCTCATATATTTCACAACTTTTGAAGCGCTTCATATATTTCGCATGTTTTCAGGCTCTTCATGTTTTTCAAAACCAATTCATGCTCCTCTTATTTTTCAGACTGTTTCATGCTCCTCATAATTTTGACATCTTTTGAAGTGCTTCATATTTTTCACACCTTTTCAGGCTCTTCGTGTTTTTCAACACTGCATCATGCTCTTCTTATTCTTCAGAACTTTTCATGCTCCTCAAATTTTTGACACGTTTTGAAGCTCTTCATATTTTTCACACCTTTTCAGACTCTTCATGTTTTTCAACACCGCTTCATGCTCTTCCTATTTTTCAGACCGTTTCATGCTCCTCCTATTTTTCAGACCGTTTTATGCTTTTCATATTTTTCACAACTTTTGAAGCTCGTCATATTTTTCACACCTTTTAAACTCTTCATGTTTTTGAACACCGCTTCACACTCCTCCTATTTTTCATACCGTTTCATGCTCCTCAAATTTTTGACAGCTTTTGAAGCTCTTCATATACTTTCCACCTTTTCAGGCTCTTCATTTTTGTGGACTCCGCTTCATGCTCCTCTTTTTCTTCAGACCGTTTCATGCTCATCTCATTTTTGACATCTTTTGAAGCTCTTCATATTTTTCACACCTTTTGAATCTCTTCATATTTTTCATATTTTTGAAGCTCTTCATAATTTTCACACGTTTTTAGGCTCTTCATGTTTTTCAATACCACTTCGTGCTCCTCCTATTTTTCAGACCGTTTCATGCTCATCTCATTTTTGACACCTTTTGATGCACTTCATATTTTTCACACCTTTTGAAGCTCTTCGTATATTTCACAACTTTTCAGGCTCTTCATGTTTTCAACACCACTTCATGCTCCTCCTATTTTTCAACCCGTTTCATGCTCCTCCTATTTTTTACACCTTTTGAAGCTCTTCATATTTTTCACAATTTTTCAGTCTCTGCATTTTTTTGAACACTGCTTCATGCTCCACCTATTTTTAAGATCGTTTCATGCTCATCTCATTTTTGACACCTTTTGAAACTCTTCATATTTTTTACACCTTTTGAAGCTCTTCATATTTTTCACACCTTTTCAGGCTCTTCATGTTTTTGAACACCGCTTCATCCTCCTCTTATTTTTAAGAGGGTTTCATGCTCGTCATATTTTTGACACATTTTGAAGCTCTTCATATTTTTCACACCATTTCAGGCTCTTCATCTTTTTGAACACCGCTTCATGCTCGTCCTATTTTCAGACCGTTTCATGCTCCTCATATTTTTGACACGTTTTGAAGCTCTTCATATTTTTCACACCTTTTCAGGCTCTTCATGTTTTTCAACAGCGCTTCATGCTCCTCCTATTTTTCAGACCGTTTCATGCTCCTCATATTTGTGACAACTTTTGAAGCTCTTCCTATTTTTCACACCTTTTGAAGCTCTTCATGTTTTTCAACACCACTTCATCCTCCTCCTGTTTTTAAGACCTTTAATGTCCCTCATATTTTTGACACCTTTTGAAGCTCTTCCTATTTTTCACACATATTCAGGCTCTTCATGTTTTTGAACAACGTTTCAAGCTCCTCTTCTTTTTCAGACCGTTTCATTCTCTTCATGCATTTCACACCTTTTGAAGCTCTTCATATTTTTCAGAACTTTTCAGGATCTTCATGTTTTTCAACACCGCTTCATGCTCCTCCTACTTTTCAGACCGTTTAATGCTCCTCATATTTTTCGCACGTTTTCAACCTCTTCATATTTTTCACACCTTTTCAGGCTCTTCATGTTTTTGAACACCTTTTCATGCTCCTCATATTTTTCAGACCGTTTAATGCTCCTCATGTATTTCACATCTTTTGAAGCTCTTCATATTTTTCACACCTTTTCAGTCTCTTCATGTTTTTGAACACCGTTTCATGCTCCTCGTATTTTTCAGACCGTTTCATGCTCATCTCATTTTTGACACCTTTTGAAGCTCTCCGTATTTTTTACACCTTTTGAAGCTCTTCATATTTTTATACCTTTTCAGGCTCTACATGTTTTCCAACACCGCTTCATGCTTCTCCTGTTTTTCAGACCGTTTCATGCTCCTCATATTTTGACACCTTTTGAAGCTCTTCATATTTTTTACACATTTTCAAGCTCTTCGTGTTTTTCAACAACGCTTCATGCTCCTCCTATTTTTCAGACCGTTTCATGCTCCTCATATTTTGACACCTTTTGAAGCTCTTCATATTTTTCACACCTTTTCATGCTCTTCATGTGTTTCAACACCGCTTCATGCTCCTCCTAGTTTTCATACCGTTTCAGGCTCCTCATATTTTTGACACCTTTTGAAGCTGTTCATATATTTCACACCTTTCAGTCTCTTCATGTTTTTCAACACCGCTTCATGCTCCTCCCATTTTTCAGACCGATTCATGCTCCTCCTATTTTTCAGACCGTTTCATGCTCCTCATGTATTTCCAACCTTTTGAATTTCTTCATATTTTTCACACCTTTTCAGGCTCTTCATGTTTTTGAACACCGCTTCATGCTCCTCCTATTTTTCAGACCGTTTCATGCTCCTCATAATTTTCACACCTTTTGAAGCTCTTCATATTTTTCACACCTTTTCCGGTTCTTCATGTTTTTGAACACTGCTTCATGCTCCTCCTATTTTTCAACTGTTTCATGCTCCTCATATATTTCACAACTTTTGAAGCGCTTCATATATTTCGCATGTTTTCAGGCTCTTCATGTTTTTCAAAACCAATTCATGCTCCTCTTATTTTTCAGACTGTTTCATGCTCCTCATAATTTTGACATCTTTTGAAGTGCTTCATATTTTTCACACCTTTTCAGGCTCTTCATGTTTTTCAACACTGCATCATGCTCTTCCTATTCTTCAGAACTTTTCATGCTCCTCAAATTTTTGACACCTTTTGAAGCTCTTCATATTTTTCACACCTTTTCAGACTCTTCATGTTTTTCAACACCGCTTCATGCTCCTTCTATTTTTCAGAGAGTTTCATGCTCCTCATGTATTTCACACCTTTTGAAGCTCTTCATATTTTCCACACCTTTTCACGCTCTTCATATATTTCCACACCACTTCATGCTTCTCCTATTTTTCAGCCCGTTTTAAACTACTCATGTATTTCACACCTTTTGAAGCTCTTCATATTTTTCACACCTTTTCAGGCTCTTCATATTTTTGAACACCGCTTCATGCTCCTCCAATTTTTCAGGCCGTTTCATGTTCCTCATAATTTTGACACCTTTTGAAGCTCTTCATATGTTTCACACCTTTTCAGGCTCTTCATTTTTTTCAACACCACTTCATTCTCCTCCTATTTTCAGACGGTTTCATGCTCATCTCATTTTTTACACCTTTTGAAGCTCTTCATATTTTTCACACCTTTTCAGGCTCTTCATGTTTTTCACACCTTTTCAGGCTCTTCATGTTTTTGAACACCATTTCAGGCTTCTCCTAATTTGCAGACCGTTTCATTCTCCTCATATTTTTGACACCTTTTGAAGCTCTTTATATATTTCACACCTTTTCAGGCTCTTCATTTTTTTCAACACCACTTCAGGCTCCTCCTATTTTTCAGACCGTTTCATGCTCATCTCATTTTGACACCTTTTGAAGCTCTTCAAATTTTTCACGTCTTTTGAAGCTCTTCATATTTTTCACAACTTTTCAGGCTCTTTATGATTTTCAACACCGCTTCATGCTCCTCCTATTTTTCAGACCGTTTCATGCTCATCTCATTTTGACACCTTTTGAATCTCTTCAAATTTTTCACACCTTTTGAAGCTCTTCATAATTTTCATATTTTTGAAGCTCTTCATATTTTCACACGTTTTCAGGCTCTTCATGTTTTTCAACACCGCTTCATGCTATTTCTATATTTCAGAGAGTTTCATGCTCCTCATGTATTTCACACCTTTTGAAGCTCTTCATATTTTTCACACCTTTTCAGGCTCTTCATGTTTTTGATCACCGTTTCATGCTCCTCCTATTTTTCAGACCGTTTCATGCTCATCTCATTTTTGACACCTTTTGAAGCTCTTCATATATTTCACACCTTTTGAAGCTCTTCATATTTTGCACACCTTTCCAGGCTCTTTATATTTTTCAACCCCGCTTCATGCTCCACCTATTTTTCAGACCGTTTCATGCTCCTCATATTTTTGACACCTTTTGAAGCTTTTCATATTTTTCACACCTTTTCAGGCTCTTCATTTTTTTCAACACCGCTTCATGCTTCTCCTATTTTTCAGACAGATTCATGCTCCTCCTATTTTTTCAGACTGTTTCATGCACCTCTTATTATTGACACCTTTTGAAGCTCATATTTTTCACACCTTTTCAAGCTCTTCATGTTTTTCAACACCGGTTCATGCTTCTCCTATTTTTCAGAGAGTTTCATGCTCCTCATGTATTTCTCACCTTTTGAAGCTCTTCAAATTTTTCACACCTTTTCAGGCTCTTCATGTTTTTAAACACCACTTCATGCTCCTCCTATTTTTCAGACCGTTTCATGCTCCTCATATTTTTGACATCTTTAGAAACTCTACATATCTTTCACACCTTTTCAGACTCTTCATGTTTTTCAACACCACTTCATGCTCCTCATATTTTTCAGACCGTTTCATGTTTCTCATATTTGTGACACCTTTTGAAGCTCTTCCTTTTTTTCACACCATTTCACGCTCTTTATGTTTTTGAACACCGCTTCATGCTCCTCCTATTTTTCAGACCGTTTCATGCTTCTCATATTTTAAACAACTTTTGAAGCTCTTCATATTTTCACACCTTTTCAGGCTCTTCATGTTTTTGAACACCGCTTCGTGCTCCTCCTATTTTTCACACCGTTTCATGCTCCTAATTTTTTTGACACCTTTTGAAGCTCTTCATATGTTTCACACCTTTTCAGGCTCTTCATGTTTTTCAACACCACTTCATGCTCCTCCTATTTTTCAGACGGTTTCATGCTCATCTCATTTTTTACACCTTTTGAAGCTCTTCATATTTTTCACACCTTTTGATGTTCTTCATGTTTTTCACACGTTTTCAGGCTCTTCTTGTTTTGGAACACCATTTCAGGCTTCTCCTATTTTGCAGACCGTTTCATTCTCCTCATATTTTTGACACCTTTTGAAGCTCTTTATATATTTCACACCTTTTCAGGCTCTTCATTTTTTTCAACACCACTTCATGCTCCTCCTATTTTTCAGACCGTTTCATGCTCATCTCGTTTTGACACGTTTTGAAGCTCTTCAAATTTTTCACACCTTTTGAAGCTCGTCATATTTTTCATATTTTTGAAGCTCTTCATATTTTCACACGTTTTCAGGCTCTTCATGTTTTTCAACAACGCTTCATGCTATTTCTATTTTTCAGATCGTTTCATGCTCCTCATGTATTTCACACCTTTTGAAGCTCCTCATATTTTTCAAACCTTTTCAGGCTCTTCATGTTTTTCCACACCCCTTCATGCTTCTCCTATTTTTCAGCGCGTTCCATGCTCCTCATGTATTTCACACCTTTTGAAGCTCTTCATATTTTTCACATCTTTTCAGGCTCTTCATGTTTTTGATCACCGTTTCATGCTCCTCCTATTTTTCAGACCGTTTCATGCTCCTCATATTTTTGACACCTTTTGAAGCTCTTCATATTTTTCACACCTTTTCAGGCTCTTCATTTTTTTCAACACAACTTCATGCTCCTCCTATTTTTCAGACCGTTTCATCCTCATCTCTTTTTTGACACCTTTTGAAGCTCTTCATATTTTCCACAAGTTCTAAGCCTCCTCATGTTTTTCAACACCACTTCATGCTCCTCCTATTTTTCAGACCGTTTCATGCTCCTCATATTTTTGACACCTTTTGAAGCTCTTCATGTTTTATCACACGTTTTCAGGCTCTTCATGTTTTTCATCACCGCTTCACGCTCCTCCTATTTTTGAGACCGTTTCACGCTCCACATATTTTTGACAACTTTTGGAGCTCTTCATATTTTTCACACCTTTTCAGGCTCTTCGTGTTTTTTAACCGCTGCATACTCCTCCTATTTTTCAGACCGTTTCATGCTCCTCATATATTTCACACCTTTTGAAGCTCTTCATATTTTTCACACCTTTTCAGGCTCTTCATTTTTTTCAACACCACTTCATGCTCCTCCTATTTTTCAGACCGTTTCATCCTCATCTCATTTTTGACACCTTTTGAAGCTCTTCATATTTTTCACAAGTTCTAAGCCTCCTCATGTTTTTCAACACCGCTTCATGCTCCTCCTATTTTTCAGACCGTTTCATGCTTCTCATATTTTTGACACCTTTTGAAGCTCTTCATATTTTTCACACCTTTAAAGGCTCTTCATGTTTTTGAACACCGCTTCATGCTCCTCGTCTTTTTCAGACCGTTTCATGCACCTCATATTTTTGACACCTTTTGAAGCCCTTCATATTTTTCACACCTTTTCAGGCTCTTCATATTTTTGAACTCCGCTTCATGCTCTCCTATTTTTCAGACCGTTTCATGCTCCTTGTAATTTTGACACCTTTTGAAGCTCTTCGTATTTTTCACACCTTTTCAGGCTCTTCATGTTTTTCAACACCGCTTCATGCTCCTCCTACTATTCAGACTGTTACATGCTCCTCATATTTTTGAAAACCTTTTGAAGCTCTTCATATTTTTCACACCTTTTCAGGCTCTTCATGTTTTTTAACCGCTGCATACTCCTCCTATTTTTCAGACCGTTTCATGTTCTTCATATATTTCACACCTTTTGAAGCTCTTCATATCTTTCACACCTTTTCAGGCTCTTCATTTTTTTCAACACCACTTCATGCTCTTCCTATTTTTCAGACCGTTTCATGCTCATCTCATTTTTGACACCTTATGAAGCTCTTCATATTTTTCACAAGTTCTCAGCCTCCTCATGTTTTTCAACACCGCTTCATGCTCCTCCTATTTTTCAGACCGTTTCATGCTTCTCATATTTTTGACACCTTTTGAAGCTCTTCATATTTTTCACATCTTTAAAGGCTCTTCATGTTTTTGAACACTGCTTCATGCTCCTCCTCTTTTTCAGACCGTTTCATGCTCCTCATATTTTTGACACCGTTTGAAGCTCTTCATATTTTTCACACCTTTTCAGGCTCTTCATATTTTTGAACACCGCTTCATGCTCCTCCAATTTTTCAGGCCGTTTCATGCTCCTCATAATTTTGACACATTTTGAAGCTCTTCATATGTTTCACAACTTTTCAGGCTCTTCATTTTTTTCAACACCACTTCATGCTCCTCCTATTTTTCAGACGGTTTCATGCTCATCTCTCTTTTTACACCTTTTGAAGCTCTTCATATTTTTCACACCTTTTGATGCTCTTCATATTTTTCACACGTTTTCAGGCTCTTCATGTTTTTCAACACCGCTTCATGCTATTTCTATTTTTCAGAGAGTTTCATGCTCCTCATGTATTTCACACCTTTAGAAGCTCTTCATATTTTTCAAACATTTTCAGGCTCTTCATGTTTTTCCACACCCCTTCATGCTTCTCCTATTTTTCAGCCCGTTTCATGCTCCTCATGTATTTCACACCTTTTGAAGCTCTTCATATTTTTCACACCTTTTCAGGCTCTTCATGTTTTTGATCACCGTTTCATGCTCCTCCTATTTTTCAGACCGTTTCATGCTCATGTCATTTTCGACACCTTTTGAAGCTCTTCATATATTTCACACCTTTTGAAGCTCTTCATATTTTGCACACCTTTCCAGGCTCTTCATATTTTTCAACACCGCTTCATGCTCCACCTACTTTTCAGACCGTTTCATGCTCCTCATATTTTTGACACCTTTTGAAGCTTTTCATATTTTTCACACCTTTTCAGGCTCTTCATTTTTTTCAACACTACTTCTTGCTCCTCCAATTTTTCAGACCGTTTCATGCTCATCTAATTTTTGACACCTGTTGAAGCTCTTAATATTTTTCACACCTTCTGAAGCTCTTTATATTTTTCACACTTTTTCAGGCTCTTCATGTTTTTCCACACCACTTCATGCTTCTCCTATTTTTCAGCCCGTTTCATGCTCCTCATGTATTTCACACCTTTTGAAGTTCTTCATATTTTTCACACCTTTTCAGGCTCTTCACGTTTTGATCACCATTTCATGCTCCTCTTATTTTTCAGACCTTTTCATGCTCATCTCATTTTTGACACCTTTTGAAGCTCTTCATATATTTCACACATTTTCAACCTCTTCATATTTTTCACACCTTTCAGGCTCTTCATGTTTTTTAACCACTGCATACTCCTCCTATTTTTCAGACCGTTTCATGCTCCTCATATATTTCACACCTTTTGAAGCTCTTCATTTTTTTCACACCTTTTCAGGCTCTTCATTTTTTTCAACACCACTTCATGCTCCTCCTATTTTTCAGACCGTTTCATCCTCATCTCATTTTTGACACCTTTTGAAGCTCTTCATATTTTTCACAAGTTCTAAGCCTCCTCATGTTTTTCAACACCGCTGCATACTCCTCCTATTTTTCAGACCGTTTCATGCTCCTCATATTTTTGACACCTTTTGAAGCTCTTCATGTTTTATCACACGTTTTCAGGCTCTTCATGTTTTTCATCACCGCTTCACGCTCCTCCTATTTTTGAGACCGTTTCACGCTCCACATATTTTTGACAACTTTTGGAGCTCTTCATATTTTTCACACCTTTTCAGGCTCTTCATGTTTTTTAACCGCTGCATACTCCTCCTATTTTTCAGACCGTTTCATGCTCCTCATATATTTCACACCTTTTGAAGCTCTTCATATTTTTCACACCTTTTCAGGCTCTTCATTTTTTTCAACACCACTTCATGCTCCTCCTATTTTTCAGACCGTTTCATCCTCATCTCATTTTTGACACCTTTTGAAGCTCTTCATATTTTTCACAAGTTCTAAGCCTCCTCATGTTTTTCAACACCGCTTCATGCTCCTCCTATTTTTCAGACCGTTTCATGCTTCTCATATTTTTGACACCTTTTGAAGCTCTTCATATTTTTCACACCTTTAAAGGCTCTTCATGTTTTTGAACACCGCTTCATGCTCCTCGTCTTTTTCAGACCGTTTCATGCACCTCATATTTTTGACACCTTTTGAAGCTCTTCATATTTTTCACACCTTTTCAGGCTCTTCATATTTTTGAACTCCGCTTCATGCTCTCCTATTTTTCAGACCGTTTCATGCTCCTTGTAATTTTGACACCTTTTGAAGCTCTTCGTATTTTTCACACCTTTTCAGGCTCTTCATGTTTTTCAACACCGCTTCATGCTCCTCCTACTATTCAGACTGTTACATGCTCCTCATATTTTTGACACCTTTTGAAGCTCTTCATATTTTTCACACCTTTTCAGGCTCTTCATGTTTTTTAACCGCTGCATACTCCTCCTATTTTTCAGACCGTTTCATGTTCCTCATATATTTCACATCTTTTGAAGCTCTTCATATCTTTCACACCTTTTCAGGCTCTTCATTTTTTTCAACACCACTTCATGCTCTTCCTATTTTTCAGACCGTTTCATGCTCATCTCATTTTTGACACCTTATGAAGCTCTTCATATTTTTCACAAGTTCTCAGCTTCCTCATGTTTTTCAACATCGCTTCATGCTCCTCCTATTTTTCAGACCGTTTCATGCTTCTCATATTTTTGACACCTTTTGAAGCTCTTCACATTTTTCACATCTTTAAAGGCTCTTCATGTTTTTGAACACCGCTTCATGCTCCTCCTCTTTTTCAGACCGTTTCATGCTCCTCATATTTTTGACACCGTTTGAAGCTCTTCATATTTTTCACACGTTTTCAGGCTCTTCATATTTTTGAACACCGCTTCATGCTCCTCCAATTTTTCAGGCCGTTTCATGCTCCTCATAATTTTGACACATTTTGAAGCTCTTCATATGTTTCACAACTTTTCAGGCTCTTCATTTTTTTCAACACCACTTCATGCTCCTCCTATTTTTCAGACGGTTTCATGCTCATCTCTCTTTTTACACCTTTTGAAGCTCTTCATATTTTTCACACCTTTTGATGCCCTTCATTTTTTTCACACGTTTTCAGGCTCTTCATGTTTTTCAACACCGCTTCATGCTATTTCTATTTTTCAGAGAGTTTCATGCTCCTCATGTATTTCACACCTTTAGAAGCTCTTCATATTTTTCAAACATTTTCAGGCTCTTCATGTTTTTCCACACCCCTTCATGCTTCTCCTATTTTTCAGCCCGTTTCATGCTCCTCATGTATTTCACACCTTTTGAAGCTCTTCATATTTTTCACACCTTTTCAGGCTCTTCATGTTTTTGATCACCGTTTCATGCTCCTCCTATTTTTCAGACCGTTTCATGCTCATGTCATTTTCGACACCTTTTGAAGCTCTTCATATATTTCACACCTTTTGAAGCTCTTCATATTTTGCACACCTTTCCAGGCTCTTCATATTTTTCAACACCGCTTCATGCTCCACCTACTTTTCAGACCGTTTCATGCTCCTCATATTTTTGACACCTTTTGAAGCTTTTCATATTTTTCACACCTTTTCAGGCTCTTCATTTTTTTCAACACTACTTCTTGCTCCTCCAATTTTTCA
Organism: Dama dama; assembly: GCF_033118175.1. NCBI lineage: Eukaryota > Metazoa > Chordata > Mammalia > Artiodactyla > Cervidae > Dama > Dama dama. The sequence continues at coordinate 138,979 of NW_026870993.1, read as the reverse complement.
GACCGTTTCATGCTCATCTAATTTTTGACACCTGTTGAAGCTCTTAATATTTTTCACACCTTCTGAAGCTCTTTATATTTTTCACACTTTTTCAGGCTCTTCATGTTTTTCCACACCACTTCATGCTTCTCCTATTTTTCAGCCCGTTTCATGCTCCTCATGTATTTCACACCTTTTGAAGTTCTTCATATTTTTCACACCTTTTCAGGCTCTTCACGTTTTGATCACCATTTCATGCTCCTCTTATTTTTCAGACCTTTTCATGCTCATCTCATTTTTGACACCTTTTGAAGCTCTTCATATATTTCACACATTTTCAACCTCTTCATATTTTTCACACCTTTCAGGCTCTTCATGTTTTTTAACCACTGCATACTCCTCCTATTTTTCAGACCGTTTCATGCTCCTCATATATTTCACACCTTTTGAAGCTCTTCATTTTTTTCACACCTTTTCAGGCTCTTCATTTTTTTCAACACCACTTCATGCTCCTCCTATTTTTCAGACCGTTTCATCCTCATCTCATTTTTGACACCTTTTGAAGCTCTTCATATTTTTCACAAGTTCTAAGCCTCCTCATGTTTTTCAACACCGCTGCATACTCCTCCTATTTTTCAGACCGTTTCATGCTCCTCATATTTTTGACACCTTTTGAAGCTCTTCATGTTTTATCACACGTTTTCAGGCTCTTCATGTTTTTCATCACCGCTTCACGCTCCTCCTATTTTTGAGACCGTTTCACGCTCCACATATTTTTGACAACTTTTGGAGCTCTTCATATTTTTCACACCTTTTCAGGCTCTTCATGTTTTTTAACCGCTGCATACTCCTCCTATTTTTCAGACCGTTTCATGCTCCTCATATATTTCACACCTTTTGAAGCTCTTCATATTTTTCACACCTTTTCAGGCTCTTCATTTTTTTCAACACCACTTCATGCTCCTCCTATTTTTCAGACCGTTTCATCCTCATCTCATTTTTGACACCTTTTGAAGCTCTTCATATTTTTCACAAGTTCTAAGCCTCCTCATGTTTTTCAACACCGCTTCATGCTCCTCCTATTTTTCAGACGGTTTCATGCTCATCTCTCTTTTTACACCTTTTGAAGCTCTTCATATTTTTCACACCTTTTGATGCCCTTCATTTTTTTCACACGTTTTCAGGCTCTTCATGTTTTTCAACACCGCTTCATGCTATTTCTATTTTTCAGAGAGTTTCATGCTCCTCATGTATTTCACACCTTTAGAAGCTCTTCATATTTTTCAAACATTTTCAGGCTCTTCATGTTTTTCCACACCCCTTCATGCTTCTCCTATTTTTCAGCCCGTTTCATGCTCCTCATGTATTTCACACCTTTTGAAGCTCTTCATATTTTTCACACCTTTTCAGGCTCTTCATGTTTTTGATCACCGTTTCATGCTCCTCCTATTTTTCAGACCGTTTCATGCTCATGTCATTTTCGACACCTTTTGAAGCTCTTCATATATTTCACACCTTTTGAAGCTCTTCATATTTTGCACACCTTTCCAGGCTCTTCATATTTTTCAACACCGCTTCATGCTCCACCTACTTTTCAGACCGTTTCATGCTCCTCATATTTTTGACACCTTTTGAAGCTTTTCATATTTTTCACACCTTTTCAGGCTCTTCATTTTTTTCAACACTACTTCTTGCTCCTCCAATTTTTCAGACCGTTTCATGCTCATCTAATTTTTGACACCTGTTGAAGCTCTTAATATTTTTCACACCTTCTGAAGCTCTTTATATTTTTCACACTTTTTCAGGCTCTTCATGTTTTTCCACACCACTTCATGCTTCTCCTATTTTTCAGCCCGTTTCATGCTCCTCATGTATTTCACACCTTTTGAAGTTCTTCATATTTTTCACACCTTTTCAGGCTCTTCACGTTTTGATCACCATTTCATGCTCCTCTTATTTTTCAGACCTTTTCATGCTCATCTCATTTTTGACACCTTTTGAAGCTCTTCATATATTTCACACATTTTCAACCTCTTCATATTTTTCACACCTTTCAGGCTCTTCATGTTTTTTAACCACTGCATACTCCTCCTATTTTTCAGACCGTTTCATGCTCCTCATATATTTCACACCTTTTGAAGCTCTTCATTTTTTTCACACCTTTTCAGGCTCTTCATTTTTTTCAACACCACTTCATGCTCCTCCTATTTTTCAGACCGTTTCATCCTCATCTCATTTTTGACACCTTTTGAAGCTCTTCATATTTTTCACAAGTTCTAAGCCTCCTCATGTTTTTCAACACCGCTGCATACTCCTCCTATTTTTCAGACCGTTTCATGCTCCTCATATTTTTGACACCTTTTGAAGCTCTTCATGTTTTATCACACGTTTTCAGGCTCTTCATGTTTTTCATCACCGCTTCACGCTCCTCCTATTTTTGAGACCGTTTCACGCTCCACATATTTTTGACAACTTTTGGAGCTCTTCATATTTTTCACACCTTTTCAGGCTCTTCATGTTTTTTAACCGCTGCATACTCCTCCTATTTTTCAGACCGTTTCATGCTCCTCATATATTTCACACCTTTTGAAGCTCTTCATATTTTTCACACCTTTTCAGGCTCTTCATTTTTTTCAACACCACTTCATGCTCCTCCTATTTTTCAGACCGTTTCATCCTCATCTCATTTTTGACACCTTTTGAAGCTCTTCATATTTTTCACAAGTTCTAAGCCTCCTCATGTTTTTCAACACCGCTTCATGCTCCTCCTATTTTTCAGACCGTTTCATGCTTCTCATATTTTTGACACCTTTTGAAGCTCTTCATATTTTTCACACCTTTAAAGGCTCTTCATGTTTTTGAACACCGCTTCATGCTCCTCGTCTTTTTCAGACCGTTTCATGCACCTCATATTTTTGACACCTTTTGAAGCTCTTCATATTTTTCACACCTTTTCAGGCTCTTCATATTTTTGAACTCCGCTTCATGCTCTCCTATTTTTCAGACCGTTTCATGCTCCTTGTAATTTTGACACCTTTTGAAGCTCTTCGTATTTTTCACACCTTTTCAGGCTCTTCATGTTTTTCAACACCGCTTCATGCTCCTCCTACTATTCAGACTGTTACATGCTCCTCATATTTTTGACACCTTTTGAAGCTCTTCATATTTTTCACACCTTTTCAGGCTCTTCATGTTTTTTAACCGCTGCATACTCCTCCTATTTTTCAGACCGTTTCATGTTCCTCATATATTTCACATCTTTTGAAGCTCTTCATATCTTTCACACCTTTTCAGGCTCTTCATTTTTTTCAACACCACTTCATGCTCTTCCTATTTTTCAGACCGTTTCATGCTCATCTCATTTTTGACACCTTATGAAGCTCTTCATATTTTTCACAAGTTCTCAGCCTCCTCATGTTTTTCAACACCGCTTCATGCTCCTCCTATTTTTCAGACCGTTTCATGCTTCTCATATTTTTGACACCTTTTGAAGCTCTTCACATTTTTCACATCTTTAAAGGCTCTTCATGTTTTTGAACACTGCTTCATGCTCCTCCTCTTTTTCAGACCGTTTCATGCTCCTCATATTTTTGACACCGTTTGAAGCTCTTCATATTTTTCACACGTTTTCAGGCTCTTCATATTTTTGAACACCGCTTCATGCTCCTCCAATTTTTCAGGCCGTTTCATCCTCCTCATAATTTTGACACATTTTGAAGCTCTTCATATGTTTCACAACTTTTCAGGCTCTTCATTTTTTTCAACACCACTTCATGCTCCTCCTATTTTTCAGACGGTTTCATGCTCATCTCTCTTTTTACACCTTTTGAAGCTCTTCATATTTTTCACACCTTTTGATGCCCTTCATTTTTTTCACACGTTTTCAGGCTCTTCATGTTTTTCAACACCGCTTCATGCTATTTCTATTTTTCAGAGAGTTTCATGCTCCTCATGTATTTCACACCTTTAGAAGCTCTTCATATTTTTCAAACATTTTCAGGCTCTTCATGTTTTTCCACACCCCTTCATGCTTCTCCTATTTTTCAGCCCGTTTCATGCTCCTCATGTATTTCACACCTTTTGAAGCTCTTCATATTTTTCACACCTTTTCAGGCTCTTCATGTTTTTGATCACCGTTTCATGCTCCTCCTATTTTTCAGACCGTTTCATGCTCATGTCATTTTCGACACCTTTTGAAGCTCTTCATATATTTCACACCTTTTGAAGCTCTTCATATTTTGCACACCTTTCCAGGCTCTTCATATTTTTCAACACCGCTTCATGCTCCACCTACTTTTCAGACCGTTTCATGCTCCTCATATTTTTGACACCTTTTGAAGCTTTTCATATTTTTCACACCTTTTCAGGCTCTTCATTTTTTTCAACACTACTTCTTGCTCCTCCAATTTTTCAGACCGTTTCATGCTTCTCATATTTTTGACACCTTTTGAAGCTCTTCATATTTTTCACACCTTTAAAGGCTCTTCATGTTTTTGAACACCGCTTCATGCTCCTCGTCTTTTTCAGACCGTTTCATGCACCTATATTTTTGACACCTTTTGAAGCTCTTCATATTTTTCACACCTTTTCAGGCTCTTCATATTTTTGAACTCCGCTTCATGCTCTCCTATTTTTCAGACCGTTTCATGCTCCTTGTAATTTTGACACCTTTTGAAGCTCTTCGTATTTTTCACACCTTTTCAGGCTCTTCATGTTTTTCAACACCGCTTCATGCTCCTCCTACTATTCAGACTGTTACATGCTCCTCATTTTTGACACCTTTTGAAGCTCTTCATATTTTTCACACCTTTTCAGGCTCTTCATGTTTTTTAACCGCTGCATACTCCTCCTATTTTTCAGACCGTTTCATGCTCCTCATATTTTTGACACCTTTTGAAGCTCTTCATGTTTTATCACACGTTTTCAGGCTCTTCATGTTTTTCATCACCGCTTCACGCTCCTCCTATTTTTGAGACCGTTTCACGCTCCACATATTTTTGACAACTTTTGGAGCTCTTCATATTTTTCACACCTTTTCAGGCTCTTCATGTTTTTTAACCGCTGCATACTCCTCCTATTTTTCAGACCGTTTCATGCTCCTCATATATTTCACACCTTTTGAAGCTCTTCATATTTTTCACACCTTTTCAGGCTCTTCATTTTTTTCAACACCACTTCATGCTCCTCCTATTTTTCAGACCGTTTCATCCTCATCTCATTTTTGACACCTTTTGAAGCTCTTCATATTTTTCACAAGTTCTAAGCCTCCTCATGTTTTTCAACACCGCTTCATGCTCCTCCTATTTTTCAGACCGTTTCATGCTTCTCATATTTTTGACACCTTTTGAAGCTCTTCATATTTTTCACACCTTTAAAGGCTCTTCATGTTTTTGAACACCGCTTCATGCTCCTCGTCTTTTTCAGACCGTTTCATGCACCTCATATTTTTGACACCTTTTGAAGCTCTTCATATTTTTCACACCTTTTCAGGCTCTTCATATTTTTGAACTCCGCTTCATGCTCTCCTATTTTTCAGACCGTTTCATGCTCCTTGTAATTTTGACACCTTTTGAAGCTCTTCGTATTTTTCACACCTTTTCAGGCTCTTCATGTTTTTCAACACCGCTTCATGCTCCTCCTACTATTCAGACTGTTACATGCTCCTCATATTTTTGACACCTTTTGAAGCTCTTCATATTTTTCACACCTTTTCAGGCTCTTCATGTTTTTTAACCGCTGCATACTCCTCCTATTTTTCAGACCGTTTCATGTTCCTCATATATTTCACATCTTTTGAAGCTCTTCATATCTTTCACACCTTTTCAGGCTCTTCATTTTTTTCAACACCACTTCATGCTCTTCCTATTTTTCAGACCGTTTCATGCTCATCTCATTTTTGACACCTTATGAAGCTCTTCATATTTTTCACAAGTTCTCAGCCTCCTCATGTTTTTCAACACCGCTTCATGCTCCTCCTATTTTTCAGACCGTTTCATGCTTCTCATATTTTTGACACCTTTTGAAGCTCTTCATATTTTTCACATCTTTAAAGGCTCTTCATGTTTTTGAACACTGCTTCATGCTCCTCCTCTTTTTCAGACCGTTTCATGCTCCTCATATTTTTGACACCGTTTGAAGCTCTTCATATTTTTCACACCTTTTCAGGCTCTTCATATTTTTGAACAGCGCTTCATGCTCCTCCAATTTTTCAGGCCGTTTCATGCTCCTCATAATTTTGACACATTTTGAAGCTCTTCATATGTTTCACAACTTTTCAGGCTCTTCATTTTTTTCAACACCACTTCATGCTCCTCCTATTTTTCAGACGGTTTCATGCTCATCTCTCTTTTTACACCTTTTGAAGCTCTTCATATTTTTCACACCTTTTGATGCTCTTCATATTTTTCACACGTTTTCAGGCTCTTCATGTTTTTCAACACCGCTTCATGCTATTTCTATTTTTCAGAGAGTTTCATGCTCCTCATGTATTTCACACCTTTAGAAGCTCTTCATATTTTTCAAACATTTTCAGGCTCTTCATGTTTTTCCACACCCCTTCATGCTTCTCCTATTTTTCAGCCCGTTTCATGCTCCTCATGTATTTCACACCTTTTGAAGCTCTTCATATTTTTCACACCTTTTCAGGCTCTTCATGTTTTTGATCACCGTTTCATGCTCCTCCTATTTTTCAGACCGTTTCATGCTCATGTCATTTTCGACACCTTTTGAAGCTCTTCATATATTTCACACCTTTTGAAGCTCTTCATATTTTGCACACCTTTCCAGGCTCTTCATATTTTTCAACACCGCTTCATGCTCCACCTACTTTTCAGACCGTTTCATGCTCCTCATATTTTTGACACCTTTTGAAGCTTTTCATATTTTTCACACCTTTTCAGGCTCTTCATTTTTTTCAACACTACTTCTTGCTCCTCCAATTTTTCAGACCGTTTCATGCTCATCTAATTTTTGACACCTGTTGAAGCTCTTAATATTTTTCACACCTTCTGAAGCTCTTTATATTTTTCACACTTTTTCAGGCTCTTCATGTTTTTCCACACCACTTCATGCTTCTCCTATTTTTCAGCCCGTTTCATGCTCCTCATGTATTTCACACCTTTTGAAGTTCTTCATATTTTTCACACCTTTTCAGGCTCTTCACGTTTTGATCACCATTTCATGCTCCTCTTATTTTTCAGACCGTTTCATGCTCATCTCATTTTTGACACCTTTTGAAGCTCTTCATATATTTCACACATTTTCAACCTCTTCATATTTTTCACACCTTTTCAGGCTCTTCACGTTTTGATCACCATTTCATGCTCCTCTTATTTTTCAGACCGTTTCATGCTCATCTCATTTTTGACACCTTTTGAAGCTCTTCATATATTTCACACATTTTCAACCTCTTCATATTTTTCACACCTTTTCATGCTCTTCATGTTTTTCAACACCGCTTCATGCTTCTCCTATTTTTCAGACAGTTTCATGCTCCTCCTATTTTTCAGACTGTTTCATGCACCTCTTATTATTGCCACCTTTTGAAGCTCTCATATTTTTCACACCTTTTCAGGCTCTTCATGTTTTTCAACACCGCTTCATGCTCCTCCTATTTTTGCGACCGTTTCATGCTCCTCATATATTTGACACCTTTGAACCTCTTCATATTTCATAACACTTTTACTGGCTCTTCATGTTTTTCATCACCGCTTCACGCTCCTCCTATTTTTGAGACCGTTTCATGCTCCTCATACTTTTGACACCTTTGAACCTCTTCATATTTATCACACGTTTTCAGACTCTTCATGTTTTTCAACACCACTTCATGCTCCTCCTATTTTGCAGACCGTTTCATGCTCCTCATATTTTTGACAACTTTTGGAGCTCTTCATATTTTTCACAACTTTTCAGCCTCTTCATGTTTTTTAACCGCTGCATACTCCTCCTATTTTTCAGACCGTTTCATGCTCCTCATATATTTCACACCTTTTGAAGCTCTTCATATTTTTCACACCTTTTCAGGCTCTTCTTTTTATTCAAATCCACTTCATGCTCCTCCTATTTTTCAGACCGTTTCATGCTCATCTCATTTTTGACACCTTTTGAAGCTCTTCATATTTTTCACAAGTTCTCAGCCTCCTCATATTTTTCAACACCGTTTCATGCTCCTCCTATTTTTCAGACCGTTTCATGCTCCTCATATTTTTCACACCTTTTGAAGCTCTTCATATTTTTCACACCTTTTCAGGCTCTTCATGTTTTTGAACACCGCTTCATGCTCCTCCTATTTTTCAGACCCTTTCATGCTCCTCATATTTTTGACACCTTTTGAAGCTCTTCATATTTTTCACATCTTTTCAGGCTCTTCATATTTTTGAACACCGCTTCATGCTCCTCCAATTTTTCAGGCCGTTTCATGCTCCTCATAATTTTGACACCTTTTGAAGCTCTTCATATGTTTCACAACTTTTCAGGCTCTTCATTTTTTTCAACACCACTTCATGCTCCTCCTATTTTTCAGACGGTTTCATGCTCATCTCATTTTTTACACCTTTTGAAGCTCTTCATATTTTTCACACCTTTTGATGCTCTTCATATTTTTCACACGTTTTCAGGCTCTTCATGTTTTTCAACACCGCTTCATGCTATTTCTATTTTTCAGAGAGTTTCATGCTCCTCATGTATATCACACATTTAGAAGCTCTTCATATTTTTCAAACATTTTCAGGCTCTTCATGTTTTTCCACACCCCTTCATGCTTCTCCTATGTTTCAGCCCGTTTCATGCTCCTCATGTATTTCACACCTTTTGAAGCTCTTCATATTTTTCACACCTTTTCAGGCTCTTCACGTTTTTGATCATCGTTTCATGCTCCTCCTATTTTTCAGACCGTTTCATCCTCATGTCATTTTCGACACCTTTTGAAGCTCTTCATATATTTCACACCTTTTGAAGCTCTTCATATTTTGCACACCTTTCCAGGCTCTTCATATTTTTCAACACCGCTTCATGCTCCACCTATTTTTCAGACCGTTTCATGCTCCTCATATTTTTGACACCTTTTGAAGCTTTTCATATTTTTCACACCTTTTCACCCTCTTCATTTTTTTCAATACCGCTTCATGCTTCTCCTATTTTTCAGACAGATTCATGCTCCTCCTATTTTTCAGACTGTTTCATGCAACTCTTATTATTGACACCTTTTGAAGCTCTCATATTTTTCACACCTTTTCAGGCTCTTCATGTTTTTCAACACCGGTTCATGCTTCTCCTAATTTTCAGAGAGTTTCATGCTCCTCATGTATTTCTCACCTTTTGAAGCTCTTCAAATTTTTCACACTTTTTCAGGCTCTTCATGTTTTTCAACACCACTTCATGCTCCTCTTATTTTTCAGACCGTTTCATGCTCCTCATATTTTTGACATCTTTAGAAACTCTACATATCTTTCACACCTTTTCAGACTCTTCACGTTTTTCAACACCGCTTCATGATCCTCCTATTTTTCAGACCGTTTCATTCTCCTCATATTTTTGACACCTTTTGAAGCTCTTCATATTTTTCACAAGTTCTCAGGCTCTGCATGTTTTGCAACACCGCTTCATGATCCTCCTATTTTTCAGACCGTTTCATGCTCCTCATGTATTTCACACCTTTTCAAGCTCTTCATATTTTTCACACCTTTTCAGGCTCTTCATGATTTTGAACACCGTTTCTTGCTCCTCCTATTTTTCAGACCGTTTCATGCTCCTCATATTTTTGACACCTTTTGAACCTCCTCATTTTTTCACAACTTTTGAAGCTCTTCATATATTTCACACCTTTTCAGGCACTTCATGATTTTCACGACCACTTCATGCTCCTCCTATTTTTCAGACCGTTTCATGCTCATCTCATTTTTGACACCTTTGGAAGCTCTTCATATTTTTCACACCTTTTGAAGCTCTTCATATTTTTCACACGTTTTCAGGCTCTTCATGTTTTTCAACACCGCTTCATGCTCCGCCTATTTTTCAGATCGTTTCATGCTCCTCATATTTTTGACACTTTTTGAGCTCTTCATATTTTTCACACCTTTTCAGGCTCTTCATGTTTTTCACACGTTTTCAGGCTCTTCATGTTTTTCAACACCGTTTCATGCTGCTTCTATTATTCAGACAGTTTCATGCTCCTCATATTTTTGACACCTTTAGAAACTCTTCATGTTTTTCACACCTTTTTAGGCTCTTCATGTTTTTCACACGTTTTCAGACTCTTCATGTTTTTCAACAACGCTTCATGCTCCTGCTATTTTTCAGACCGTTTCATGCTCCTAATATTTTAGACACCTTTAGAAACTCTTCATATTTTTCACACCTTTTTAGGCTCTTCATGTTTTTCACACGTTTTCAGACTCTTCATGTTTTTCAACAACGCTTCATGCTCCTGCTATTTTTCAGACCGTTTCATGCTCCTCATATTTTAGACACCTTTAGAAACTCTTCATATTTTTCACACCTTTTTAGGCTCTTCTAATTTTTCACACCTTTTCAGGCTCTTCATGTTTATGAACACCGCTTCATGATCCTCTTATTTTTCAGACCGTTTCATGCTCTTCATATTTTTGACAGCTTTTGAAGCTCTTCTTATTTTTCACACCTTTTCAGGCTCTTCATGTTTTTCACCACCACTTCATGCTCCTCCTATTTTTCAGACCGTTTCATGCTCATCTCATTTTTGTCACCTTTGAAGCTCTTTATATTTTTCACACCTTTTGAAGCTCTTCATATTTTTCACACGTCTTCAGGCTCTTCATGTTTTTCAAAACCGTTTCATGCTGCTTCTATTTTTCAGACCGTTTCATGCTCCTCACATTTTTCACACCTTTTGAAGCTCTTCATATTTTTCACACCTTTTCAGGCTCTTCATGTTTTTGAACACAGCTTCATGCTCCACCTATTTATCAGATCGTTTCATGCTCCTCATATTTTTGACACCTTTTGCAGCTCTTTATATTTTTCACACTATTTCAGGCTCTTCATGATTTTCAACACCGTTTCAAGTTATTCCTAATTTTCAGACCGCTTAATGCTCATCTCATTTTTGACACCTTTTGAAGCTTTTCATATTTTTCACAACTTTTCAGGCTCTTCATGTTTTTGAACACTGCTTCATGCTTCTCCTATTTTTCAGAGAGTTTCATGCTCCTCATGTATTTCACACCTTTTGAAGCTCTTCATATTTTCCACACCTTTTCAGGCTCTTCATGTGTTTAATCACCATTTCATGCTCCTTCTATTTTTCAGATCGTTTCATGCTCCTCATATTTTTGACACTTTTTGAGCTCTTCATATTTTTCACACCTTTTCAGGCTCTTCATGTTTTTGAACACCGCTTCATGCTCCTCCTATTTTTCAGATTGTTTCATGCTCCTCATATTTTTGACACCTTTTGAAGCTCTTCATATTTTTTTCACACCTTTTCAGGCTCTTCATGTTTTTCAACAGCGCTTCATGCTCGTCGTATTTTGCCAACCGTTTCATGCTCCTCATATTTTTGACACCTTTTGAAGCTCTTCAGATATTTCACACCTTTCCAGGCTCTTCATTTTTTCAACACCACTTCATGCTCCTCCTATTTTTCAGATCGTTTCATGCTCATCTCATTTTAACACCTTTTGAAGCTCTTCATATTTTTGACAAATTTTGAAGGTCTTCATATTTTTCACACGTTTTCAGGCTCTTCATGATTTTCAACACCGCTTCATGCTCCTCCTATTTTTCAGACCTTTTCATGCTCATCTCTTTTTTGACACCTTTTGAAGCTCTTCATATGTTTCACACCTTTTGAAGCTCTTCATATTTTTCACATTTATGAATCTCTTCTTATTTTCCACACGTTTTCAGACAATTCATGTTTTTCAACATCGCTTCATGCTCCTCCTATTTTTCAGACCGTTTCATTCTCCTCATATTTTTGAAACCTTTTGAAGCTCTTCATATATTTCACACTTTTTCAGACTTTTCCGTTTTTTCAACACGACTTCATGCTCCTCCTATTTTTCAGACCGTTTCATGCTCATTTCATTTTGACACCTTTTGAAGCTCTTCATGTTTTTCACATCTTTTGAAGCTCTTCATATTTTTCACACCTTTCCAGGCTCTTCATTTTTTCAACACCACTTCATGCTCCTCCTATTTTTCAGATCGTTTCATGCTCATCTCATTTTAACACCTTTTGAAGCTCTTCATATTTTTGACAAATTTTGAAGGTCTTCATATTTTTCACACGTTTTCAGGCTCTTTATGATTTTCAACAGCGCTTCATGCTCCTCCTATTTTTCAGACCGTTTCATGCTCCTCATAATTTTGACACCTTTTGAAGCTTTCATATTTTTAACACCTTTTCAGCCTCTTCATCTTTTTCAACACTACTTCATGCTCCTCCTTTTTTGCAGACCGTTTCCTGCTACTCATATTTTTAACACCTTTTGAAGCTCTTCATATTTTTCACACCTTTTCAGGCTCTTCATGTTTTTCAACAACGCTTCATGCTCCTCCGATTTTGCAGACCGTTTCATCCTCCTCATATTTTTGACACCTTTTGAAGCTCTTCATATTTTTCACACCTTTTCAGGCTCTTCATGTTTTTGAACACCACTTCATGCTCCTCCTATTTTTCAGACCGTTTCATGCTCCTCATATTTTTGACACCTTTTGAAGCTCTTCATATTTTTCACAACTTTTCAGGCTCTTCATGTTTTTCAACACAGCTGCATGCACGTCCTATTTTTCAGACCGTTTCATGCTCATCTCATTTTTGAAATCTTTTGAAGCTTTTCATATTTTTCACAACTTTTCAGGCTCTTCATGTTTTTGAACACCGCTTCATGCTAATCCTATTTTTCAAACCATATCATGCTCCTCATATTTTTCACACCTTTTGAAGCTCTTCATATATTTCACACCTTTTCAGGCTCTTCGTGTTTTTGAACACCACTTCATGCTCCTTCTCTTTTTCAGAGAGTTTTATGCTCCTCATGTATTTAACACCTATTGAAGCTCTTCATATTTTTCACACCTTTTCAGGCTCTTCATGTTTTTCAACACCGCTTCATGCTGCTCATATTTTTCAGACCGTTTCATGCTCCTCATATTTTTGACACCTTTTGAAGCTCTTCATATTTTTGACAACTTTTAAGGCTCTTCATTTTTTTCAACACCGCTTCATGCTCCTCCAATTTTTCAGACCGTTTCATGCTCCTCATATTTTTGACACCTTTTGAAGCTCTTCATATTTTTCACACCTTTTCAGGCTCTTCATGTTTTTCAACACCGCTTCATGCTCCTCCGATTTTTCAGACCGTTCCATGCTCCTCATATTTTTCACACCTTTTGAAGCCTTTCATATTTTTCACAACTTTTCATGCTCTTCATGTTTTTGAACATCGCTTCTAGCTGCTCCTATTTTTCAGAGCGTTTCATGCTCATCTCATTTTGACACCTTTTGAATCTTTTCATATTGTTCACACCTTTTCAGGCTCTTCATGATTTTCAACACCGCTTCATGCTCCTCCTATTTTTCAGACCGTTTCATGCTCATCTCATTTTTGACACCTTTTTAATCTCTTCATATTTTTCACAACTTTTGAAGCTCTTCATATTTTTAATATTTTTGAAGCTCTTCATATTTTCACACGTTTTCACACTCTACATGTTTTTCAACACCGCTTCATGGTCCTCCTATTTTTCAAACCGTATCATGCTCCTCATATTTTTGAAAACTTTTGAAGCTCTTCATATTTTTCACACCTTTTCAGGCTCTTCATGTTTTTGAACACTTCTTCATGCTCTTCCTTTTTTTCAGACCGTTTCATGCTCCTCATATTTTTGACACTTTTTGAAGCTCTCCATATTTTTCACTCATTTTCATGCTCTTCATGTTTTTCAACACCACTTCATGCTCGTCCTATTTTTGAGACCGTTTGATGCTCCTCATATTTTTGACACCTTTAGAAACTCTTCATATTATTCACACCTTTTCAGGCTCTTCATGTTTTTTATCACTGCTTCATGCTCGTCCTATATTTCAGAACGTTTCATGCTCCTCATATTTTTGACACCTTTTGAAACTCTTCATATTTTTCACACCTTTTCAGGCTCTTCATGTTTTTCAACACCGCTTCATGATCCTCCTATTTTTCGGACTGTTTCATGCAGATCTCATTTTTGACACCTTTTGAAGCTCTTCTTATTTTTCAAAACTTTTGAAGCTCTTCATATTTTTCACACATTTTCAGGCTCTTTATGTTTTTGAACACCGCTTCATGGTCCTCCTAATTTTCAGAACTTTTCATGCTCCTCATATAATTCACACCTTTTGAAGCTCTTCATATTTTTCACACCTTTTCAGGCTCTTCATGTTTTTCAACACCGTTTCATGCTCCTCCTATTTTTCAGACCATTTCATGCTCCTCATAATTTTGACACCTTTTGAAGCTCTTCATATTTTTCACACCTTTTGAAGCTCTTCATATTTTTCACACCTTTTCAGGCTCTTCATGTTTTTCAACACCGCTTCATGCTCGTCGTATTTTGCCGACCGTTTCATGCTCCTCATATTTTTGACACCTTTTGAAGCTCTTCAGATATTTCACACCTTTCCAGGCTCTTCATTTTTTCAACACCACTTCATGCTCCTCCTATTTTTCAGATCGTTTCATGCTCATCTCATTTTAACACCTTTTGAAGCTCTTCATATTTTTGACAAATTTTGAAGGTCTTCATATTTTTCACACGTTTTCAGGCTCTTCATGATTTTCAACACCGCTTCATGCTCCTCCTATTTTTCAGACCTTTTCATGCTCATCTCTTTTTTGACACCTTTTGAAGCTCTTCATATTTTTCACACCTTTTGAAGCTCTTCGTATTTTTCACATTTATGAATCTCTTCATATTTTCCACACGTTTTCAGACAATTCATGTTTTTCAACATGTCTTCATGCTCCTCCTATTTTTCAGACCGTTTCATTCTCCTCATATTTTTGACACCTTTTGAAGCTCTTCATATATTTCACACTTTTTCAGACTTTTCCTTTTTTTCAACACGACTTCATGCTCCTCCTATTTTTCAGACCATTTCCTACTCATCTCATTTTGACACATTTTGAAGCTCTTCATGTTTTTCACATCTTTTCAAGCTCTTCATATTTTTCACAACTTTTCAGGCTCTTTATGATTTTCAACAGCGCTTCATGCTCCTCCTATTTTTCAGACCATTTCATGCTCCTCATTATTTTGACACCATTTGAAGCTTTCATATTTTTAACACCTTTTCAGGCTCTTCATCTTTTTCAACACCACTTCATGCTCCTCCTTTTTTGCAGACCGTTTCATGCTACTCATATTTTTAACACCTTTTGAAGCTCTTCATATTTCTCACACCTTTTCAGGCTCTTCATGTTTTTCAACACCGGTTCATGCTCCTCCTATTTTTCAGACCGTTTCATGCTCCTCATAATTTTGACACCTTTTGAAGCTCTTCATATTTTTCACACCTTTTGAAGCTGTTCATATATTTCACACCTTTTCAGGCTCTTGATGTTTTTCAACACCACTTCATGCTCCTCCTATTTTTCACACCCTTTCATGCTAATCTAATTTTTGACACCTTTTGAAGCTCTTCATATTTTTCACACCTTTTGAAGCTCTTCATATTTTTAACACCTTTTGAAGCTCTTCATATATTTCACACCTTTTCAGGCTCTTCATGGTTTTGAACACCGCTTCATGCTCCTCCTATTTTTCAGACCGTTTCATGCTCCTCGTATTTTTGACACGTTTTGAAGCTCTTCATATTTTTCACACCTTTTCAGGCTCTTCATGTTTTTCAACACCGCTTCATGGTCCTCCTATGTTTCAGAACGTTTCATGCTCCTCATGTATTTCACACCTTTTGAAACTCTTCATATTTTTTACACCTTTTCAAGCTCTTCATGTTTTTGAACACCGTTTCATGCTCCTCCTATTTTTCAGACCTTTTCATGCTCCTCATATATTTGACAAATTTTGAAGCTCTTCATATTTTGCACACCTTTTCATTCTCTTAATATTTTTCAACACCACTTCATGCTCCTCCAATTTTTCAGTCCGTTTTATGCACATCTCATTTTTGACACCTTTTGAAACTATTCATATTTTTCACACCTTTTCAGGCTCTTCCGGTTTTTCAACACCGCTTCATGATCCTCCTATTTTTCAGACCGTTTCATGCTCCTCATATTTTTACACCTTTTGAAGCTCTTCATATATTTCACACCTTTTCAGGCTCTTCATGGTTTTCAACACAACTTCATGCTCCTCGTATTTTTCAGACCGTTACATGCTCCTCATATTTTTGACACCTTTTGAAGCTCTGCATATATTTCACACATTTTCAGGCTCTTCATGATTTTCAACACCACTTCATGCTCCTCCTATTTTTCAGACCGTTTCATGCTCATCTCATTTTTGACATATTTTGAAGCTCTTCATATTTTTCACACTTTTTGAAGCTCTTCATACTTTTCATATTTTTGAAGCTCTTCATATTTTGCACACTTTTTCAGGCTCTTCATGTTTTTCAACAACTCTTCAGGCTCCTCCTTTTTTTCAGACCCTTTCATGCTAATCGAATTTTTGGCACTTTTTGAAGCTCTTCATACTTTTCACACCTTTTAAGTCTCTGCATGTTTTTGAACGCCTTTTCATGCTCCTCATGTATTTCACTCCTTTTGAAGCTCTTCATATTTTGCTCAAATTTTCAGATTCTTCTTGTTTTTGAACACAGCTTCATCCTCCTCCTATTTTTAAGAGGGTTTCATGCTCGTCATATTTTTGACACATTTTGAAGCTCTTCATTTTTTTCACACCTTTTCAGGCTCTTCATGTTTTTGAACACCGTTTCATGCTCCTCCTATTTTTGAGACCGTTTTCATGCTCCTCATATTTTCGACACCTTTTGAAGCTTTCATATTTTTCACACCTTTTCAAGCTCTTCATGTTTTTCAACACCACTTCATGCTCCTCCTTTTTTGCAGACCGTTTCATGCTACTCATATTTTTAACACCTTTTGAAGCTCTTCATATTTCTCACACCTTTTCAGGCTCTTCATGTTTTTCAACACCGCTTCATGCACCTCCGATTTTTCAGACCGTTTCATGCTCCTCATATTTTTGACACCTTTTGAAGCTCTTCATATTTCTCAAACCTTTTCAGGCTCTTCATGTTTTTCAACACCGCTTAATGCACCTCCTATTTTTCAGACCGTTTCATGCTCATCTCATTTTTAACACCTTTTGAAGCTTTTCATATTTTTCACATATTTTCAGGCTCTTCATGTTTTTGAACACCGCTTCATGCTAATCCTATTTTTCAAACCATATCATGCTCCTCATGTTTTTCACACCTTTTGAAGCTCTTCATGTATTTCACACCTTTTCAGGCTCTTCATTTTTTTCAACACCACTTCATGCTCCTCCTATTTTTCAGACCATTTCATGCAGATCTCATTTTTGACACCTTTTGAAGCTCTTCTTATTTTTCAACTCTTTTGAAGCTCTTCATATTTTTCACACGTTTTCAGGCTCTTCATGTTTTTCAACACTGCTTCATGCTCCTCCTATTTTTCAGACCGTTTCATGCTCCTCATATTTTTGACATCTTTTGAAGCTCTATATATTTTTCACACCTTTTCAGGCTCTTCATGTTTTTGAACACCGCTTCATGCTCCTCCTATTTTTCAGAATGTTTCATGCTCCTCATATTTTTGAAATCTTTTGAAGCTCTTCATATTTTTCACACATTTTCAGGCTCTTTATGTTTTTGAACACCGCTTCATGGTCCTCCTAATTTTCAGAACTTTTCATGCTCCTCATATAATTCACACCTTTTGAAGCTCTTCATATTTTTCACACCTTTTCAGGCTCTTCATGTTTTTCAACACCGTTTCATGCTCCTCCTATTTTTCAGACCGTTTCCTGCTCCTCATAATTTTGACACCTTTTGAAGCTCTTCATATTTTTCACATCTTTTGAAGCTGTTCATATATTTCACACCTTTTCAGGCTCTTGATGTTTTTCAACACCACTTCATGCTCCTCCTATTTTTCACACTCTTTCATGCTAATCTAATTTTTGACACCTTTTGAAGCTCTTCATATTTTTCACACCTTTTGAAGGTCTTCATATTTTTCACACCTTTTCAGGATGTTCATGTTTTTGAACACCGCTTATGCTCGTCCTATTTTTCAGACCGTTTCATGCTCCTCATATTTTTGACACCTTTTGAAGCTCTTCATATTTTTCACACCTTTTCAGGCTCTTCATGATTTTCAACACCGCTTAATGCACCTCCTATTTTTCAGACCGTTTCATGCTCATCTCATTTTTGACACCTTTTGAAGCTTTTCATATTTTTCACATATTTTCAGGCTCTTCATGTTTTTGAACACCGCTTCATGCTAATCCTATTTTTCAAACCATATCATGCTCCTCATATTTTTGACACCTTTTGAAGCTCTTCATATTTTTCACACCTTTTCAGGCTCTTCATGTTTTTGAACACTGCTTCATCCTCCTCCTATTTTTAAGAGGGTTTCATGCTCGTCATATTTTTGACATATTTTGAAGCTCTTCATAATTTTCACACCTTTTCAGGCTCTTCATGTTTTTGAACACCGCTTCATGCTCGTCCTATTTTTCAAACCGTTTCATGCTCCTCATATTTTTGACACCATTTGAAGCTCTCCATATTTTTCACACCTTTTCAGGCTCTTCATTTTTTTCAACACCACTTCATGCTCCTCCTATTTTTCAGACCGTTTCATGCAGATCTCCTTTTTGACACCTTTTGAAGTTCTTCATATTTTTCAAACCTTTTGAAGCTCTTCATATTTTTCACACGTTTTCAGGCTCTTCATGTTTTTCAACACCGCCTCATGCTCCTTCGATTTTTCAGACCGTTTCATGCTCATCTCATTTTTGACACATTTTGAAGCTCTTCATATTTTTCACACCTTTTGAAGCTCTTCATAATTTTCATATTTTTGAAGCTCTTCATATTATTCACACTTTTTCAGCCTCTTCATGTTTTTCAACAACTCTTCAGGCTCCTCCTATTTTTCAGACCCTTTCATGCTAATCGAATTTTTGGCACTTTTTGAAGCTCTTCATACTTTTCACACCTTTTAAGTCTCTGCATGTTTTTGAACACCTTTTCATGCTCCTCATGTATTTCACTCCTTTTGAAGCTCTTCATATTTTTCACACCTTTTCAGGCTCTTCATGTTTTTGAACACCGTTTCATGCTCCTCCTATTTTTGAGACCGTTTCATGCTCCTCATATTTTCGACACCTTTTGAAGCTTTCATATTTTTCACACCTTTTCAAGCTCTTCATGTTTTTCAACACCACTTCATGCTCCTCCTTTTTTGCAGAGCGTTTCATGCTACTCATATTTTTTACACCTTTTGAAGCTCTTCATATTTCTCACACCTTTTCAGGCTCTTCATGTTTTTCAACACCGCTTCATGCAACTCCGATTTTTCAGACCGTTTCATGCTCCTCATATTTTTGACACCTTTTGAAGCTCTTCATATTTCTCAAACCTTTTCAGGCTCTTCATGTTTTTCAACACCGCTTCATGCTCCTCCTTTTTTTCAGACCGTTTCATGGTATCTCATTTTTGACACCTTTTGAAGCTTTTCATATTTTTCACATATTTTCAGCCTCTTCATGTTTTTGAACACCGCTTCATGCTAATCCTATTTTTCAAACCATATCATGCTCCTCATGTTTTTCACACCTTTTGAATCTCTTCATATTTTTCACACCTTTTCAGGCTCTTCATGTTTTTCCACACCACTTCATGCTTCTCTTATTTTTCAGCCCGTTTCATCCTCCTCATGTATTTCACACCTTTAGAAGCTCTTCATATTTTTCACACCTTTTCAGGCTCTTCATGTTTTTGAACACCGTTTCATGCTCCTCCTATTTTTCAGGTCGTTTCATGCTCCTCATATTTTTGACACCTTTTGAAGCCCTTCATATTTTTCACACCTTTTCAGGGTCTTCATGTTTTTCAACACCGCTTCATGCTCCTCCTATTTTTCGGACCGTTTCATGCTCCTCATATTTTTGACACCTTTTGAAGCTCTTCATATTTTTCACACCTTTTCATGCTCTTCATGTTTTTGAACCCCGGTTCAGGCTCCTCCTATTTTTCAGACCGTTTCATGCTCCTCATGTATTTCACACCTTTTGAAACTCTTCATATTTTTTACACCTTTTCAAGCTCTTCATGTTTTTGAACACCGTTTCATGCTCCTCCTATTTTTCAGACCTTTTCATGATCCTCATATATTTGACAAATTTTGAAGCTCTTCATATTTTGCACACCTTTTCATTCTCTTAATATTTTTCAACACCACTTCATGCTCCTCCAATTTTTCAGTCCGATTAATGCACATCTCATTTTTGACACCTTTTGAAACTATTCATATTTTTCACACCTTTTCAGGCTCTTCCGGTTTTTCAACACCGCTTCATGATCCTCCTATTTTTCAGACCGTTTCATGCTCCTCATATTTTTACACCTTTTGAAGCTCTTCATATATTTCACACCTTTTCAGGCTCTTCATGGTTTTCAACACAACTTCATGCTCCTCGTATTTTTCAGACCGTTACATGCTCCTCATATTTTTGACACCTTTTGAAGCTCTGCATATATTTCACACATTTTCAGGCTCTTCATGATTTTCAACACCACTTCATGCTCCTCCTATTTTTCAGACCTTTTCATGCTCATCTCATTTTTGACATATTTTGAAGCTCTTCATATTTTTCACACCTTTTGAAGCTCTTCATAATTTTCATATTTTTGAAGCTCTTCATATTTTTCACACTTTTTCAGGCTCTTCATGTTTTTCAACAACTCTTCAGGCTCCTCCTATGTTTCATACCCTTTCATGCTAATCGAATTTTTGGCACTTTTTGAAGCTCTTCATACTTTTCACACCTTTTAAGTCTCTGCATGTTTTTGAACACCTTTTCATGCTCCTCATGTATTTCACTTGTTTTGAAGCTCTTCATATTTTGCACAAATTTTCAGGTTCTTCTTGTTTTTGAACACAGCTTCATCCTCCTCCTATTTTTAAGAGGGTTTCATGCTCGTCATATTTTTGACACATTTTGAAGCTCTTCATATTTTTCACACCTTTTCAGGCTCTTCATGTTTTTGAACACCGTTTCATGCTACTCCTATTTTTGAGACCGTTTCATGCTCCTCATATTTTCGACACCTTTTGAAGCTTTCATATTTTGCACACCTTTTCAAGTCTTAATGTTTTTCAACACCACTTCATGCTCCTCCTTTTTTGCAGACCGTTTCATGCTACTCATATTTTTAACACCTTTTGAAGCTCTTCATATTTCTCACACCTTTTCAGGCTCTTCATGTTTTTCAACACCGCTTCATGCTCCTCCTATTTTTCAGACAGTTTCATGCTCCTCATATTTTTGACATCTTTTGAAGCTCTTCATATTTTTCACACATTTTCAGGCTCTCTATGTTTTTGAACACCGCTTCATGGTCCTCCTAATTTTCAGAACTTTTCATGCTCCTCATATAATTCACACCTTTTGAAGCTCTTCATATTTTTCACACCTTTTCAGGCTCTTCATGTTTTTCAACACCGTTTCATGCTCCTCCTATTTTTCAGACCGTTTCATGCTCCTCATAATTTTGACACCTTTTGAAGCTCTTCATATTTTTCACACCTTTTGAAGCTGTTCATATATTTCACACCTTTTCAGGCTCTTGATGTTTTTCAACACCACTTCATGCTCCTATTTTTCACACCCTTTCATGCTAATCTAATTTTTGACAACTTTTGAAGCTCTTCATATTTTTCACACCTTTTGAAGGTCTTCATATTTTTCACACCTTTTCAGGCTGTTCATGTTTTTGAACACCGCTTATGCTCGTCCTATTTTTCAGACCGTTTCATGCTCCTCATATTTTTGACACCTTTTGAAGCTCTCCATATTTTTCACACCTTTTCAGGCTCTTCATATTTTTCAACACCGCTTCATGATCCTCCTATTTTTCGGACCGTTTTGCTCCTCATATTTTTGACACCTTTTGAAGCTCTTCATATTTTTCACACCTTTTCAGGCTCTTCATGTTTTTCAACAACACTTCATGCTACTCGTATTTTTCAGACGGTTTCATTCTCCTCATATTTTTGACACCTTTTAAAGCTCTGCATATATTTCACACCTTTTCAGGCTCTTCATGATTTTCAACACCACTTCATGCTCCTCCTGTTTTTCAGACCGTTTCATGCTCATCTCATTTTTGACATCTTTTGAAGCTCTTCATATTTTTCACACCTTTTGAAGCTCTTCATGATTTTCATATTTTTGAAGCTCTTCATATTTTTCACACTTTTTCAGCCTCTTCATGTTTTTCAACACCTCTTCAGGCTCCTCCTATTTTTCAGACACTTTCATGCTAATCTAATTTTTGACACTTTTTGAAGCTCTTCATACTTTTCGCACCTATTAAGTCTCTGCATGTTTTTGAACACCTTTTCATGGTCCTCATGTATTTCACTCCTTTTGAAGCTCTTCATATTTTGCACACATTTTCAGGCTCTTCATTTTTTTGAACACCGCTTAATCCTCCTCCTATTTTTAAGAGGGTTTTGTGCTCGTCATATTTTTGACACATTTTGAAGCTCTTCATATTTTTCACACCTTTTCAGGCTCTTCATGTTTTTGAACACCGCTTCATCCTCCTCCTATTTTTAAGAGGGTTTCATGCTCGTCATATTTTTGACACATTTTGAAGCTCTTCATATTTTTCACACCTTTTCAAGCTCTTCATGTTTTTCAACCCCACTTCATGCTCCTCCTATTTCTCAGAGAGTTTAATGCTCCTCATATTTTGACACCTTTTGAAGCTCTTCATATTTCTCAAACCTTTTCAGGCTCTTCATGTTTTTCAACACCGCTTAATGCACCTCCTATTTTTCAGACCGTTTCATGCTCATCTCATTTTTGACACCTTTTGAAGCTTTTCATATTTTTCACATATTTTCAGGCTCTTCATGTTTTTGAACACCGCTTCATGCTAATCCTATTTTTCAATCCATATCATGCTCCTCATATTTTTGACACCTTTTGAAGCTCTTCATATTTTTCACACCTTTTCAGGCTCTTCATGTTTTTCAACACCACTTCATGCTCCTCGTATTTTTCAGACGGTTTCATTCTCCTCATATTTTTGACACCTTTTGAAGCTCTGCATATATTTCACACCTTTTCAGGCTCTTCATGATTTTCAACACCACTTCATGCTCCTCCTATTTTTCAGACCGTTTCATGCTCATCTCATTTTTGACATCTTTTGAAGCTCTTCATATTTTTCACACCTTTTCAGTCTCTGCATGTTTTTGAACACCGTTTCATGCTCCTCATATATTTCACACCTTTTGAAGCTCTTCATATTTTGCACACCTTTTCAGGCTCTTCATGTTTTTGAACACCGCTTCATGCTCGTCCTATTTTTCAAACCGTTTCATGCTCCTCATATTTTTGACACCATTTGAAGCTCTTCATATTTTTCACACCTTTTCAGGCTCTTCATTTTTTTCAACACCACTTCATGCTCCTCCTATTTTTCAGACCGTTTCATGCAGATCTCCTTTTTGACACCTTTTGAAGCTCTTCATATTTTTCAAACCTTTTGAAGCTCTTCATATTTTTCACACCTTTTCAGGCTCTTCATGTTTTTCAACACCGCTTCATGCTCCTCCTATTTTTCAGACCGTTTCATGCTCCTCATATTTTTGACACCTTTTGAACTCTATATATTTTTCACACCTTTTCAGGCTCTTCATGTTTTTCAACACCGCTTCATGCTCCTCCTATTTTTCAGAATGTTTCATGTCCTCATATTTTTGACACCTTTTGAAGCTCTTCATATTTTTTACACATTTTCAGGCTCTTCATGTTTTTCAACACCGCTTCATGCTCCTCCTATTTTTCAGACCGTTTCATGCTCCTCATATTTTTGACACCTTTTGAAGCTTTGCATATTTCTCACTCATTTTCAGGCTCTTCATGTTTTTGAACATCACTTCATGCTCCTCCTATTTTTCAGACCGTTTCATGCTCCTCATGTATTTCACACCTTTTGAAGCTCTTCATATTTTTCACACCTTTTCAGGCTCTTCATGTTTTTGAACCCCGGTTCAGGCTCCTCCTATTTTTCAGACCGTTTCATGCTCCTCATATTTTTCACACCTTTTGAAGCTCTTCATATATTTCACACCTTTTCAGCCTCTTCATGTTTTTGAACACCGCTTCATGCTCCTCCTATTTTTCAGACCGTTTCATGCTCCTCATATTTTTGACACCTTTTGAAGCTCTTCATATTTTTCACACCTTTTCAGGTCTTCATGTTTTTCAACACCGCTTCATGGTCCTCCTATGTTTCAGAACGTTTCATGCTCCTCATGTATTTCACACCTTTTGAAACTCTTCATATTTTTTACACCTTTTCAAGCTCTTCATGTTTTTGAACACCGTTTCATGCTCCTCCTATTTTTCAGACCTTTTCATGCTCCTCATATATTTGACAAATTTTGAAGCTCTTCATATTTTGCACACCTTTTCAGGCTCTTCATATTTTTCAACACCGCTTCATACTCCTCCTATTTTTCAGACCGTTTCATGCTCCTCATATTTTTGACACCTTTTTAAGCTTTTCATATTTATCACACCTTTTCAGGCTCTTCCGGTTTTTCAACACCGCTTCATGATCCTCCTATTTTTCAGACCGTTTCATGCTCCTCATATTTTTGACACCTTTTGAAGCTCTACATATATTTCACACATTTTCAGGCTCTTCATGATTTTCAACACCACTTCATGCTCCTCCTTTTTTTCAGACCGTTTCATGCTCATCTCATTTTTGACATATTTTGAAGCACTTCATGTTTTTCACACCTTTTGAAGCTCTTCATAATTTTCATATTTTTGAAGCTCTTCATATTTTTCACACTTTTTCAGGCTCTTCATGTTTTTCAACAACTCTTCAGGCTCCTCCTATTTTTCAGACCCTTTCATGCTAATCGAATTTTTGGCACTTTTTGAAGCTCTTCATACTTTTCACACCTTTTAAGTCTCTGCATGTTTTTGAACACCTTTTCATTCTCCTCATGTATTTCACTCCTTTTGAAGCTCTTCATATTTTGCACAAATTTTCAGGTTCTTCTTGTTTTTGAACACAGCTTCATCCTCCTCCTATTTTTAAGAGGGCTTCATGCTCGTCATATTTTTGACACATTTTGAAGCTCTTCATAGTTTTCACACCTTTTCAGGCTCTTCATGTTTTTGAACACCGTTTCATGCTCCTCCTATTTTTGAGACAGTTTCATGCTCCTCATATTTTCCAGACCTTTTGAAGCTTTCATATTTTTCACACCTTTTCAAGCTCTTCATGTTTTTCAACACCACTTCATGCTCCTCCTTTTTTGCAGACCGTTTCATGCTACTCATATTTTTGACACCTTTTGAAGCTCTTCATATTTCTCACACCTTTTCAGGCTCTTCATGTTTTTCAACACCGCTTCATGCACCTCCGATTTTTCAGACCGTTTCATGCTACTCATATTTTTGACACCTTTTGAAGCTCTTCATATTTCTCAAACCTTTTCAGGTTCTTCATGTTTTTCAACACCGCTTAATGCACCTCCTATTTTTCAGACCGTTTCATGCTCACCTCATTTTTGACACCTTTTGAAGCTCTTCATATTTCTCAAACCTTTTCAGGCTCTTCATGTTTTTCAACACAACTTCATGCATCTCCTATTTTTCGGACCTTTTCATGCTCCTCATGTTTTTCAAACCTTTTGAAGCTCTTCATATTTTTCACACCTTTTCAGGCTCTTGATTTGTTTGAACACCGTTTCATGCTCTTCCTATTTTTCAGACCGTTTCATGCTCCTCATATTTTTTACACCTTTTGAAGCTCTTCATATTTTTCACATCTTTTGATGCTCTTCATATTTTTCACACTTTTTCATGCTCTTCATATTTTTGAACACCGTTTCATAATCCTCCTTTTTTCAGACCGTTTCATGCTCCTCATATTTTTGACACCTTTTGAAGCTCTTCATTTTTTTAACAAATTTTCAGGCTCTTCCTGTTTTTGAACACCGCTTCATGCTACTCCTATTTTTCAGACGGTTTAATGCTCCTCATATTTTTGACACCTTTTGTAGCTCTTCAAATTTTTCACACATTTTCAGGCTCTTCATGTTTTTCAACACTGCTTCATGCTCCTCCTAATTTTCAGAACTTTTCATGCTCCTCATATTTTTGACACCTTTTGAAGCTCTTCATATTTTTCACAACTTTTCAGGCTCTTCATGTTTTTGAACACCATTTCATGCTCCTCCTATTTTGCAGACCGTTTCATTCTCCTCATATTTTTGACACCTTTTGAAGCTCTTCATATATTTCACACCTTTTCAGATTTTTCATTTTTTTCAACACGACTTCATGCTCCTCCTGTTTTTCAGACCGTTTCATGCTCATCTCATTTTGACACCTTTTGAAGCTCTTCATGTTTTTCACATCTTTTGAAGCTCTTCATATTTTTCACAACTTTTCAGGCTCTTTATGATTTTCAACAGCCCTTCATGCTCCTCATATTTTTCGGATCGTTTCATGCTCCTCATATTTTTGACACCTTTTGCAGCTTTCATATTTTTCACACCTTTTCAGGCTCTTCATGTTTTGAACACCACTTCATGCTCCTCCTATTTTTCATAGAGTTTCATGCTCCTCCTATTTTTGACACCTTTTGAAGCTCTTCATATTTTTCACACCTTTTGAAGCTCTTCATATATTTCACACCATTTCAGGCTCTTCATGTTTTTGAACACAGCTTCATACTCCTCCTATTTTTCAGACCGTTTCATGCTCCTCATATATTTGACAACTTTTGAAGCTCTTCATATTTTTCACATCTTTTCAGGCTCTTCATGTTTTTCAACACCGCTTCATGCTCCTCCTATTTTTCAGAGAGTTTCATGCTCCTCATATTTTTGACACCTTTTGAAGCTCTTCATATTTTTCACACCTTTTCAGCTCTTCATGTTTTGAACACCGTTTCATGCTCCTCCTATTTTTCAGACCGTTTCATTCTCCTATATTTTTGACAGCTTTTGAAGGTCTTCATATTTTTCTCACCTTTTCAAGCTCTTCATTCTTTTCAACAACGCTTCATGCTCCTCCTATTTTTCAGCCCGTTTCATACTCCTCATAGTTTTGAAACCTTTTGAAGCTCTTCATATTTTTCACACCTTTTCAGCTCTTCGTGTTTTGAACACAGCTTTATGCTCCTCCTATTTTTCAGACCGTTTCATGCTCCTCATGAATTTCACACATTTTGAAGCTCTTCATATTTTTCACAACTTTTGAAGCTCTTCATATATTTCACACCTTTTCAGGCTCTTCAAGTTTTTCAACACAACTTCATGCTCCTCCTATATTTCAGACCGGTTCATGCTCCTCATATTTTTGTCACCTTTTGTAGCTCTTCATATATTTCACACCTTTTGAAGCTCTTCATATTTTTCACACGTTTTCCGGCTATTCATGTTTTTCAACGCCGCTTCATGCTCCTACTATTTTCAGACCGTTTCCACCTCCTCATGTATTTAACACCTTTTGAAGCTCTTCATATTTTTCACACCTTTTCAGTCTCTTCATGTTTATCAACACAGTTTCATGCTCTTCCTAATTTTCAGACCGTTTCATGCTCCTCATATTGTTGACACTTTTTGAAGCTCTTCATAATTTTCACCCTTTTTCAGGCTCTTCATGTTTTTCAACACCGCTTCATGCTCCTCCTTTTTTCAGACCGTTTCATGCTCCTCATATTTTTCACACCTTTTAAAGCTCTTTGTATATTTCAAAACTTTTCAGGCTCTTCATGTTTTTGAACACCACTTCATGCTCCTCGTGTTTTTCAGAGAGTTTCATGCTACTCATGTATTTCACACCTTTTGAAGCTCTTCATATTTTTCACACCTTTTGAAGCTCTTCATATTTTTCACACCTTCTCAGGTTCTTCATGTTTTTGAACACCGTTTCATGCTCCTCCAATTTTTCAGACTGTTTCATGCTCCTCATATTTTTTACACCTTTTGAAGCTCTTCATATGTTTCACACCTTTCCAGGCTATTCATGTTTTCAACACCAATTCATGCTACTGCTATTTTTCAGACCGTATCATGCTCCTCATATTTTTGACACCTTTTGAAACTCTTCATATAAATCACACCTTTTCAGGCTCTTCATTTTTTGAACACCACTTCATGCTCCTCCAATTTTTCAGACCGTTTCATGCTCATCTCATTTTTGACAACTTTTGAATCTTTTCAGATATTTCACAAATTTTCAGGCTCTTCATGTTTTTGAACAACACTTCATGCTCCTCCTATTTTTCAGAGAGTTTCATGCTCCTCATATATTTCACACCTTTAGAAGCTCTTCATATATTTCACACCTTTTCTGGCTCTTCATTTTTTTCAACACCGCTTCATGCTCGTCCTATTTTTCAGACCGTTTCATGCTCATCTCATTTTTGACACATTTTGAAGCTCTTCATATTTTTCACACCTTTTGAAGCTCTTCTTATTGTTCACACCTTTTCAGGCTCTTCATGTTTTTCAACACTGCTTCATGCTCCTAGTATTTTTCAGAACGTTTCATGCTCCTCATATTTTTGACACCTTTTGAAGCTCTTCATATTTTTCACACCTTCTCAGGCTCTTCATGTTTTTCAACACCGCTTCATGCTCCTCCTATTTTTGAGACCGTGGCATGCTCCTCATATTTTTTCACACCTTTAAAACTCTTCATATTTTTCACATTTTTGAAGCTCTTCATATTTTTCACACGTTTTCAGACTCTTCATGTTTTTCACCACCGCTTCATGCTCCTGCTATTTTTCAGACCGTTTCATAGTCCTCATATTTTTGACACCTTTTGAAGCTCTTCATATTTTTCACACCTTTTCAGCTCTTCATGTTTTGAACACCGTTTCTCGCTCCTCCTGTTTTTCAGACCGTTTCATTCTCCTATATTTTTGACACCTTTTGTAGCTCTTCATATTTTTCACACCTTCTCAGCTCTTCATGTTTTTGACGACTGCTTCATGCTCCTCCTATTTTTCAGACCGTTTCATGCTTCTTATATATTTGACACCTTGTGAAGCTCTTCCTATTTTTCACATCTTTTCAGGCTCTTCATGTTTTTCAACACCGTTTCATGCTCCTCCTATTTTTCAGACCGTTTCATGCTCCTCCTATTTTTCAGACCGTTTCATGTTCCTCATATTTTTCACACCTTTTGAAGCTCTTCATTTTTTTCAAAACTTTTCAGGTTTTTCATGTTTTGGATGACTGCTTAATGCTCCTCCTATTTTTCAGACCGTTTCATGCTCCTCATATATTTGACACCTTTTGAAGCTCTTCATATATTACACATCTTTTCAGGCTCTTCATGTTTTTGAACACCTATTCATGCTTCTTGTATTTTTCAGACCGTTTCATGCTCCACATGTATTTCACATCTTTTCTAGCTCTTCATATTTTTCACATCTTTTCGGGCTCTTCATGTTTTTGAACACCTTATCATGCTCCTCCTATTTTTCAGACCGTTTCAGGCTCCTCATATTTTTGACACCTTTTGAAGCTCCTCATATTTTTCACACCTTTAGAAACTCTTCATATATTTCACAACTTTTCAGGCACTTCATGTGTTTCAACACCACTTCATGCTCCTCCTATTTTTCAGACTGCTTAATGCTCCTCATTTTTTCACACCTTTTGAAGCTCTTTGTATTTTTCACACCTTTTCAGGCTCTTCATGTTTTTCAACACCACTTCATGCTCCTCCTAATTTTCAGACCTGTTCATGCTCCTCATATTTTTGACATGTTTTATAGCTCTTCATATATTTCACACCTTTTAAGGCTCTTCATGTTTCTCAACAACACTTCATGCTCCTCGGATTTTTCAGACCGGTTCATGCTCCTCATATTTTTGATACCTTTTGAAGCTCTTCATATATTTCACACCTTTTCAGGCTCTTCATGTTTTCCAACAACACTTCATGCTCCTCCTATTTTTCAGACCGCTTCATGCTCATCTCATTTTTTAGAACTTTTGAAGCTCTTCATATTTTTCACACCTTTTGAATCTCCTCATATTTTTCACACGTTTTCAGGCTCTTCATGTTTTTCAACACCACTTCATGCTCCTCCTATTTTTCAGACGGCGTCATGCTCATCTCATTTTTCACACCTTTTGAAGCTTTTCATATTTCTCACACCTTTTCAGGCTTTTCATGTTTTTCAACACCACTTCATGCTCCTCCTTTTTTGCACACCTTTTCATGCTCCTCATATTTTTGACACATTTTGAAGCTCTTCATATTTTTCACAACTTTTCAGGCTCTTCATGTTTTTCAACACCGCTTCATGCACGTCCTGTTTTTCAGACCGTTTCATGCTCATCTCATTTTTGACACCTTTTGAAGCTTTTCATATTTTTCACACCTTTTCAGGCTCTTCATGTTTTTGAACACCACTTCATGCTCCTTCTCTTTTTCAGAGAGTTTCATGCTCCTCATGTATTTCACACCTTTTGAAGCTCTTCATATTTTTCAACCTTTTCAGGCTCTTCATGTTTTTCCACACCACTTCATGCTCCTCCTATTTTTCAGACTGTTTCTTGCTCCTCATATTTTTCATATCTTTTGAAGATCTTCATATTTTTCACACCTTTTCAGGCTCTTCATATTTTTGAACACGACTTCATGCTCCTCCTATTTTTCAGACCGTTTCATGCTCCTCTCATTTTTGACACCTTTTGAAGCTTTGCATATTTTTCACAACTTTTCAGGCTCTTCATGTTTTTGAACACCGCTTCATGCTCCTCCTATTTTTCAGAACGTATCATGCTCCTCATATTTTTCACACCTTTTGAAGTTCTTCATATATTTCACACCTTTTCAGGCTCTTCATGTTTTTCAACACCACTTCATGCTCCTCCTTTTTTGCAGACCGTTTCATGCTCCTCATATTTTTGACACCTTTTGAAGCTCTTCGTATTTTTCACACGTTTTCAGACAATTCATGTTTTTCAACATCGCTTCATGCTCCTCGTATTTTGCTGACCGTTTCATGCTTTTCATATTTTTGACACCTTTTGAAGCTCTTCATATATTTCACACCTTTTCAGACTTTTCCTTTTTTTCAACACGACTTCATGCTCCTCCTATTTTTCAGACCGTTTCATGCTCATCTCATTTTGACACCTTTTGAAGCTCTTCATGTTTTTCACATCTTTTAAAGCTCTTCATATATTTCACAACTTTTCCGGCTCTTTATGATTTTCAAGAGCACTTCATGCTCCTCCTATTTTTCAGACCGTTTCATGCTCCTCATAATTTTGACACCTTTTGAAGCTTTCATATTTTTCACACCTTTTCAGGCTCTTCATGTTTTTCAACACCACTTCATGCTCCTCCTTTTTTGCAGACCATTTCAAGCTACTCATATTTTTAACACCTTTTGAAGCTCTTCATATTTCTCACACCTTTTCAGGCTCTTCATGTTTTTCAACACCACTTCATGCTCCTCCTTTTTTGCAGACCGTTTCATGCTCCTCATATTTTTGACACCTTTTGAAGCTCTTCGTATTTTTTCACACGTTTTCAGACAATTCATGTTTTTCAACATCCCTTCATGCTCCTCGTATTTTGCTGACCGTTTCTTGCTTTTCATATTTTTGACACCTTTTGAAGCTCTTCAGATATTTCACACCTTTCCAGGCTCTTCATTTTTTCAACACCACTTCATGCTCCTCCAATTTTTCAGATCGTTTCATGCTCATGTCATTTTAACACCTTTTGAAGCTCTTCATATTTTTGACAAATTATGAAGTTCTTCATATTTTTCACACGTTTTCAGGCTCTTCATGATTTTCAACACCGCTTCATGTTCCTCCTATTTTTCAGACCTTTTCATGCTCATCTCTTTTTTGACACCTTTTCAAGCTCTTCATATTTTTCACACCTTTTGAAGCTCTTCATATTTTTAACATTTATGAAGCTCTTCATATTTTCCACACGTTTTCAGACAATTCATGTTTTTCAACATCGCTTCATTCTCCTCCTATTTTTCAGACCGTTTCATTCTCCTCATATTTTTGACACGTTTTGAAGCTCTTCATATATTTCACACCTTTTCAGACTTTTCCTTTTTTTCAACACGACTTCATGCTCCTCCTATTTTTCAGACCGTTTCATGCTCATCTCATTTTGACACCTTTTGAAGCTCTTCATTTTTTTCACATCTTTTGAAGCTCTTCATATTTTTCACAACTTTTCAGGCTCTTTATGATTTTCAACAGCACTTCATGCTCCTCCTATTTTTCAGACCGTTTCATGCTCCTCATAATTTTGACACCTTTTGAAGCTTTCATATTTTTCACACCTTTTCATGCTCTTCATGTTTTTCAACACCACTTCATGCTCCTCCTTTTTTGCAGACCATTTCAAGCTACTCATATTTTTAACACCTTTTGAAGATCTTCATATTTCTCACACCTTTTGAGG
Organism: Dama dama; assembly: GCF_033118175.1. NCBI lineage: Eukaryota > Metazoa > Chordata > Mammalia > Artiodactyla > Cervidae > Dama > Dama dama. The sequence goes on along the minus strand of NW_026870993.1, from coordinate 106,282 downwards.
CTCTTCATGTTTTTCAACACCACTTCATGCTCCTCCTTTTTTGCAGACCATTTCATGCTCCTCATATTTTTGACACATTTTGAAGCTCTTCATATTTTTCACAACTTTTCAGGCTCTTCATATTTTTCAACACCGCATCATGCTCCTCCTATTTTTCAAACCCTTTCATGCTAATCTAATCTTTGACACTTTTTGATTCTCTTCATATTTTTCACACCTTTTCAGTCTCTGCATGTTTTTGAACACCAGTTCACGCTCCTCCTCTTTTTCAGACCTTTTCATGCTCCTCATGTATTTCACACCTTTTGAAGCTCTCCATATTTTGCACACCTTTTCAGGCTCTTCATGTTTTTCACAACCACTTCACGCTCCTCCTATTTTTCAGACCATATCACGCTCCTCATATTTTTCACACCTTTTGAAGCTCTTCATATATTTCACACCTTTTCAGGCTCTTCATTTTTTTCAACACCACTTCATGCTCCTCCTATTTTTCAGACCGTTTCATGCTCATCTCATTTTTGACACCTTTCGAAAATCTTCATATTATTCAAACCTTTTGAAGCTCTTCATATTTTTACAAGTTTTCAGTCTCTTCATGTTTTTGAACACCGCATCATGCTCCTCCTATTTTTCAGAGTGTTTCATGCTCCTCATTTATTTCACACCTTTTGAAGCTCTTCATATTTTTCACACCTTTTCAGTCTCTTCATGTTTTTGAACACTGCTTCATGCTCCTCCTATTTATCAGACCATTTAATGCTTCTCATGTATTTCACACATTTTGAAGCTCTTCATATTTTTCACACCTTTTCAGGCTCATCCTGTTTTTGAACACCGTTTCATGCTCCTCCTATTTTTCAGACCGTTTCTTGCTCCTCATGTTTTGACACCTTTTGAATCTCTTCATATTTTTCACACCTTTTCAGGCTATTCATTTTTTTTCACACTTTTTCAAGCTCTTCATGTTTTTCAACACCGCTTCATTCTCCTCCTATTTTTCAGACCGTTTCATGCTCCTTATATTTTTGACATCTTTTGAAGCTCTTCATATTTTTCACACCTTTTCAGGCTCCTCATGTTTTTGAACACGGCTTCATGCTCCTCCTATTTTTCAGACCGTTTCATGCTCCTCATATATTTGACACCGTTTGAAGCTCTTCATATTTTTCACATCTTTTCAGGCTCTTTATGTTTTTCAACACCGCTTCATGCTCCTCCTTTATTTCAGACAGTTTCATTCTCTTCCTATTTTTGACACCTTTTTAGCTCTTCATATATTTCACACCTTTTCTAGCTCTTCATGTTTTTTAACACTGCTTCATGCTCCTCCTATTCTTCTGACCGTTTCATGCTCCTCGTATTTTTGACACCTTTTGAAGCTCTTCGTATTTTTCACACTTTTTCAGGCTCTTCATGTTTTTGAACATCGCTTCATGCTCCTCCTATTTTTCAGACCCTTTCATGCTCCTCATATTTTTGACACCTTTTGAAACTCTTCATATTTTTCACACCTTTTCAAGCTGTTCATGTTTTTGAACACCGCTTCATGCTCCTTCTATTTTTCTGACTGTTTCGTGCTCCTCATATATTTCACACCTTTTGAAGCTCTTCATATTTTTCACACCTTTTCAGGCTCTTCATCTTTTTCAACACCACTTCATGCTTCTCCTATTTCTCAGACAGTTTCAGGCTCCTCATATTTTTGACAGCTTTTGAATCTCTTCATATTTTTCATACCTTTTCATGATCTTCATGTTTTTCAACCCCGTGTCATGCTCCTCCTATTTTTCAGATGGTTTCATGCTCCTCATATTTTTCACACCTTCAAACTCTTCATATTTTTCACACAATTTAAGGCTCTTCATGTTTTTCATCACAGTGTCATGCTCCTCCTATTTTTCAGACGGTTTCATGCTCCTCATAATTTTCACACCCTTAAAGCTCTTCATATTTTTCACACCTTTTAAGGCTCTTCATGTTTTTGAACACCACTTCATGCTCCTCCTATTTTTCAGACCGTTTCATGCTCCTCATATTTTTGACACCTTTTGAAGCTCTTCATATTTTAACACCTTTACAGGCTCGTCATGTTTTTGAACACCATTTCATGCTCCTCATATTTTGACAACTATTGAAACTCTTCATATTTTTCAGACAGTTTCATGCTCCTCATATTTTTGACACCTTTTGAAGCTCTTCATATATTTCACAGCTTTTCAGGCTCTTCAGGATTTTGAACATCGTTTCATGCTCCTCCTATTTTTCAGAACGTTCCATGCTCCTCATATTTTTCACACCTTTTGGAGCTCTTCATATTTTTCATACCTTTTCTGGCTCTTCATATTTTTCAACACCACTTCATGCTCCTCCTATGTTTAGAACGTTTAATGCTCCCCATAATTTTGACACCTTTTGAAACTCTTCATATTTTTGAAACCTTTTCAGGCTCTTCATGTTTCTCAACACCATTTCATGCTCCTCCTATTTCAGACCGTTTCATGCTCCTCATATTTTTGACACCTTTTGTAGCTCTTCATATTTTTCACACGTTTTCAGGCTCTTCATGTTTTTCAAAACCGCTTCATGCTCCTCCTATTTTTCAGAACGTTTCATACTTCTCATATTTTTGACACCTTTTGAAGCTCTTCATATTTTTCACAGCTTTTCAGGCTCTTCGTGTTTTTGAACACCCCTTCATGCTCCTCTTCGTTTTCAGACCGTTTCATGCTCCTCATATTTTTGACACCTTTTGTAGCTCTTCATATTTTTCACACGTTTTCAGGCTCTTCATGTTTTTCAAAACCGCTTCATGCTCCTCCTATTTTTCAGAACGTTTCATACTTCTCATATTTTTGACACCTTTTGAAGCTCTTCAAATTTTTCACAGCTTTTCAGGCTCTTCATGTTTTTGAACACCCCTTCATGCTCCTCTTCGTTTTCAGACCGTTTCATGCTCCTCATATTTTTGACACCTTTTGTAGCTCTTCATATTTTTCACACGTTTTCAGGCTCTTCATGTTTTTCAAAACCGCTTCATGCTCCTCCTATTTTTCAGAACGTTTCATACTTCTCATATTTTTGACACCGTTTGAAGCTCTTCATATTTTTCACAGCTTTTCAGGCACTTCATGTTTTTCAACACCGCTTCATGCTCCTCCTATTTTTCAGACCGTTTCATGCTCATCACATTTTTGACACCATTCGAAGCTTTGCATATTTTTCACAACTTTTCAGGCTCTTCATGTTTTTGAACATCGCTTCATGCTCCTCCTATTTTTCAGACCGTATCATGCTCCTCATATTTTTCACACCTTTTGAAGCTCTTCATATTTTTCACAACTTTTCAGGCTCTTCATATTTATGAACTCGACTTCATGCTCCTCCTATTTTTTAGACCATTTCATGCTCCTCTCATTTTTGACACCTTTTGAAGCTTTGCATATTTTTCACAACTTTTCAGGCTCTTCATGTTTTTGAACACCGCTTCATGCTCCTCCTATTTTTCAGAACGTTTCATGCTCCTCATATTTTTGACACCTTTTGAAGCTCTTCATATTTTTCACACCTTTTCAGGCTCTTCATCTTTTTCAACACCACTTCATGCTCCTCCTATTTCTCAGACAGTTTCAGGCTCCTCATATTTTTGACAGCTTTTGAATCTCTTCATATTTTTCACACCTTTTCATGATCTTCATGTTTTTCAACCCCGTGTCATGCTCCTCCTATTTTTCAGATGGTTTCATGCTCCTCATATTTTTCACACCTTCAAACTCTTCATATTTTTCACACAATTTAAGGCTCTTCATGTTTTTCATCACAGTGTCATGCTCCTCTATTTTTCAGACGGTTTCATGCTCCTCATATTTTTCACACCTTTTAAGGCTCTTCATGTTTTTGAACACCACTTCATGCTACTCCTATTTTTGAGACCGTTTCATGCTCCTCATATTTTTGACACCTTTTGAAGCTCTTCATGTTTCTCACAGCTTTTCAGGTTCTTCATGTTTTTCAACACTACTTCATGCTCCTCCTATTTTTCAGACGGTTTCATGCTCATCTCATTTTTGACACCTTTTGAAGCCCTTCTTAATTTTCACATCTTTGAAGCTCTTCATATTTTTCACACGTTTTCAGGCTCTTCATGTTGTTCAACACCCTTTCTTGCTCCTCCTATTTTTCAGACCGTTTCATGCTCCTCATATTTTTGACACGTTTTGAAGCTCTTCATATTTTTCACACGTTTTCAGGCTCTTCATGTTTTTGAACACCGTTTCATGGTCCTCCTATTTTTCAGACTCTTTCATGCTTCTCATATTTTTGACACCTTTTGAAGCTCTTCATATTTTTCACTACTTTTCAGGGTCTTCCTGTTTTTGAACACCGCTTCATGCTCCTCCTATTTTTCAGAAGTTTTCATGCTCCTCATATTTTTGACACCTTTTGAAGCTCTTCATATTTTTCACACCTTTTCAGGCTCTTCATGTTTTTGAACACCATTTCATGCTCCTCCTATTTTACAGACCGTTTCATTCTCCTCATATTTTTGACACTTTTTGAAGCTCTTCATATATTTCACACCATTTGAGGCTTTTCATTATTTTCAACACCACTTCTTGCTCCTCTTATTTTTCAGACCGTTTCATCTCATCTCATTTTGACACCTTTTGAAGCTCTTCATGTTTTTCACATCTTCTGAAGCTCTTCATATTTTTCACAAATTTTCAGGCTCTTTATGATTTTCAACACCGCTTCATGCTCCTCCTATTTTTCAGACCGTTTCATGTTCATCTCATTTTGACACCTTTTGAAGCTCTTCATATTTTTCACACCTTTTGAAGCTCTTCATATTTTTCATATTTTTGAAGTTCTTCATAATTTCACACGTTTTCAGACTCTTCATGTTTTTCAACACCACTACATGCTCCTCCTATTTTTCAGACCATTTAATGCTCCTCATGTATTTCACACCTATTGAAGCTCTTCATATTTTTCACACGTTTTCAGGCTCTTCATGTTTTTCAACACCGCTTCATGCTCCTCCTATTTTTCAGACAGTATCATGCTCCTCATATTTTTGACACCTTTTGAAGCTCTTCATATTTTTCACACCTTTTCAGGCTCTTCATGTTTTGAACACCGCTTCATGCTCCTCCTATTTTTCAGACCGTATCATGCTCCTCATATTTTTCACACCTTTTGAAGCTCTTCATATTTTTCACACCTTTTCAGGCTCTTCATATTTTTGAACACCTCTTCATCTTCCTCCTATTTTTCAGACCGTTTCTTGCTCCTCATGTATTTCACACCTTTTGAAGCTCTTCATATTTTTCACACCTTTTCAGGCTCTTGATGTTTTTCCACACCACTTCATGCTTCTCCTATTTTTCAACACGTTTCATGCTCCTCATGTATTTCACACCTTTTGAAGCTCTTCATATTTTTCACACCTTTTCATTCTCTTCATGTTTTTCAACACCGCTTCATGCTCCTCCTATTTTTCAGACCGTTTCATGCACCTCATATTTTTCTCACCTTTTGAAGCTCTTCATATTTTTCACACCTTTTCAGGCTCCTCATGTTTTGCAACACCGCTTCATGCTCCTCCTATTTTTCAGACCGTTTCATACTCCTCATATTTTTGACAACTTTTGATGCTCTTCATATTTTTCACACCTTTTCAGGCTCTTCATTTTTTCAACACCTCTTCATGCTCCTCCTATTTTTCAGACCGTTTCATGCTCATCTCATTTTTGACACCTTTGGAAGCTTTTCATATTTTTCAGAATTTTTCAGGCTCTTCATGTTTTGAACACTGCTTCATGCTCCTCCTATTTTTCAGACCGTATCATGCTCCTCATATTTTGACACCTTTTGAAGCTCTTCATATATTTCACACCTTTTCAGTCTCTTCTTTTTCTTCAACACCACCTCATGCACCTCCTATTTTTCAGACCGTTTCATGATCATCTCATTTTTGACACCTTTTGAAGCTCTTCATATTTTTCACACCTTTTGAATCTCTTCATATTTCTCAAACGTTTTCAGGCTCTTCATGTTTTTCAACACCCCTTCTTGCTCATCCTATTTTTCAGATCGTTTCATGCTCCTCATATTTTTGACACGTTTTGAAGCTCTTCATATTTTTCACACCTTTTCAGGCTCTTCATGTCTTTGAACACCGTTTCATGCTGCTCCTATTTTTCAAATCGTTTCATGCTCCTCATATTTTTGACAGATTTTGAAGCTCTTCATTTTTTTCACACCTTTTGAAACTCTTCATATTTTTCAAACGTTTTCAGGCTCTTCATTTTTTTCAACACCGCTTCTTGCTCCTCCTATTTTTCAGATCGTTTCATGCTCCTCATATTTTTGACACGTTTTGAAGCTCTTCATATTTTTCACACCTTTTCAGGCTCTTCATGTCTTTGAACACCGTTTCATGCTGCTCCTATTTTTCAGATCGTTTCATGCTCCTCATATTTTTGACAGATTTTGAAGCTCTTCATTTTTTTCCACACCTTTTGAAGCTCTTCATATTTTTCACACCTTTTAAGGCTCTTCATGATTTTGAACACCACTTTATGCTCCTCCTATTATTCAGACCGTTTCATTCTCCTCATTATTTTTGACACCTTTTGAAGCTCTTCATATTTCTGAACACCTTTTGAAGCTCTTCATATTTTTCAAACTTTTTCAGGCTCTTCATGTTTTTCCACACCGCTTCATGCTCCTCCTAATTTTCAGACAGTTTCATTTGCCTCCTCTTTTTGACACCTTTTGAAGGTCTTCATATTTTTCACACCTTTTCAGGCTCTTCATTTTTCTCAACACCGTTTCATGCTCCTCCTATTTTAAAGATAGTTTCATGCTCCTCATATATTTGAAAACTTTTGAAGCTATTCATATTTTTCACACCTTTTCAGCCTCTTCATGTTTCTCAACACCACTTCATGCTCCTCCAGTTTTTCACACCATTTCATGATCCTCATATTTTTGACACCTTTAGAAGCTCTTCATATTTTTCACACCTTTTCAGTCTCTTCATGTTTTTCTACACCACTTCATGCTCCTCCTATTTTTCAGACCGTTTCATGCTACTCATATTTTTGACACCTTTTGAAGCTCTTCATATTTTTCACACCTTTTCAGGCTCTTCATGTTTTTCAACACCACTTCATGCTCCTCCTATTTTTCAGACCGTTTCATGCTCATCTCACTTTTGACACATTTTGAAGCTCTTCATATTTTCCACACCTTTTGAAGCTCTTCATATTTCTCAAACGTTTTCAGGCTCTTCATGTTTTTCAACACCCCTTCTTGCTCATCTATTTTTCAGACCGTTTCATGCTTCTCTCATTTCTGACATCTTTTGAAGCTCTTCATATTTTTCACACCTTTTCAGGCTCTTCATGTTTTTCAACACCACTTCATGCTCCTCCTATTTTTCAGACCGTTTCATGCTCATCTCACTTTTGACACATTTTGAAGCTCTTCATATTTTCCACACCTTTTGAAGCTCTTCATATTTTTCAAACGTTTTCAGGCTCTTCATGTTTTTCCACACCGCTTCATGCTCCTCGTGTTTTTCAGACATTTTCATGTGCCTCCTCTTTTTAACACCTTTGAAGGTCTTCATATTTTTCACACCTTTTCAGGCTCTTCATGTTTTTCCGCACCGCTTCCTGCTCTTCCTTTTTTTCAGACCGTTCCATGCTCCTCATATTTTTGACACCTTTTGAAGCTCTTCATATTTTTCACACCTTTTCAGGCTCTTCATGTTTTTGAACACCGTTTCATAGTCCTCCTATTTTTCAGACCGTTTCATGCTCCTCATATTTTTGACACCTTTTGAAGCTCTTCATATTTTTCACTACTTTTCAGGGTCTTCCTGTTTTTGAACACCGCTTCATGCTCCTCCTATTTTTCAGACCGTTTCATGCTCATCTCATTTTGACACCTTTTGAAGCTCTTCATGTTTTTCACATCTTCTGAAGCTCTTCATAATTTTCACAAATTTTCAGGCTCTTTATGATTTTCAACACCGCTTCATGCTCCTCCTATTTTTCAGACCGTTTCATGTTCATCTCATTTTGACACCTTTTGAAGCTCTTCATATTTTTCACACCTTTTGAAGCTCTTCATATTTTGCATATTTTTGAAGTTCTTCATAATTTCACACGTTTTCAGACTCTTCATGTTTTTCAACACCACTTCATGCTCCTCCTATTTTTCAGACCGTTTCATGCTCCTCATATTTTTGACACCTTTTGAAGCTCTTCATATATTTCACACCTTTTCAGGCTCTTCATGTTTTTGAACACCGCTTCATGCTCCTCCTATTTTTCAGACCGTTTCATGCTCCTCATATTTTTGACAACTTTTGAAGCTTTTCATATTTTTCACACCTTGTCAGGCTCTTGAAGTTTTTCAACACCACTTCATGCTCCTCCTTTTTTGCAGACCGTTTCATGCTCCTCATATTTTTGACACCTTTTGAAGCTCTTCATATTTTTCACAACTTTTCAGGCTTTTCCTGTTTTTGAACACCGCTTCATGCTCCTCCTATTTTTCAAACTGTTTCATGCTCCTCATATTTTTGACACCTTTTGAAGCTCTTCATATTTTGCACACCTTTTCAGGCTCTTCATGTTTTTGAACACCGCTTCATGTTCGTCCTATTTTTCAGACCGTTTCATGCTCATCTCATTTTTGACACCTTTTGAAGCTCTTCATATTTTTCACAACTTTTCAGGCTTTTCCTGTTTTTGAACACCGCTTCATGCTCCTCCTATTTTTCAAACTGTTTCATGCTCCTCATATTTTTGACACCTTTTGAAGCTCTTCATATTTTTCACACCTTTTCAGGCTCTTCATGTTTTTGAACACCGCTTCATGCTCCTCCTATTTTCAGACCGTTTCATTCTCCTCATATTTTTGACACCTTTTGAAGCCCTTCATATATTTCACACCTTTTCCGTCTCTTCTTTTTTTTCAACACCACTTCATGCTCCTCCTATTTTTCAGACCGTTTCATGCTCATCTCATTTTTGACACCTTTTGAAGCTCTTCATATTTTTCACACCTTTTCAGGCTCTTCATGTTTTTGAACACCACTTCATGCTCCTCCTATTTTTCAGACCGTTTCATGCTCCTCATATTTTTGACACATTTTGAAGTTCTTGATATATTTCAAACCTTCTCAGGCTCTTCATTTTTTGGAACACGACTTCTTGCTCCTCCTATTTTTCAGACCGTTTCATGCTCATCTCATTTTTGACACCTTTTGAAGCTCTTCATATATTTGACACCATTTGTAGCTCTTCATATTTTTCACAACTTTTCAGGCTCTGCATGTATTTCAACACCGTTTCATGCTACTCCTATATTTCAGACCGATTCTTGCTGCTCATATATTTGACATCTTTTGAAACTCTTCATATTTTTAACACCTTTTCAGGCTCTTCATGTTTTTCAACACCGCTTCATGCTCCTCCTATTTTTCAGACCGTTTCATGCTCCTCATATTTTTGACACCTTTTGATGCTCTTCATATTTTTCACACCTTTTCAGGCTTTTCATGTTTTTGCACACCGCTTCATGCTCCTCCTATTTTTCACACCTTTTGAAGCTCTTCATATTTTTCACCCTTTTCAGTCTCTTCATGTTTTTGAACACGGTTTCATGCTCCTCCTATTTTTCAGACCGTTTCATGCTCCTCATATTTTTGACACATTTTGAAGCTCTTCATATTTTTCACATCTTTTCAGGCTCTTCATGTTTTTCAACACCGCTTCATGCTCCAACTATTTTTCAGACGGTTTCATGCTCATCTCTTTTTTGACACCTTTTGAAGCTCTTCATATTTTTCATACCTTTTGAAGCTCTTCATATTTTTCACTCGATTTCACGCTCTTCATGTTTTTCAACACCGCTTCATGCTCCTCCTATTTTTCAGACGGTTTCATGCTCATCATATTTTTGACACCTTTTGAAGCTCTTCATATTTTTCAAACCTTTTCAGGCTCTTTTTGTTTTTGAACACTGCTTCATGCTCCTCGTATTTTTCAAACCATTTCATGATCCTCATGTATTTCACACCTTTGAACCTCTTCATATTTTTCACACCTTTTCAGGCTCTTCATGTGTTTCAACACCACTTCATGCTCCTCAGCTTTTTCAGACAGTTTCATGCTCATTTCAGTTTTGAAACATTTTGAAGCTCTTCATATTTTTCACACCTTTTGAATCTCTTCATATTTTTGACACCTTTTCAGGCTCTTCATGTTTTTGAACACATCTGCATGCTCCTCCTATTTTTCAGGGCGTTTAATGCTCCTCATGTATTTCACACCTTTTGAAGCTCTTCATATTTTTCTCACCTTTTCAGGCTCTTCATGTTTTTGAACACCGCTTCATGCTCCTCATATTTTTCAGACCGTTTCATGCTCCTCATATATTTCAAACCTTTTGCACCTCTTCATATTTTTCACACCATTTCAATGTCTTCATGTTTTTGAACACCGTTTCATGCTGCTCCTATTTTTCACAACGTTTCATGCTCCTCATATTTTTGACACCTTTTGAAGCTCTTCATATTTTTCACGCCTTTTCAGGCTCTTCATGATTTTCAACACCGCTTCATACTCCTTGTATTTTTCAGACCCTTTCATGCTCATCTCATTTTTGACACCTTTTGAAGCTCTTCATATTTTTCACACCTTTTCAGGCTGTTCATGTTTTTCAACACTGCTTCATTCTCCTCTTATTTTTCAGACCGTTTCATGCTCCTTATATTTTTCACACCTTTTGAAGCTCTTCATATTCTTCACACCTTTTCAAGCTCTTCATATTTTTCAAACCTTTTGAAGCTCTTCATATTTTTCACACTTTTTCAGGCTCTTCATGTTTTTGAACACCGCTTCATGCTCCTCCTATTTTTCAGACTGTTTCATTCTCCTCATGTATTTCACACCTTTTGAAGCTCTTCATATTTTTCACACCTTTTCAGGCACTTCATGTTTTTGAACACCGCTTCATTCTCCTCCTATTTTTCAGATAGTTTCATGGTCTTCATATTTTTGACACCTTTTGAAGCTCTTCATAGTTTTCACACCTTTTCAGCATCTCATGAATTTGAACACCGCTTCATGTTCCTCCTATTTTTCAGACCGTTTCATGCTCCTCATATATTTGACACCTTTTCAGGCTCTTCAGGTTTTTGAATACCGCTTCATGCTCCTCCTATTTTTCAGACCGTTTCATGCTCTTCATATTTTGACACATTTTGAAGCTCTTCATATTTTTCACACCTTTTCAGGCTCTTCATGTTTTTCAACACCGCCTCATGCTCCTCCTGTTTTTCAGAACGTTACATGCTCCTCATGTATTTCACACCTTTTGAAGCTCTTCATAAATTTCACACCTTTTCAGGCTCTTCATGTTTTTGAACACCACTTAATGCTCCTCCTATTTTTCAGACCGTTTCATGCTCCTCATAATTTTGACACTTTTTGAAGCTCTTCATATTTTTCACACATTTTCTGGCTCTTCATGTTTTTCAACACCGGTTCATGGTACTCCTATTTTTTAGACCGTTTCATGCTCCTCATATTTTTACACCTTTTGAAGCTGTTCACATTTTTCACACCTTTTCAGGCTCTTCATGTTTTTCAACACTTCTTCATTTTCCTCCTATTGTTCAGACCGTTTCATTCTCCTCATATTTTTGACACCTTTTCAAACTCTTCATATTTTTCACACCTTTTCAGGCTCTTCATGTTTTTCAACACCGCTTCATGCTCCTCCGATTTTTCAGTCCGTTTCATGCTCCTCATATTTTTGACACCTTTTGAAGCTCTTCATATTTTTCACACCTTTTCGGGCTCTTCATGTTTTGAACACCGCTTCATACTCCTCCTATATTTCAGACAGTTTCATTCTCATCTCATTTTTGACACCTTTTGAAGCTTTCCATATTTTTCACAACTTTTCAGGCTCTTCATGTTTTTGAACACCTCTTCATGCTAATCCTATTTTTCAAACCATAACAAGCTCCTCATATTTTTCACACGTTTTGAAGCTCTTCATATTTTTTACACCTTTTCAGGCTCTTCATGTTTTTGAACACCACTTCATGCTCCTTATATTTTTCAGAGAGTTTCATGCTCCTCATGTATTTCACACCTTCTGAAGCTCTTCATATTTTTCACACCTTTACAGGCTCTTCATGTTTTTCCACACCACTTCATGCTTCTCCTAATTTTCAGCTCTTTCATGCTCCTCATGTATTTCACACCTTTTGAAGCTTTTCATATTTTTCACACCTTTTCAGGCTCTTCATGTTTTTCAACACCGCTTCATGCTCCTCCTCTTTTTCAGACCGTTTCATGCTCCTCATATTTTTGACACCTTTTGAAGCTCTTCATATTTCTCACACCTTTTCAGGCTCTTCATGTTTTTCAACACCGCTTCATGCTCCTCCTATTTTTCAGACCGTTTCATGCTCCTCATATTTTTGACACCTTTTGAAGCTCTTCATATTTTTCACACCTTTTCAGGCTCTTCATATTTTTGAACACCGCTTCATGCTCCTCCTATTTTTTAGACCGTTTCATGCTCCTCATATTTTTACACCTTTTGAAGCTCTTCATATTTTTCACACGATTTCAGGCTCTTCATGTTTTGAACACCATTTCATGCTCCTCCTATTTTGCAGACCGTTTCATGCTCCTCATATTTTTGACACCTTTTGAAGCTCTTCATATTTTTCACACCTTTTGAAGCTTTTCATATTTTTCATATTTTTGAAGCTCTTCATATTTTCACACGTTTTCAGACTCTTCATGTTTTTCAACACCGCTTCATGATCCTGCTATTTTTCAGACCGTTTCATGCTCCTCATATATTTCACACCTTTTGAAGCTCTTCATATTTTTCACACCTTTTGAGGCTCTTCATATTTTTCATATTTTTGAAGTTCTTCATATTTTTCACACCTTTTCAGGCTCTTCATATTTTTGAACACCGCTTCATGCTCCTCCTATATTTCAGACAGTTTCATGCCCATCTCATTTTTGACACCTTTTGAAGCTTTTCATATTTTTCACAACTTTTCAAGCTCTTCATGTTTTTGAACACCTCTTCATGCTAATCCTATTTTTCAAACCATAACATGCTCCTAATATTTTTTACACCTTTTGAAGCTCTTCATATTTTTTACACCTTTTCAGGCTCTTCATGTTTTTGAACACCACTTCATGCTCCTTATATTTTTCAGAGAGTTTCATGCTCCTCATGTATTTCACACCTTCTGAAGCTCTTCATATTTTTCACACATTTTCAGGCTCTTCATGTTTTTCCACACCACTTCATGCTTCTCCAATTTTCAGCTCTTTCATGCTCCTCATGTATTTCACACCTTTTGAAGCTTTTCATATTTTTCACACCTTTTCAGGCTCTTCATGTTTTTCAACATCGCTTCATGCTCCTCCTCTTTTTCAGACCGTTTCATGCTCCTCATATTTTTGACACCTTTTGAAGCTCTTCATATTTCTGACACCTTTTCAGGCTCTTCATGTTTTTCAATACCGCTTCATGCTCCTCCTATTTTTCAGACCGTTTCATGCTCCTCATATTTTTGACACCTTTTGAAGCTCTTCATATTTTTCACACCTTTTCAGGCTCTTCATATTTTTGAACACCGCTTCATGCTCCTCCTATTTTTTAGACCGTTTCATGCTCCTCATATTTTTCACACGATTTCAGGCTCTTCATGTTTTTGAACACCATTTCATGCTCCTCCTATTTTGCAGACCGTTTCATGCTCCTCATATTTTTGACACCTTCTGAAGCTCTTCATATTTTTCACACCTTTTGAAGCTCTTCATATTTTTCATATTTTTGAAGTTCTTCATAATTTCACACGTTTTCAGACTCTTCATGTTTTTCAACACCGCTTCATGCTCCTCCTATTTTTCAAACCGTATCATTCTCCTCATATTTTTCACACCTTTTGAAGCTCTTCGTATTTTTCACACGTTTTCAGGCTCTTCATGTTTTTGAACACCACATCATGCTCCTTCTATTTTTCAGAGAGTTTCATGCTCCTCATATATTTCACACCTTTTGAAGCTCTTCATATTTTTCACACCTTTTCAGGCTCTTCATGTTTTTGAACACTTCTTCATGTTCCTCCTATTTTTCAGACCGTATCATGCTCATCATATTTTTGACACCTTTTGAAACTTTTCATATTTTTCACACTTTTTCAGGCTCTTCATGTTTTTCAACACCACTTCATGCTCCTTTTTTGCAGACCTTTTCATGGTATTCATATTTTTGACACCTTTTGAAACTCTTCATATTTTTCACACCTTTTCAGGCTCTTCATGTTTTTCAACACCGCTTCATGCTCCTCCGATTTTTCAGTCCGTTTCATGCTCCTCATATTTTTGACACCTTTTGAAGCTCTTCATATTTTTCACACCTTTTCGGGCTCTTCATGTTTTCAACACCGCTTCATACTCCTCCTATATTTCAGACAGTTTCATGCTCATCTCATTTTTGACACCTTTTGAAGCTTTCCATATTTTTCACAACTTTTCAGGCTCTTCATGTTTTTGAACACCTCTTCATGCTAATCCTATTTTTCAAACCATAACATGCTCCTCATATTTTTCACACCTTTTGAAGCTCTTCATATTTTTTACACCTTTTCAGGCTTTTCATGTTTTTGAACACCACTTCATGCTCCTTATATTTTTCAGAGAGTTTCATGCTCCTCATGTATTTCACACCTTCTGAAGCTCTTCATATTTTTCACACCTTTTCAGGCTCTTCATGTTTTTCCACACCTCTTCATGCTTCTCCTAATTTTCAGCTCTTTCATTCTCCTCATGTATTTCACACCTTTTGAAGCTTTTCATATTTTTCACACCTTTTCAGGCTCTTCATGTTTTTCAACACCGCTTCATGCTCCTCCTCTTTTTCAGACCGTTTCATGCTCCTCATATTTTTGACACCTTTTGAAGCTCTTCATATTTCTCACACCTTTTCAGGCTCTGCATGTTTTTCAACACCGCTTCATGCTCCTCCTATTTTTCAGACCGTTTCATGCTCCTCATATTTTTGACACCTTTTGAAGCTCTTCATATTTTTCACACCTTTTCAGGCTCTTCACATTTTTGAACACCGCTTCATGCTCCTCCTATTTTTTAGACCGTTTCATGCTCCTCATATTTTTCACACCTTTTGAAGCTCTTCATATTTTTCACACGATTTGAGGCTCTTCATGTTTTGAACACCATTTCATGCTCCTCCTATTTTGCAGACCGTTTCATGCTCCTCATATTTTTGACACCTTTTGAAGCTCTTCATATTTTTCACACCTTTTGAAGCTTTTCATATTTTTCATATTTTTGAAGCTCTTCATATTTTCACACGTTTTCAGACTCTTCATGTTTTTCAACACCGCTTCATGATCCTGCTATTTTTCAGACCGTTTCATGCTCCTCATATATTTCACACCTTTTGAAGCTCTTCATATTTTTCACACCTTTTGAGGTTCTTCATATTTTTCATATTTTTGAAGCTCTTCATATTTTTCACACCTTTTCAGGCTCTTCATATTTTTGAACACCGATTCATGCTCCTCCTATTTTTCAGAGAGTTTCATGCTCCTCATGTATTTCACACCTTTTGAAGCTCTTCATATTTTTCACACCTTTTCAGGCTCTTCATGTTTTTCAACACCACTTCATGCTTCTCCTAATTTTCAGCTCTTTCATGCTCCTCATGTATTTCACACCTTTTGAAGCTTTTCATATTTTTCACACCTTTTCAGGCTCTTCATGTTTTTCAACGCCGCTTCATGCTCCTCCGATTTTTCAGACAGTTTCATGCTCCTAATATTTTTGACACCTTTTGAAGCTCTTCATATTTTTCACACCTTTTCGGGCTCTTCATGTTTTGAACACCGCTTCATACTCCTCCTATATTTCAGACAGTTTCATGCTCATCTCATTTTTGACACCTTTTGAAGCTTTTCATATTTTCCACAACTTTTCAGGCTCTTCATGTTTTTGAACACCTCTTCATGCTAATCCTATTTTTAAACCATAACATGCTCCTCATATTTTTCACACCTTTTGAAGCTCTTCATATTTTTTACACCTTTTCAGGCTCTTCATGTTTTTGAACACCACTTCATGCTCCTTATATTTTTCAGAGAGTTTCATGCTCCTCATGTATTTCACACCTTCTGAAGCTCTTCATATTTTTCACACCTTTTCAGGCTCTTCATGTTTTTCCACACCACTTCATGCTTCTCCAAATGTTCAGCTCTTTCCTGCTCCTCATGTATTTCACACCTTTTGAAGCTTTTCGTATTTTTCACACCTTTTCAGGCTCTTCATGTTTTTCAACATCGCTTCATGCTCCTCCTCTTTTTCAGACCGTTTCATGCTCCTCATATTTTTGACACCTTTTGAAGCTCTTCATATTTCTCACACCTTTTCAGGCTCTTCATGTTTTTCAACACCACTTCATGCTCCTCCTATTTTTCAGACCGTTTCATGCTCCTCATATTTTTGACACCTTTTGAAGCTCTTCATATTTTTCACACCTTTTCAGGCTCTTCATATTTTTGAACACCGCTTCATGCTCCTCCTATTTTTTAGACCGTTTCATGCTCCTCATATTTTTCACACCTTTTGAAGCTCTTCATATTTTTCACACGATTTCAGGCTCTTCATGTTTTTGAACACCATTTCATGCTCCTTCTATTTTGCAGACCGTTTCATGCTCCTCATATTTTTGACACCTTCTGAAGCTCTTCATATTTTTCACACCTTTTGAACCTCTTCATATTTTTCATATTTTTGAAGCTCTTCATATTTTCACACGTTTTCAGACTCTTCATGTTTTTCAACACCGCTTCATGATCCTGCTATTTTTCAGACCGTTTCATGCTCCTCATATATTTCACACCTCTTGAAGCTCTTCATATTTTTCACACCTTTTGAAGCTCTTCATATTTTTCACATGTTTGAAGCTCTTCATATTTTTCACACCTTTTCAGGCTCTTCCTATTTTTGAACACCGCTTCATGCTCCTCCTATTTTTCAGAGAGTTTCATGCTCCTCATGTATTTCACACCTTTTGAAGCTCTTCATATTTTTCACACCTTTTCAGGCTCTTCATGTTTTTCCACACCACTTCATGCTTCTCCTAATTTTTAGCTCTTTCATGGTCCTCATGTATTTCACACCTTTTGAAGCTTTTCATATTTTTCACACCTTTTCAGGCTCTTCATGTTTTTCAACACCGCTTCATTCTCCTCCTCTTTTTCAGATCGTTTCATGCTCCTGTATTTTTGACACCTTTTGAAGCTCTTCATATTTTTCACAACTTTTCGGGCTCTTCATGTTTTGAACACCGCTTCATACTCCTCCTATATTTCAGACAGTTTCATGCTCATCTCATTTTTGACACCTTTTGAAGCTTTTCATAGTTTTCACAACTTTTCAGGCTCTTCATGTTTTTGAACACCTCTTCATGCTAATCCTATTTTTCAAACTGTTTCATGCTCCTCATATTTTTCACACCTTTTGAAGCTCTTCATATTTTTTACACCTTTTCAGGCTCTTCATGTTTTTGAACACCACTTCATGCTCCTTATATTTTTCAGAGAGTTTCATGCTCCTCATGTATTTCACACCTTCTGAAGCTCTTCATATTTTTCACACCTTTTCAGGCTCTTCATGTTTTTCAACGCCACTTCATGCTCCTCCTCTTTTTCAGATCGTTTCATGCTCCTCATATTTTTGACACCTTTTGAAGCTCTTCATATTTCTCACACCTTTTCAGGCTCCTCCTATTTTTCAACACCGCTTCATGCTCCTCCTATTTTTCAGACCGTTTCATGCTCCTCATATTTTTGACACCTTTCGAAGCTCTTCATATTTTTCAGACCTTTTCAGGCTCTTCATGTTTTTGAACACCGCTTCATGCTCCTCCTATTTTTTAGACCCTTTTATGCTCTTCTCATTTTTGACACCTTTTGAAGCTCTTCATATTTTTCACAGCTTTTCAGGATCTTCATGTTGTTCAACACCATTTCATGCTGCTCCTATTTTTCAGACCGTTTCATGCTCCTCATATTTTTGACATCTTTTGAAGTTCTTCATATTTTTCAAAACTTTTCAGGCTCTCCATGTTTTTGAACACCGCTTTATGCTCCTACTATTTTTGAGACCGTTTCATGCTCCTCATATTTTTGACACCTTTTGAAGCTCTTCATATTTGTCACTATTTTTCAGGGTCTTCCTGTTTTTGAACACCGCTTCATGCTCCTCCTATTTTTCAGACCGTTTCATGCTCATCTCATTTTGACACCTTTTGAAGCTCTTCATGTTTTTCACATCTTCTGAAGCTCTTCATATTTTTCACAAATTTTCAGGCTCTTTATGATTTTCAACACCGCTTCATGCTCCTCCTATTTTTCAGACTGCTTCATACTCCTCTCATTTTTGACACCTTTTGAAGCTCTTCATATTTTTGACACCTTTTGAATCTCTTCATATTTCTCACACGTTTTCAGGCTCTTCATGATTTTCAACACCGATTCATGCTCCTCCTCCTTTTCAGACCGTTTCATGCTCTTCATATTTTTGATACCTTTTGAATCTCCTCATATTTTTTACACCTTTTGAACCTCTTCATATATTTCACACTTTTTCAGGCTTTTCATGTTTTTCAGCATGGCTTCATGCTCCTCCTATCTTTCATACCGTTTCATGCTCCTCATATTTTTCACACCTTTTGAAGCTCTTCATATTTTTCACACCTTTTAAGCCTCTTCATGTTTTTTAACACCGCTTCATGCTCCTCCTATTTTCAAGACAGTTTCATACTCCTCATGTATTTCATACCTTTTGAAGCTCCTCATATTTTTCACACCTTTTCAGGCTCTTCATATTTTTGAAAACCGCTTCATGCTCCTCCTATTTTTAAGACCGTTTCATGCTCCTCATATATTTCACACCTTTTGAAGTTCTTCATATTTTTCACACCTTTTCAGGCTCTGCATGTTTTTCAACACCGTTTCATGCTCCTCCTATTTTTCAGACCGTTTCATGCTCCTCATATTTTTGACAAATTTTGAAGTTCTTGATATATTTCACACCTTCTCAGGCTCTTCATTTTTTGGAACACGACTTCTTGCTCCTCCTATTTTTCAGACCGTTTCATGCTCATCTCATTTTTGACACCTTGTGAAGCTCTTCATATATTTGACACCATTTGAAGCTCTTCATATTTTTCACACCTTTTCATGTTCTTCATTTTTGTCAACAAAGCTTCATGCTCCTCCTATTTTTCCGACCGTTTCATGCTCCTCATCTTTTACACACCTGTTGAAGCTCTTCATATTTTTCACACCATTTCAGGCTCTTCTTGTTTTTCAACACCATTTCAAGCTCCTCCTATTTTTCAGACTGTTTCATGCTCCTCATATTTCTGAAACCTTTTGAAGCTCTTCATATATTTCACACCTTTTCAGGCTCTTCATGTTTTTGAACACCACTTCATGCTCCTCCTATTTTTCACACCTTTTGAAGATCTTCATATATTTCACACCTTTTCAAGCTCTTCATGTTTTTGAACACCGCTTCATGCTCCTCATATTTTTCAGACCGTTTCATGCTCCTCATATATTTCAAACCTTTTGCACCTCTTCATATTTTTCACACCTTTTCAATGTCTTCATGTTTTTGAACACCGTTTCATGCTGCTCCTGTTTTTCACAACGTTTCATGCTCCTCATATTTTTCAGACTGTTTCATGCTCCTCATGTATTTCACACCTTTTGAAGCTCTTCATATTTTTCACACCTTTTCAGGCACTTCATGTTTTTGAACACCGCTTCATTCTCCTCCTATTTTTCAGATAGTTTCATGGTCTTCATATTTTTGACACCTTTTGAAGCTCTTCATAGTTTTCACACCTTTTCAGCATCTCATGAATTTGAACACCGCTTCATGTTCCTCCTATTTTTCAGACCGTTTCATGCTCCTCATATATTTGACACCTTTTCAGGCTCTTCGGGTTTTTGAACACCGCTTCATGCTCCTCCTATTTTTCAGACCGTTTCATGCTCTTCATATTTTGACACATTTTGAAGCTCTTCATATTTTTCACACCTTTTCAGGCTCTTCATGTTTTTCAACACCGCCTCATGCTCCTCCTGTTTTTCAGAACGTTACATGCTCCTCATGTATTTCACACCTTTTGAAACTCTTCATAAATTTCACACCTTTTCAGGCTCTTCATGTTTTTCAACGCCACTTCATGCTCCTCCTCTTTTTCAGATCGTTTCATGCTCCTCATATTTTTGACACCTTTTGAAGCTCTTCATATTTCTCACACCTTTTCAGGCTCCTCCTATTTTTCAACACCGCTTCATGCTCCTCCTATTTTTCAGACCGTTTCATGCTCCTCATATTTTTGACACCTTTCGAAGCTCTTCATATTTTTCAGACCTTTTCAGGCTCTTCATGTTTTTGAACACCGCTTCATGCTCCTCCTATTTTTTAGACCCTTTTATGCTCTTCTCATTTTTGACACCTTTTGAAGCTCTTCATATTTTTCACAGCTTTTCAGGATCTTCATGTTGTTCAACACCATTTCATGCTGCTCCTATTTTTCAGACCGTTTCATGCTCCTCATATTTTTGACATCTTTTGAAGTTCTTCATATTTTTCAAAACTTTTCAGGCTCTCCATGTTTTTGAACACCGCTTTATGCTCCTACTATTTTTGAGACCGTTTCATGCTCCTCATATTTTTGACACCTTTTGAAGCTCTTCATATTTGTCACTATTTTTCAGGGTCTTCCTGTTTTTGAACACCGCTTCATGCTCCTCCTATTTTTCAGACCGTTTCATGCTCATCTCATTTTGACACCTTTTGAAGCTCTTCATGTTTTTCACATCTTCTGAAGCTCTTCATATTTTTCACAAATTTTCAGGCTCTTTATGATTTTCAACACCGCTTCATGCTCCTCCTATTTTTCAGACTGCTTCATACTCCTCTCATTTTTGACACCTTTTGAAGCTCTTCATATTTTTGACACCTTTTGAATCTCTTCATATTTCTCACACGTTTTCAGGCTCTTCATGATTTTCAACACCGATTCATGCTCCTCCTCCTTTTCAGACCGTTTCATGCTCTTCATATTTTTGATACCTTTTGAATCTCCTCATATTTTTTACACCTTTTGAACCTCTTCATATATTTCACACTTTTTCAGGCTTTTCATGTTTTTCAGCATGGCTTCATGCTCCTCCTATCTTTCATACCGTTTCATGCTCCTCATATTTTTCACACCTTTTGAAGCTCTTCATATTTTTCACACCTTTTAAGCCTCTTCATGTTTTTTAACACCGCTTCATGCTCCTCCTATTTTCAAGACAGTTTCATACTCCTCATGTATTTCATACCTTTTGAAGCTCCTCATATTTTTCACACCTTTTCAGGCTCTTCATATTTTTGAAAACCGCTTCATGCTCCTCCTATTTTTAAGACCGTTTCATGCTCCTCATATATTTCACACCTTTTGAAGTTCTTCATATTTTTCACACCTTTTCAGGCTCTGCATGTTTTTCAACACCGTTTCATGCTCCTCCTATTTTTCAGACCGTTTCATGCTCCTCATATTTTTGACAAATTTTGAAGTTCTTGATATATTTCACACCTTCTCAGGCTCTTCATTTTTTGGAACACGACTTCTTGCTCCTCCTATTTTTCAGACCGTTTCATGCTCATCTCATTTTTGACACCTTGTGAAGCTCTTCATATATTTGACACCATTTGAAGCTCTTCATATTTTTCACACCTTTTCATGTTCTTCATTTTTGTCAACAAAGCTTCATGCTCCTACTATTTTTCCGACCGTTTCATGCTCCTCATCTTTTACACACCTGTTGAAGCTCTTCATATTTTTCACACCATTTCAGGCTCTTCTTGTTTTTCAACACCATTTCAAGCTCCTCCTATTTTTCAGACTGTTTCATGCTCCTCATATTTCTGAAACCTTTTGAAGCTCTTCATATATTTCACACATTTTCAGGCTCTTCATGTTTTTGAACACCACTTCATGCTCCTCCTATTTTTCACACCTTTTGAAGATCTTCATATATTTCACACCTTTTCAAGCTCTTCATGTTTTTGAACACCGCTTCATGCTCCTCATATTTTTCAGACCGTTTCATGCTCCTCATATATTTCAAACCTTTTGCACCTCTTCATATTTTTCACACCTTTTCAATGTCTTCATGTTTTTGAACACCGTTTCATGCTGCTCCTATTTTTCACAACGTTTCATGCTCCTCATATTTTTCAGACTGTTTCATGCTCCTCATGTATTTCACACCTTTTGAAGCTCTTCATATTTTTCACACCTTTTCAGGCACTTCATGTTTTTGAACACCGCTTCATTCTCCTCCTATTTTTCAGATAGTTTCATGGTCTTCATATTTTTGACACCTTTTGAAGCTCTTCATAGTTTTCACACCTTTTCAGCATCTCATGAATTTGAACACCGCTTCATGTTCCTCCTATTTTTCAGACCGTTTCATGCTCCTCATATATTTGACACCTTTTCAGGCTCTTCGGGTTTTTGAACACCGCTTCATGCTCCTCCTATTTTTCAGACCGTTTCATGCTCTTCATATTTTGACACATTTTGAAGCTCTTCATATTTTTCACACCTTTTCAGGCTCTTCATGTTTTTCAACACCGCCTCATGCTCCTCCTGTTTTTCAGAACGTTACATGCTCCTCATGTATTTCACACCTTTTGAAACTCTTCATAAATTTCATACCTTTTCAGGCTCTTCATGTTTTTGAACACCACTTAATGCTCCTCCTATTTTTCAGACCGTTTCATGCTCCTCATATTTTTGACACTTTTTGAAGCTCTTCATATTTTTCACACCTTTTCAGGCTTTTCATGTTTTTGAACACCACCACAGGGTCCTCCTATTTTTCACACCGTTTATTGCTCCTCATATTTCTGACACCTTTTGAAGCTCTTCATATTTTTCACACCTTTTCAGGATCTTCATGTTTTTCAACACCGCTTCATGCTCCTCCTAATTTTCAGACCGTTTCTTGCACCTCATATATTTCACACCTTTTGAAGCTCTTCATATTTTTCACATCTTTTCAGGATCTTCATGTTTTTCAACACCACTTCATGTTCTTCTTATTTTTAAAACCGTTTCATGCTCCTCATATTTTTGACACCTTTAGAAGCTCTTCATATTTTTCACACATTTTCAGGCTCTTTGTGTTTCTCAACACCGCTTCCTGCTCCTCCTCTTTTTCAGACCGTTTCATGCTCCTCATATATTTGACACATTTTGTTGCTCTTCATGTTTCTCACAGCTTTTCAGGTTCTTCATGATTTTCAACACCGCTTCATGCTCCTCCTCTGTTTCAGACAGTTTCATGTTCATCTCATTTTGACACCTTTTGAAGCTCTTCATATTTTTCACACCTTTTGAAGCTCTTCATATTTTTCATATTTTTGAAGTTCTTCATAATTTCACACGTTTTCAGACACTTCATGTTTTTCAACACCGCTTCATGCTCCTCCTATTTTTCAAACCGTATCATTCTCCTCATATTTTTCACACCTTTTGAAGCTCTTCGTATTTTTCACGCGTTTTCAGGCTCTTCATGTTTTTGAACACCACATCATGCTCCTTCTATTTTTCAGAGAGTTTCATGCTCCTCATATGTTTCACACCTTTTGAAGCTCTTCATATTTTTCACACCTTTTCAGGCTCTTCATGTTTTTGAACACTTCTTCATGTTCCTCCTATTTTTCAGACCGTTTCATGCTCCTCATATTTTTGACACCTTTTGAAACTTTTCATATTTTTCACACTTTTTCAGGCTCTTCATGTTTTTCAACACCACTTCATGCTCCTTTTTTGCAGACCTTTTCATGCTATTCATATTTTTGACACCTTTTCAAACTCTTCATATTTTTCACACCTTTTCAGGCTCTTCATGTTTTTCAACACCGCTTCATGCTCCTCCGATTTTTTAGTCCGTTTCATGCTCCTCATATTTTTGACACCTTTTGAAGCTATTCATATTTTTCACACCTTTTCGGGCTCTTCATGTTTTGAACACCACTTCATACTCCTCCTATATTTCAGACAGTTTCATGCTCATCTCATTTTTGACACCTTTTGAAGCTTTCCATATTTTTCACAACTTTTCAGGCTCTTCATGTTTTTGAACACCTCTTCATGCTAATCCTATTTTTCAAACCATAACATGCTCCTCATATTTTTCACACCTTTTGAAGCTCTTCATATTTTTTACACCTTTTCAGGCTCTTCATGTTTTTGAACACCACTTCATGCTCCTTATATTTTTCAGAGAGTTTCATGCTCCTCATGTATTTCACACCTTCTGAAGCTCTTCATATTTTTTACACCTTTTCAGGCTCTTCATGTTTTTGAACACCACTTCATGCTCCTTATATTTTTCAGAGAGTTTCATGCTCCTCATGTATTTCACACCTTCTGAAGCTCTTCATATTTTTCACACCTTTACAGGCTCTTCATGTTTTTCCACACCACTTCATGCTTCTCCTAATTTTCAGCTCTTTCATGCTCCTCATGTATTTCACACCTTTTGAAGCTTTTCATATTTTTCACACCTTTTCAGGCTCTTCATGTTTTTCAACACCGCTTCATGCTCCTCCTCTTTTTCAGACCGTTTCATGCTCCTCATATTTTTGACACCTTTTGAAGCTCTTCATATTTCTCACACCTTTTCAGGCTCTTCATGTTTTTCAACACCGCTTCATGCTCCTCCTATTTTTCAGACCGTTTCATGCTCCTCATATTTTTGACACCTTTTGAAGCTCTTCATATTTTTCACACCTTTTCAGGCTCTTCATATTTTTAGAACACCATTTCATGGTCCTCCTATTTTTCAGACCGTTTCATGCTCCTCATATTTTTGACACCTTTTGAAGCTCTTCATATTTTTCACACCTTTTGAAGCTTTTCATATTTTTCATATTTTTGAAGCTCTTCATATTTTCACACGTTTTCAGACTCTTCATGTTTTTCAACACCGCTTCATGATCCTGCTATCTTTCAGACCGTTTCATGCTCCTCATATATTTCACACCTTTTGAAGCTCTTCATATTTTTCACACCTTTTGAGGCTCTTCATATTTTTCATATTTTTGAAGCTCTTCATATTTTTCACACCTTTTCAGGCTCTTCATATTTTTGAACACCGCTTCATGCTTCTCCTAATTTACAGCTCTTTCATGCTCCTCATGTATTTCACACCTTTTGAAGCTCTTCATATTTTTCACACCTTTTCAGGCTCTTCATGTTTTTCAACACTTCTTCATTTTCCTCCTATTGTTCAGACCGTTTCATTCTCCTCATATTTTTGACACCTTTTCAAACTCTTCATATTTTTCACACCTTTTCAGGCTCTTCATGTTTTTCAACACCGCTTCATGCTCCTCCGATTTTTCAGTCCGTTTCATGCTCCTCATATTTTT
The DNA here is from genome assembly GCF_033118175.1 of Dama dama. Lineage (NCBI taxonomy): Eukaryota > Metazoa > Chordata > Mammalia > Artiodactyla > Cervidae > Dama > Dama dama. The sequence continues at coordinate 80,678 of NW_026870993.1, read as the reverse complement.
GACACCTTTTGAAGCTCTTCATATTTTTCACACCTTTTCGGGCTCTTCATGTTTTGAACACCGCTTCATACTCCTCCTATATTTCAGACAGTTTCATGCTCATCTCATTTTTGACACCTTTTGAAGCTTTCCATATTTTTCACAACTTTTCAGGCTCTTCATGTTTTTGAACACCTCTTCATGCTAATCCTATTTTTCAAACCATAACATGCTCCTCATATTTTTCACACCTTTTGAAGCTCTTCATATTTTTTACACCTTTTCAGGCTCTTCATGTTTTTGAACACCACTTCATGCTCCTTATATTTTTCAGAGAGTTTCATGCTCCTCATGTATTTCACACCTTCTGAAGCTCTTCATATTTTTTACACCTTTTCAGGCTCTTCATGTTTTTGAACACCACTTCATGCTCCTTATATTTTTCAGAGAGTTTCATGCTCCTCATGTATTTCACACCTTCTGAAGCTCTTCATATTTTTCACACCTTTACAGGCTCTTCATGTTTTTCCACACCACTTCATGCTTCTCCTAATTTTCAGCTCTTTCATGCTCCTCATGTATTTCACACCTTTTGAAGCTTTTCATATTTTTCACACCTTTTCAGGCTCTTCATGTTTTTCAACACCGCTTCATGCTCCTCCTCTTTTTCAGACCGTTTCATGCTCCTCATATTTTTGACACCTTTTGAAGCTCTTCATATTTCTCACACCTTTTCAGGCTCTTCATGTTTTTCAACACCGCTTCATGCTCCTCCTATTTTTCAGACCGTTTCATGCTCCTCATATTTTTGACACCTTTTGAAGCTCTTCATATTTTTCACACCTTTTCAGGCTCTTCATATTTTTAGAACACCATTTCATGGTCCTCCTATTTTTCAGACCGTTTCATGCTCCTCATATTTTTGACACCTTTTGAAGCTCTTCATATTTTTCACACCTTTTGAAGCTTTTCATATTTTTCATATTTTTGAAGCTCTTCATAATTTCACACGTTTTCAGACTCTTCATGTTTTTCAACACCGCTTCATGATCCTGCTATCTTTCAGACCGTTTCATGCTCCTCATATATTTCACACCTTTTGAAGCTCTTCATATTTTTCACACCTTTTGAGGCTCTTCATATTTTTCATATTTTTGAAGCTCTTCATATTTTTCACACCTTTTCAGGCTCTTCATGTTTTTGAACACCACTTCATGCTCCTCCTATTTTTCACACCTTTTGAAGATCTTCATATATTTCACACCTTTTCAAGCTCTTCATGTTTTTGAACACCGCTTCATGCTCCTCATATTTTTCAGACCGTTTCATGCTCCTCATATATTTCAACCTTTTGCACCTCTTCATATTTTTCACACCTTTTCAATGTCTTCATGTTTTTGAACACCGTTTCATGCTGCTCCTATTTTTCACAACGTTTCATGCTCCTCATATTTTTCAGACTGTTTCATGCTCCTCATGTATTTCACACCTTTTGAAGCTCTTCATATTTTTCACACCTTTTCAGGCACTTCATGTTTTTGAACACCGCTTCATTCTCCTCCTATTTTTCAGATAGTTTCATGGTCTTCATATTTTTGACACCTTTTGAAGCTCTTCATAGTTTTCACACCTTTTCAGCATCTCATGAATTTGAACACCGCTTCATGTTCCTCCTATTTTTCAGACCGTTTCATGCTCCTCATATATTTGACACCTTTTCAGGCTCTTCGGGTTTTTGAACACCGCTTCATGCTCCTCCTATTTTTCAGACCGTTTCATGCTCTTCATATTTTGACACATTTTGAAGCTCTTCATATTTTTCACACCTTTTCAGGCTCTTCATGTTTTTCAACACCGCCTCATGCTCCTCCTGTTTTTCAGAACGTTACATGCTCCTCATGTATTTCACACCTTTTGAAACTCTTCATAAATTTCATACCTTTTCAGGCTCTTCATGTTTTTGAACACCACTTAATGCTCCTCCTATTTTTCAGACCGTTTCATGCTCCTCATATTTTTGACACTTTTTGAAGCTCTTCATATTTTTCACACCTTTTCAGGCTTTTCATGTTTTTGAACACCACCACAGGGTCCTCCTATTTTTCACACCGTTTATTGCTCCTCATATTTCTGACACCTTTTGAAGCTCTTCATATTTTTCACACCTTTTCAGGATCTTCATGTTTTTCAACACCGCTTCATGCTCCTCCTAATTTTCAGACCGTTTCTTGCACCTCATATATTTCACACCTTTTGAAGCTCTTCATATTTTTCACATCTTTTCAGGATCTTCATGTTTTTCAACACCACTTCATGTTCTTCTTATTTTTAAAACCGTTTCATGCTCCTCATATTTTTGACACCTTTAGAAGCTCTTCATATTTTTCACACATTTTCAGGCTCTTTGTGTTTCTCAACACCGCTTCCTGCTCCTCCTCTTTTTCAGACCGTTTCATGCTCCTCATATATTTGACACATTTTGTTGCTCTTCATGTTTCTCACAGCTTTTCAGGTTCTTCATGATTTTCAACACCGCTTCATGCTCCTCCTCTGTTTCAGACCGTTTCATGTTCATCTCATTTTGACACCTTTTGAAGCTCTTCATATTTTTCACACCTTTTGAAGCTCTTCATATTTTTCATATTTTTGAAGTTCTTCATAATTTCACACGTTTTCAGACACTTCATGTTTTTCAACACCGCTTCATGCTCCTCCTATTTTTCAAACCGTATCATTCTCCTCATATTTTTCACACCTTTTGAAGCTCTTCGTATTTTTCACGCGTTTTCAGGCTCTTCATGTTTTTGAACACCACATCATGCTCCTTCTATTTTTCAGAGAGTTTCATGCTCCTCATATGTTTCACACCTTTTGAAGCTCTTCATATTTTTCACACCTTTTCAGGCTCTTCATGTTTTTGAACACTTCTTCATGTTCCTCCTATTTTTCAGACCGTTTCATGCTCCTCATATTTTTGACACCTTTTGAAACTTTTCATATTTTTCACACTTTTTCAGGCTCTTCATGTTTTTCAACACCACTTCATGCTCCTTTTTTGCAGACCTTTTCATGCTATTCATATTTTTGACACCTTTTCAAACTCTTCATATTTTTCACACCTTTTCAGGCTCTTCATGTTTTTCAACACCGCTTCATGCTCCTCCGATTTTTTAGTCCGTTTCATGCTCCTCATATTTTTGACACCTTTTGAAGCTATTCATATTTTTCACACCTTTTCGGGCTCTTCATGTTTTGAACACCGCTTCATACTCCTCCTATATTTCAGACAGTTTCATGCTCATCTCATTTTTGACACCTTTTGAAGCTTTCCATATTTTTCACAACTTTTCAGGCTCTTCATGTTTTTGAACACCTCTTCATGCTAATCCTATTTTTCAAACCATAACATGCTCCTCATATTTTTCACACCTTTTGAAGCTCTTCATATTTTTTACACCTTTTCAGGCTCTTCATGTTTTTGAACACCACTTCATGCTCCTTATATTTTTCAGAGAGTTTCATGCTCCTCATGTATTTCACACCTTCTGAAGCTCTTCATATTTTTTACACCTTTTCAGGCTCTTCATGTTTTTGAACACCACTTCATGCTCCTTATATTTTTCAGAGAGTTTCATGCTCCTCATGTATTTCACACCTTCTGAAGCTCTTCATATTTTTCACACCTTTACAGGCTCTTCATGTTTTTCCACACCACTTCATGCTTCTCCTAATTTTCAGCTCTTTCATGCTCCTCATGTATTTCACACCTTTTGAAGCTTTTCATATTTTTCACACCTTTTCAGGCTCTTCATGTTTTTCAACACCGCTTCATGCTCCTCCTCTTTTTCAGACCGTTTCATGCTCCTCATATTTTTGACACCTTTTGAAGCTCTTCATATTTCTCACACCTTTTCAGGCTCTTCATGTTTTTCAACACCGCTTCATGCTCCTCCTATTTTTCAGACCGTTTCATGCTCCTCATATTTTTGACACCTTTTGAAGCTCTTCATATTTTTCACACCTTTTCAGGCTCTTCATATTTTTAGAACACCATTTCATGGTCCTCCTATTTTTCAGACCGTTTCATGCTCCTCATATTTTTGACACCTTTTGAAGCTCTTCATATTTTTCACACCTTTTGAAGCTTTTCATATTTTTCATATTTTTGAAGCTCTTCATATTTTCACACGTTTTCAGACTCTTCATGTTTTTCAACACCGCTTCATGATCCTGCTATCTTTCAGACCGTTTCATGCTCCTCATATATTTCACACCTTTTGAAGCTCTTCATATTTTTCACACCTTTTGAGGCTCTTCATATTTTTCATATTTTTGAAGCTCTTCATATTTTTCACACCTTTTCAGGCTCTTCATATTTTTGAACACCGCTTCATGCTTCTCCTAATTTACAGCTCTTTCATGCTCCTCATGTATTTCACACCTTTTGAAGCTCTTCATATTTTTCACACCTTTTCAGGCTCTTCATGTTTTTCAACACTTCTTCATTTTCCTCCTATTGTTCAGACCGTTTCATTCTCCTCATATTTTTGACACCTTTTCAAACTCTTCATATTTTTCACACCTTTTCAGGCTCTTCATGTTTTTCAACACCGCTTCATGCTCCTCCGATTTTTCAGTCCGTTTCATGCTCCTCATATTTTTGACACCTTTTGAAGCTCTTCATATTTTTCACACCTTTTCGGGCTCTTCATGTTTTGAACACCGCTTCATACTCCTCCTATATTTCAGACAGTTTCATGCTCATCTCATTTTTGACACCTTTTGAAGCTTTCCATATTTTTCACAACTTTTCAGGCTCTTCATGTTTTTGAACACCTCTTCATGCTAATCCTATTTTTCAAACCATAACATGCTCCTCATATTTTTCACACCTTTTGAAGCTCTTCATATTTTTTACACCTTTTCAGGCTCTTCATGTTTTTGAACACCACTTCATGCTCCTTATATTTTTCAGAGAGTTTCATGCTCCTCATGTATTTCACACCTTCTGAAGCTCTTCATATTTTTTACACCTTTTCAGGCTCTTCATGTTTTTGAACACCACTTCATGCTCCTTATATTTTTCAGAGAGTTTCATGCTCCTCATGTATTTCACACCTTCTGAAGCTCTTCATATTTTTCACACCTTTACAGGCTCTTCATGTTTTTCCACACCACTTCATGCTTCTCCTAATTTTCAGCTCTTTCATGCTCCTCATGTATTTCACACCTTTTGAAGCTTTTCATATTTTTCACACCTTTTCAGGCTCTTCATGTTTTTCAACACCGCTTCATGCTCCTCCTCTTTTTCAGACCGTTTCATGCTCCTCATATTTTTGACACCTTTTGAAGCTCTTCATATTTCTCACACCTTTTCAGGCTCTTCATGTTTTTCAACACCGCTTCATGCTCCTCCTATTTTTCAGACCGTTTCATGCTCCTCATATTTTTGACACCTTTTGAAGCTCTTCATATTTTTCACACCTTTTCAGGCTCTTCATATTTTTAGAACACCATTTCATGGTCCTCCTATTTTTCAGACCGTTTCATGCTCCTCATATTTTTGACACCTTTTGAAGCTCTTCATATTTTTCACACCTTTTGAAGCTTTTCATATTTTTCATATTTTTGAAGCTCTTCATATTTTCACACGTTTTCAGACTCTTCATGTTTTTCAACACCGCTTCATGATCCTGCTATCTTTCAGACCGTTTCATGCTCCTCATATATTTCACACCTTTTGAAGCTCTTCATATTTTTCACACCTTTTGAGGCTCTTCATATTTTTCATATTTTTGAAGCTCTTCATATTTTTCACACCTTTTCAGGCTCTTCATATTTTTGAACACCGCTTCATGCTTCTCCTAATTTACAGCTCTTTCATGCTCCTCATGTATTTCACACCTTTTGAAGCTCTTCATATTTTTCACACCTTTTCAGGCTCTTCATGTTTTTGAACACCACTTCATGCTCCTCCTATTTTTCACACCTTTTGAAGATCTTCATATATTTCACACCTTTTCAAGCTCTTCATGTTTTTGAACACCGCTTCATGCTCCTCATATTTTTCAGACCGTTTCATGCTCCTCATATATTTCAAACCTTTTGCACCTCTTCATATTTTTCACACCTTTTCAATGTCTTCATGTTTTTGAACACCGTTTCATGCTGCTCCTATTTTTCACAACGTTTCATGCTCCTCATATTTTTCAGACTGTTTCATGCTCCTCATGTATTTCACACCTTTTGAAGCTCTTCATATTTTTCACACCTTTTCAGGCACTTCATGTTTTTGAACACCGCTTCATTCTCCTCCTATTTTTCAGATAGTTTCATGGTCTTCATATTTTTGACACCTTTTGAAGCTCTTCATAGTTTTCACACCTTTTCAGCATCTCATGAATTTGAACACCGCTTCATGTTCCTCCTATTTTTCAGACCGTTTCATGCTCCTCATATATTTGACACCTTTTCAGGCTCTTCGGGTTTTTGAACACCGCTTCATGCTCCTCCTATTTTTCAGACCGTTTCATGCTCTTCATATTTTGACACATTTTGAAGCTCTTCATATTTTTCACACCTTTTCAGGCTCTTCATGTTTTTCAACACCGCCTCATGCTCCTCCTGTTTTTCAGAACGTTACATGCTCCTCATGTATTTCACACCTTTTGAAACTCTTCATAAATTTCATACCTTTTCAGGCTCTTCATGTTTTTGAACACCACTTAATGCTCCTCCTATTTTTCAGACCGTTTCATGCTCCTCATATTTTTGACACTTTTTGAAGCTCTTCATATTTTTCACACCTTTTCAGGCTTTTCATGTTTTTGAACACCACCACAGGGTCCTCCTATTTTTCACACCGTTTATTGCTCCTCATATTTCTGACACCTTTTGAAGCTCTTCATATTTTTCACACCTTTTCAGGATCTTCATGTTTTTCAACACCGCTTCATGCTCCTCCTAATTTTCAGACCGTTTCTTGCACCTCATATATTTCACACCTTTTGAAGCTCTTCATATTTTTCACATCTTTTCAGGATCTTCATGTTTTTCAACACCACTTCATGTTCTTCTTATTTTTAAAACCGTTTCATGCTCCTCATATTTTTGACACCTTTAGAAGCTCTTCATATTTTTCACACATTTTCAGGCTCTTTGTGTTTCTCAACACCGCTTCCTGCTCCTCCTCTTTTTCAGACCGTTTCATGCTCCTCATATATTTGACACATTTTGTTGCTCTTCATGTTTCTCACAGCTTTTCAGGTTCTTCATGATTTTCAACACCGCTTCATGCTCCTCCTCTGTTTCAGACCGTTTCATGTTCATCTCATTTTGACACCTTTTGAAGCTCTTCATATTTTTCACACCTTTTGAAGCTCTTCATATTTTTCATATTTTTGAAGTTCTTCATAATTTCACACGTTTTCAGACACTTCATGTTTTTCAACACCGCTTCATGCTCCTCCTATTTTTCAAACCGTATCATTCTCCTCATATTTTTCACACCTTTTGAAGCTCTTCGTATTTTTCACGCGTTTTCAGGCTCTTCATGTTTTTGAACACCACATCATGCTCCTTCTATTTTTCAGAGAGTTTCATGCTCCTCATATGTTTCACACCTTTTGAAGCTCTTCATATTTTTCACACCTTTTCAGGCTCTTCATGTTTTTGAACACTTCTTCATGTTCCTCCTATTTTTCAGACCGTTTCATGCTCCTCATATTTTTGACACCTTTTGAAACTTTTCATATTTTTCACACTTTTTCAGGCTCTTCATGTTTTTCAACACCACTTCATGCTCCTTTTTTGCAGACCTTTTCATGCTATTCATATTTTTGACACCTTTTCAAACTCTTCATATTTTTCACACCTTTTCAGGCTCTTCATGTTTTTCAACACCGCTTCATGCTCCTCCGATTTTTTAGTCCGTTTCATGCTCCTCATATTTTTGACACCTTTTGAAGCTATTCATATTTTTCACACCTTTTCGGGCTCTTCATGTTTTGAACACCGCTTCATACTCCTCCTATATTTCAGACAGTTTCATGCTCATCTCATTTTTGACACCTTTTGAAGCTTTCCATATTTTTCACAACTTTTCAGGCTCTTCATGTTTTTGAACACCTCTTCATGCTAATCCTATTTTTCAAACCATAACATGCTCCTCATATTTTTCACACCTTTTGAAGCTCTTCATATTTTTTACACCTTTTCAGGCTCTTCATGTTTTTGAACACCACTTCATGCTCCTTATATTTTTCAGAGAGTTTCATGCTCCTCATGTATTTCACACCTTCTGAAGCTCTTCATATTTTTTACACCTTTTCAGGCTCTTCATGTTTTTGAACACCACTTCATGCTCCTTATATTTTTCAGAGAGTTTCATGCTCCTCATGTATTTCACACCTTCTGAAGCTCTTCATATTTTTCACACCTTTACAGGCTCTTCATGTTTTTCCACACCACTTCATGCTTCTCCTAATTTTCAGCTCTTTCATGCTCCTCATGTATTTCACACCTTTTGAAGCTTTTCATATTTTTCACACCTTTTCAGGCTCTTCATGTTTTTCAACACCGCTTCATGCTCCTCCTCTTTTTCAGACCGTTTCATGCTCCTCATATTTTTGACACCTTTTGAAGCTCTTCATATTTCTCACACCTTTTCAGGCTCTTCATGTTTTTCAACACCGCTTCATGCTCCTCCTATTTTTCAGACCGTTTCATGCTCCTCATATTTTTGACACCTTTTGAAGCTCTTCATATTTTTCACACCTTTTCAGGCTCTTCATATTTTTAGAACACCATTTCATGGTCCTCCTATTTTTCAGACCGTTTCATGCTCCTCATATTTTTGACACCTTTTGAAGCTCTTCATATTTTTCACACCTTTTGAAGCTTTTCATATTTTTCATATTTTTGAAGCTCTTCATATTTTCACACGTTTTCAGACTCTTCATGTTTTTCAACACCGCTTCATGATCCTGCTATCTTTCAGACCGTTTCATGCTCCTCATATATTTCACACCTTTTGAAGCTCTTCATATTTTTCACACCTTTTGAGGCTCTTCATATTTTTCATATTTTTGAAGCTCTTCATATTTTTCACACCTTTTCAGGCTCTTCATATTTTTGAACACCGCTTCATGCTTCTCCTAATTTACAGCTCTTTCATGCTCCTCATGTATTTCACACCTTTTGAAGCTCTTCATATTTTTCACACCTTTTCAGGCTCTTCATGTTTTTCAACACTTCTTCATTTTCCTCCTATTGTTCAGACCGTTTCATTCTCCTCATATTTTTGACACCTTTTCAAACTCTTCATATTTTTCACACCTTTTCAGGCTCTTCATGTTTTTCAACACCGCTTCATGCTCCTCCGATTTTTCAGTCCGTTTCATGCTCCTCATATTTTTGACACCTTTTGAAGCTCTTCATATTTTTCACACCTTTTCGGGCTCTTCATGTTTTGAACACCGCTTCATACTCCTCCTATATTTCAGACAGTTTCATGCTCATCTCATTTTTGACACCTTTTGAAGCTTTCCATATTTTTCACAACTTTTCAGGCTCTTCATGTTTTTGAACACCTCTTCATGCTAATCCTATTTTTCAAACCATAACATGCTCCTCATATTTTTCACACCTTTTGAAGCTCTTCATATTTTTTACACCTTTTCAGGCTCTTCATGTTTTTGAACACCACTTCATGCTCCTTATATTTTTCAGAGAGTTTCATGCTCCTCATGTATTTCACACCTTCTGAAGCTCTTCATATTTTTTACACCTTTTCAGGCTCTTCATGTTTTTGAACACCACTTCATGCTCCTTATATTTTTCAGAGAGTTTCATGCTCCTCATGTATTTCACACCTTCTGAAGCTCTTCATATTTTTCACACCTTTACAGGCTCTTCATGTTTTTCCACACCACTTCATGCTTCTCCTAATTTTCAGCTCTTTCATGCTCCTCATGTATTTCACACCTTTTGAAGCTTTTCATATTTTTCACACCTTTTCAGGCTCTTCATGTTTTTCAACACCGCTTCATGCTCCTCCTCTTTTTCAGACCGTTTCATGCTCCTCATATTTTTGACACCTTTTGAAGCTCTTCATATTTCTCACACCTTTTCAGGCTCTTCATGTTTTTCAACACCGCTTCATGCTCCTCCTATTTTTCAGACCGTTTCATGCTCCTCATATTTTTGACACCTTTTGAAGCTCTTCATATTTTTCACACCTTTTCAGGCTCTTCATATTTTTAGAACACCATTTCATGGTCCTCCTATTTTTCAGACCGTTTCATGCTCCTCATATTTTTGACACCTTTTGAAGCTCTTCATATTTTTCACACCTTTTGAAGCTTTTCATATTTTTCATATTTTTGAAGCTCTTCATAATTTCACACGTTTTCAGACTCTTCATGTTTTTCAACACCGCTTCATGATCCTGCTATCTTTCAGACCGTTTCATGCTCCTCATATATTTCACACCTTTTGAAGCTCTTCATATTTTTCACACCTTTTGAGGCTCTTCATATTTTTCATATTTTTGAAGCTCTTCATATTTTTCACACCTTTTCAGGCTCTTCATATTTTTGAACACCGCTTCATGCTTCTCCTAATTTTCAGCTCTTTCATGCTCCTCATGTATTTCACACCTTTTGAAGCTCTTCATATTTTTCACACCTTTTCAGGCTCTTCCTGTTTTTCCACACCACTTCATGCTTCTCCTAATTTTCAGCTCTTTCATGCTCCTCATGTATTCCACACCTTTTGAAGCTCTTCATATTTTTCACACCTTTTCAGGCTCTTCATGTTTTTGAACACCGCTTCATGCTCCTCGTATTTTTCATACCGTTTCATGCTCCTCATATTTTTCCCACCTTTTGTAGCTTTTCATATTTTTAACACCTTTTCAGGCTCTTCAAGTTTATCAACACCACTTCATGCTCCTCCTTTTTGCAGACCGTTTCATGCTCCTCATATTTTTGACACCTATTGATGCTCTTAATATATTTCACACCTTTTCAGGCTCTTCATTTCTTCAACACCACTTCATGCTCCTCATATTTTTCAGGCAGTATCATGCTCCTCATATTTTTCACATCTTTTGAAGCTCTTCATATTTTTCACACCTTTTTAGGCTCTTCATATTTTTCAACACCATTTCATGCCGCTTATATTTTTCAGACCGTTTCATGCTCCTCATATTTTTCACAACTTTTGAAGCTCTTCATATTTTTCACACCTTTCAGGCTCTTCATGTTTTTCCACACCACTTAATGCTTCTCCTAAATTTCAGACCGTTTCATGTTCCTCATGTATTTCACACCTTTTGAAGCTCTTCATATTTTTCACACCTTTTCATACTGTTCATGTTTTTGATCACCGTTTCATGCTCCTCCTTTTTTTTCAGACCGTTTCATGCTCCTCATATTTTTCACACCTTTTTAAGCTCTTCATGTTTTTCACACCTTTTCAGCCTCTTCATGTTTTTGAACACCCCTTCTTGCTCCTTTTATTTTTCAGAGAGTTTCATGCTCCTCATGTATTTCACACCTTTTGAAGCTCTTCATATTTTTCACACCTTTACAGGCTCTTCATGTTTTTGAACACCGTTTCATGCTCCTCCTATTTTTCAGACCGTTTCATGCTCCTCATATTTTTGACACCTTTTGAAGCCCTCATATATTTCACACCTTTTCAGGCTCTTCATTTTTTTCAACACCACGTCATGCTCCTCCTATTTTTCAGACCCTTTTATGCTCTTCTCATTTTTGACACCTTTTGAAGCTCTTCATATTTTTCACACCTTTTGAAGCTCTTCATATTTTTCACACCTTTTCAGGCTCTTCATGTTTTTCAACACCACTTCATGCTCCTCCTTTTTGCAGACCGTTTCATGCTCCTCATATTTTTCACACATTTTGAAGCACCTCCTATTTTTCACAACCTTTCACGCTCTTCATGTTTTTCAACACAGCTTCATGATCCTCCTATTTTTTAGACCGTTTCATGCTGCTCATATTTTTCACACCTTTTGAAGCTCTTCATATTTTTCACACCTTTTCAGGCTCTTCATGTTTTTGAACACCGCTTCATGCTCCTCGTATTTTTTAGACCGTTTCATGCTCCTCATATTTTTCCCACCTTTTGTAGCTTTTCATATTTTTAACACCTTTTCAGGCTCTTCAAGTTTATCAACACCACTTCATGCTCCTCCTTTTTGCAGACCGTTTCATGCTCCTCATATTTTTGACACCTATTGATGCTCTTAATATATTTCACACCTTTTCAGGATCTTCATTTCTTCAACACCACTTCATGCTCCTCATATTTTTCAGGCAGTATCATGCTCCTCATATTTTTCACATCTTTTGAAGCTCTTCATATTTTTCACACCTTTTTAGGCTCTTCATATCTTTCAAAACCATTTCATGCCGCTTCTATTTTTCAGACCGTTTCATGCTCCTCATATTTTTCACAACTTTTGAAGCTCTTCATATTTTTCACACCTTTTCAGGCTCTTCATGTTTTTCCACACCACTTAATGCTTCTCCTAAATTTCAGACCGTTTCATGTTCCTCATGTATTTCACACCTTTTGAAGCTTTTCATATTTTTCACACCTTTTCATACTGTTCATGTTTTTGATCACCATTTCATGCTCCTCCTTTTTTTTCAGACCGTTTCATGCTCCTCATATTTTTCACACCTTTTTAAGCTCTTCATGTTTTTCACACCTTTTCAGCCTCTTCATGTTTTTGAACACCCCTTCTTGCTCCTTTTATTTTTCAGAGAGTTTCATGCTCCTCATGTATTTCACACCTTTTGAAGCTCTTCATATTTTTCACACCTTTACAGGCTCTTCATGTTTTTGAACACCGTTTCATGCTCCTCCTATTTTTCAGACCGTTTCATGCTCCTCATATTTTTGACACCTTTTGAAGCCCTCATATATTTCACACCTTTTCAGGCTCTTCATTTTTTTCAACAACACGTCATGCTCCTCCTATTTTTCAGACCCTTTTATGCTCTTCTCATTTTTGACACCTTTTGAAGCTCTTCATATTTTTCACACCTTTTGAAGCTCTTCATATTTTTCACACCTTTTAGGCTCTTCATGTTTTTCAACACCGCTTCATGCTCCTCCGATTTTTCAGCACGTTTCATACTCCTCCAAATTTTCAGACCGTTTCATGCTCCTTATATTTGTTACACCTTTCGAAGCTCTTCATATTTTTCACACCTGTTCTGGATCTTGATGTTTTTGAGCACAGCTTCATGCTCCTCCGATTTTTCAGACCGTTTCATGCTCCTCATATACTTCACACCTTTTGAAGCTCTTCATATTTTTCACAGCTTTTCAGGATCTTCATGTTTTTCAACACCATTTCATGCTGCTCCTATTTTTCAGACCGTTTCATGCTCCTCATATTTTGACACCTTTTGAAGTTCTTCATATTTTTCAAAACTTTTCAGGCTCTCCATGTTTTTGAACACCGCTTCATGCTCCTACTATTTTTGAGACCGTTTCATGCTCCTCATATTTTTGACACCTTTTGAAGCTCTTCATATTTTTCACACCTTTTCATGCTCTTCATGTTTTTGAACACCGCTTTATGCTCCTCCTATTTTTCAGACCGTTTCATGCTCCTCATATTTTTCACACCTTTTGAAGCTCTTCATATTTTTCACACCTTTTCAGGCTCTTCATTTTTTTGTCACCGCTTCATGCTACTTCTACTTTTCAGACCGTTTCATGCTCCTCATATATGTGACACCTTTTAAAGCTCTTCCTTTTTTCACACCTTTTCATGCTCTTCATGTTTTTCAACACCGTTTCATGCTGCTCCTATTTTTCAGACCGTATCATGCTCCTCATATCATTGACACTTTTTGAAACTCTTTATATTTGTCACACCTTTTCAGGCTCTTCATATTTTTCAACACCGCTTCATGCTCCTCCTATTTTTCAGATCGTTTCATGCTCCTCCTATTTTTCAGACTGTTTCATGCACCTCTTATTATTGACACCTTTTGAAGCTCTTCATATTTTTCACACCTTTTCATGCTCTTCATGTTTTTCAACAACATTTCATGCTCCTCCAATTTTTCAGACCTTTTCATGCTCCTCATATTTTTCACACCTTTTCATGCTCTTCTTGTTTTTCAACACAGTTTCATGGTTCTCATATGTTTGACATCTTTTGAATCTCTTCATATTTTTCACACCTTTTCAGGCTCTTCATGATTTTCAACACCGCTTCATGCTCCTCATATTTTTGAGACCGTTTCATGCTCCTAATATTGTTCACACCTTTTGAAGATCTTCATGTTATTCAACTTGCTTCATGCTCTTCCTATTTTTCAGACCGTTTCATGCTCCTCATATTTTTGATACCTTTGAAGCTCTTAATATTTTTCACACCTTTTCAGGCTCTTCATGTTTTGAGCACCATTTCATGCTCCTCCTATTTTTCAGACCGTTTCATGCTCCTCATATTTTTGACAACTTTTGAAGCTCCTCATATTTTTCACACCTTTTCAGGCTCTTCATGTTTATCAAAACACTTTCATGCTCCTCATATGTTTGACACCTTTTGAATCTCTTCATATTATTCAAACCTTTTCAGGCTCTTCATGATTTTCAACACCGCTTCATGCTCCCCATATTTTTGAGACCATTTTATGCTACTCATATTTTGACACCTTTTGAAGCTCTTCATGTATTTCACACGTTTTCAGGCTCTACATGTTTTTCAACACCACTTCATGCTCCTCCAATTTTTCAGATCGTTTCATGCTCATGTCATTTTAACACCTTTTGAAGCTCTTCATATTTTTGACAAATTATGAAGTTCTTCATATTATTCACACGTTTTCAGGCTCTTCACGATTTTCAACACCGCTTCATGTTCCTCCTATTTTTCAGACCTTTTCATGCTCATCTCTTTTTTGACACCTTTTCAAGCTCTTCATATTTTTCACACCTTTTGAAGCTCTTCATATTTTTAACATTTATGAAGCTCTTCATATTTTCCACACGTTTTCAGACAATTCATGTTTTTCAACATCGCTTCATTCTCCTCCTATTTTTCAGACCGTTTCATTCTCCTCATATTTTTGACACCTTTTGAAGCTCTTCATATATTTCACAACTTTTCAGACTTTTCCTTTTTTTCAACACGACTTCATGCTCCTCCTATTTTTCAGACCGTTTCATGCTCATCTCATTTTGACACCTTTTGAAGCTCTTCATGTTTTTCACATCTTTTGAAGCTCTTCATATTTTTCACAACTTTTCAGGCTCTTTATGATTTTCAACAGCACTTCATGCTCCTCCTATTTTTCAGACCGTTTCATGCTCCTCATAATTTTGACACCTTTTGAAGCTTTCATATTTTTCACACCTTTTCAGGCTCTTCATGTTTTTCAACACCACTTCATGCTCCTCCTTTTTTGCAGACCATTTCAAGCTACTCATATTTTTAACACCTTTTGAAGCTCTTCATATTTCTCACACCTTTTCAGGCTCTTCATGGTTTTCAACACCACTTCATGCTCCTCCTTTTTTGCAGACCATTTCATGCTCCTCATATTTTTGACACATTTTGAAGCTCTTCATATTTTTCACAACTTTTCAGGCTCTTCATGTTTTTCAACACCGCATCATGCTCCTCCTATTTTTCAGACCCTTTCATGCTAATCTAATCTTTGACACTTTTTGATTCTCTTCATATTTTTCACACCTTTTCAGTCTCTGCATGTTTTTGAACACCAGTTCACGCTCCTCCTCTTTTTCAGACCTTTTCATGCTCCTCATGTATTTCACACCTTTTGAAGCTCTCCATATTTTGCACACCTTTTCAGGCTCTTCATGTTTTTCACAACCACTTCACGCTCCTCCTATTTTTCAGACCATATCACGCTCCTCATATTTTTCACACCTTTTGAAGCTCTTCATATATTTCACACCTTTTCAGGCTCTTCATTTTTTTCAACACCACTTCATGCTCCTCCTATTTTTCAGACCGTTTCATGCTCATCTCATTTTTGACACCTTTCGAAATCTTCATATTATTCAAACCTTTTGAAGCTCTTCATATTTTTACAAGTTTTCAGTCTCTTCATGTTTTTGAACACCGCATCATGCTCCTCCTATTTTTCAGAATGTTTCATGCTCCTCATTTATTTCACACCTTTTGAAGCTCTTCATATTTTTCACACCTTTTCAGTCTCTTCATGTTTTTGAACACTGCTTCATGCTCCTCCTATTTATCAGACCATTTAATGCTTCTCATGTATTTCACACATTTTGAAGCTCTTCATATTTTTCACACCTTTTCAGGCTCATCCTGTTTTTGAACACCGTTTCATGCTCCTCCTATTTTTCAGACCGTTTCTTGCTCCTCATGTTTTGACACCTTTTGATGCTCTTCATATTTTTCACACCTTTTCAGGCTATTCATGTTTTCAACACCACTTCATGCTCCTCCGATTTTTCAGACCGTTTCATGCTCATCTCATTTTTGACACCTTTTGAATCTCTTCATATTTTTCAGACCTTTTGAGGCTGTTCATTTTTTTCACACTTTTTCAAGCTCTTCATGTTTTTCAACACCGCTTCATTCTCCTCCTATTTTTCAGACCGTTTCATGCTCCTTATATTTTTGACATCTTTTGAAGCTCTTCATATTTTTCACACCTTTTCAGGCTCTTCATGTTTTTGAACACGGCTTCATGCTCCTCCTATTTTTCAGATGGTTTCATGCTCCTCATATTTTTCACACCTTCAAACTCTTCATATTTTTCACAATTTAAGGCTCTTCATGTTTTTCATCACAGTGTCATGCTCCTCCTATTTTTCAGACGGTTTCATGCTCCTCATAATTTTCACACCTTTAAAGCTCTTCATATTTTTCACACCTTTTAAGGCTCTTCATGTTTTTGAACACCACTTCATGATCCTCCTATTTTTCAGACCGTTTCATGCTCCTCATATTTTTGACACCTTTTGAAGCTCTTCATATTTTAACACCTTTACAGGCTCTTCATGTTTTTGAACACCATTTCATGCTCCTCATATTTTGACAACTATTGAAACTCTTCATATTTTTCAGACAGTTTCATGCTCCTCATATTTTTGACACCTTTTGAAGCTCTTCATATATTTCACAGCTTTTCAGGCTCTTCAGGATTTTGAACATCGTTTCATGCTCCTCCTATTTTTCAGAACGTTCCATGCTCCTCATATTTTTCACACCTTTTGGAGCTCTTCATATTTTTCACACCTTTTCTGGCTCTTCATATTTTTCAACACCACTTCATGCTCCTCCTATGTTTAGAACGTTTAATGTTCCCCATAATTTTGACACCTTTTGAAACTCTTCATATTTTTGAAACCTTTTCAGGCTCTTCATGTTTCTCAACACCATTTCATGCTCCTCCTATTTCAGACCGTTTCATGCTCCTCATATTTTTGACACGTTTTGAAACTCTTCATTTTTTTCTCACCTTTTCAGGCTCTTCATGCTTTTCAACAGTGCTTCATTCTCCTCCTATTTTTCAGACCGTTTCATGCTCCTCATATTTTTGACACCTTTTGTAACTCTTCATATTTTTCACACGTTTTCAGGCTCTTCATGTTTTTCAAAACCGCTTCATGCTCCTCCTATTTTTCAGAACGTTTCATAGTTCTCATATTTTTGACACCTTTTGAAGCTCTTCATATTTTTCACAGCTTTTCAAGCTCTTCGTGTTTTTGAACACCCCTTCATGCTCCTCTTCGTTTTCAGACCGTTTCATGCTCCTCATATTTTTGACACCTTTTGTAGCTCTTCATATTTTTCACACGTTTTCAGGCTCTTCATGTTTTTCAAAACCGCTTCATGCTCCTCCTATTTTTCAGAACGTTTCATACTTCTCATATTTTTGACACCTTTTGAAGCTCTTCATATTTTTCACAGCTTTTCAGGCTCTTCATGTTTTTGAACACCCCTTCATGCTCTTCTTCGTTTTCAGACCGTTTCATGCTCCTCATATTTTTGACACCTTTTGTAGCTCTTCATATTTTTCACACGTTTTCAGGCTCTTCATGTTTTTCAAAACCGCTTCATGCTCCTCCTATTTTTCAGAACGTTTCATACTTCTCATATTTTTGACACCTTTTGAAGCTCTTCATATTTCTCACAGCTTTTCAGGCACTTCATGTTTTTCAACACCGCTTCATGCTCCTCCTATTTTTCAGACCGTTTCATGTTCATCACATTTTTGACACCATTCGAAGCTTTGCATATTTTTCACAACTTTTCAGGCTCTTCATGTTTTTGAACATCGCTTCATGCTCCTCCTATTTTTCAGACCGTATCATGCTCCTCATATTTTTTACACCTTTTGAAGCTCTTCATATTTTTCACAACTTTTCAGGCTCTTCATATTTATGAACTCGACTTCATGCTCCTCCTATTTTTTAGACCATTTCATGCTCCTCTCATTTTTGACACCTTTTGAAGCTTTGCATATTTTTCACAACTTTTCAGGCTCTTCATGTTTTTGAACACCGCTTCATGCTCCTCCTATTTTTCAGACCGCATCATGCTCCTCATATTTTTCACACCTTTTGAAGCTCTTCATATTTTTCACACCTTTTCAGGCTCTTCAAGTTTTTTAACACCACTTCATGCTCCTCCTTTTTTCAGAACGTTTCATGCTCCTCATATTTTTGACACCTTTTGAAGCTCTTCATTATTTCACACCTTTTCACGCTCTTCATCTTTTTCAACACCACTTCATACTCCTCCTATTTTTGAGACAGTTTCAGGCTCCTCATATTTTTGACAGCTTTTGAATCTCTTCATATTTTTCACACCTTTTCATGATCTTCATGTTTTTCAACCCCGTGTCATGCTCCTCCTATTTTTCAGATGGTTTCATGCTCCTCATATTTTTCACACCTTCAAACTCTTCATATTTTTCACAATTTAAGGCTCTTCATGTTTTTCATCACAGTGTCATGCTCCTCCTATTTTTCAGACGGTTTCATGCTCCTCATAATTTTCACACCTTTAAAGCTCTTCATATTTTTCACACCTTTTAAGGCTCTTCAAGTTTTTGAACACCACTTCATGCTCCTCCTATTTTTCAGACCGTTTCATGCTCCTCATATTTTTGACACCTTTTGAAGCTCTTCATATTTTAACACCTTTACAGGCTCTTCATGTTTTTGAACACCATTTCATGCTCCTCATATTTTGACAACTATTGAAACTCTTCATATTTTTCAGACAGTTTCATGCTCCTCATATTTTTGACACCTTTTGAAGATCTTCATATATTTCACAGCTTTTCAGGCTCTTCAGGATTTTGAACATCGTTTCATGCTCCTCCTATTTTTCAGAACGTTCCATGCTCCTCATATTATTCACACCTTTTCGAGCTCTTCATATTTTTCACACCTTTTCTGGCTCTTCATATTTTTCAACACCACTTCATGCTCCTCCTATGTTTAGAACGTTTAATGCTCCCCATAATTTTGACACCTTTTGAAACTCTTCATATTTTTGAAACCTTTTCAGGCTCTTCATGTTTCTCAACACCATTTCATGCTCCTCCTATTTCAGACCGTTTCATGCTCCTCATATTTTTGACACGTTTTGAAACTCTTCATTTTTTTCTCACCTTTTCAGGCTCTTCATGTTTTTCAACAGTGCTTCATTCTCCTCCTATTTTTCAGACCGTTTCATGCTCCTCATATTTTTACGCCTTTTGTAGCTCTTCATATTTTTCACACGATTTCAGTCTCTTCATGTTTTTCAAAACCGCTTCATGCTCCTCCTATTTTTCAGAACGTTTCATACTTCTCATATTTTTGACACCTTTTGAAGCTCTTCATATTTTTCACAGCTTTTCAGGCTCTTCATGTTTTTGAACACCCCTTCATGCTCCTCTTCGTTTTCAGACCGTTTCATGCTCCTCATATTTTTGACACCTTTTGTAGCTCTTCATATTTTTCACACGTTTTCAGGCTCTTCATGTTTTTCAAAACCGCTTCATGCTCCTCCTACTTTTCAGAACGTTTCATACTTCTCACATTTTTGACACCATTCGAAGCTTTACATATTTTTCACAACTTTTCAGGGTCTTCATGTTTTTGAACACAGCTTCATGCTCCTCCTATTTTTCAGACCGTATCATGCTCCTCATGTTTTTCACACCTTTTGAAGCTCTTCATATTTTTCACACCTTTTCAGGCTCTTCATATTTATGAACTCGACTTCATGCTCCTCCTATTTTTCAGACCATTTCATGCTCCTCTCATTTTTGACACCTTTTGAAGCTTTGCATATTTTTCACAACTTTTCAGGCTCTTCATGTTTTTGAACACCGCTTCATGCTCCTCCTATTTTTCAGACCGTATCATGCTCCTCATGTTTTTCACACCTTTTGAAGCTCTTCATATTTTTCACACCTTTTCAGGCTCTTCATATTTATGAACTCGACTTCATGCTCCTCCTATTTTTCAGACCATTTCATGCTCCTCTCATTTTTGACACCTTTTGAAGATTTGCATATTTTTCACAACTTTTCAGGCTCTTCATGTTTTTGAACACCGCTTCATGCTCCTCCTATTTTTCAGACCGCATCACGCTCCTCATATTTTTCACACCTTTTGAAGCTCTTCATATTTTTCACACCTTTTCAGGCTCTTCAAGTTTTTAACACCACTTCATGCTCCTCCTTTTGTCAGAACGTTTCATGCTCCTCATATTTTTGACACCTTTTGAAGCTCTTCATATTTTTCACACTTTTTCAGGCTCTTCATGTTTTTGAACATCGCTTCATGCTCCTCCTATTTTTCAGACCCTTTCATGCTCCTCATATTTTTGACACCTTTTGAAACTCTTCATATTTTTCACACCTTTTCAAGCTGTTCATGTTTTTGAACACCGCTTCATGCTCCTCCTATTTTTCAGACCGTTTCGTGCTCCTCATGTATTTCACACCTTTTGAAGCTCTTCATATATTTCACACCTTTTCAGGCTCGTCGTGTTTTTCAACACCACTTCATGCTCCTCCTCTTTTTCCGAACGTTTCATGCTCCTCATATTTTTGTCACACTTTTGAAGCTCTTTATATTTTTCACATCTTTTCAGGCTCTTCATGTTTCTGAACACCGTTTCATGGTCCTCCTATTTTTCAGACCGTTTCATGTTCGTCATATTTTTCAGATCATTTCATGATCCTCATATTTTTTACACCTTTTTAAGCTCTTCATATTTTTCACACCTTTTCAGGCTCTTCATCTTTTTCAACACCACTTCATGCTCCTCCTATTTCTCAGACAGTTTCAGGCTCCTCATATTTTTGACAGCTTTTGAATCTCTTCATATTTTTCACACCTTTTCTTGATCTTCATGTTTTTCAACCCCGTGTCATGCTCCTCCTATTTTTCAGATGGTTTCATGCTCCTCATATTTTTCACACCTTCAAACTCTTCATATTTTTCACACAATTTAAGGCTCTTCATGTTTTTCATCACAGTGTCATGCTCCTCTATTTTTCAGACGGTTTCATGCTCCTCATAATTTTCACACCTTTAATGCTCTTCATATTTTTCACACCTTTTAAGGCTCTTCATGTTTTTGAACACCACTTCATGATCCTCCTATTTTTGAGACCGTTTCATGCTCCTCATATTTTTGACACCTTTTGAAGCTCTTCATATTTTAACACCTTTACAGGCTCTTCATGTTTTTGAACATCATTTCATGCTCCTCATATTTTGACAACTATTGAAACTCTTCATATTTTTCAGACAGTTTCATGCTCCTCATATTTTTGACACCTTTTGAAGATCTTCATATATTTCACAGCTTTTCAGGCTCTTCAGGATTTTGAACATCGTTTCATGCTCCTCCTATTTTTCAGAACGTTCCATGCTCCTCATATTTTTCACACCTTTTGGAGCTCTTCATATTTTTCACACCTTTTCTGGCTCTTCATATTTTTCAACACCACTTCATGCTCCTCCTATGTTTAGAACGTTTAATGCTCCCCATAATTTTGACACCTTTTGAAACTCTTCATATTTTTGAAACCTTTTCAGGCTCTTCATGTTTCTCAACACCATTTCATGCTCCTCCTATTTCAGACCGTTTCATGCTCCTCATATTTTTGACACGTTTTGAAACTCTTCATTTTTTTCTCACCTTTTCAGGCTCTTCATGTTTTTCAACAGTGCTTCATTCTCCTCCTATTTTTCAGAACGTTTCATGCTCCTCATATTTTTGACACCTTTTGTAGCTCTTCATATTTTTCACACGTTTCCAGGCTCTTCATGTTTTTCAAAACCGCTTCATGCTCCTCCTATTTTTCAGAACGTTTCATACTTCTCATATTTTTGACACCTTTTGAAGCTCTTCATATTTTTCACAGCTTTTCAGGCTCTTCATGTTTTTGAACACCCCTTCATGCTCCTCTTCGTTTTCAGACCGTTTCATGCTCCTCATATTTTTGACACCTTTTGTAGCTCTTCATATTTTTCACACGTTTTCAGGCTCTTCATGTTTTTCAAAACCGCTTCATGCTCCTCCTATTTTTCAGAACGTTTCATATTTCTCATATTTTGACACCTTTTGAAGCTCTTCATATTTTTCACAGCTTTTCAGGCACTTCATGTTTTTCAACACCGCTTCATGCTCCTCCTATTTTTCAGACCGTTTCATGCTCATCACTTTTTTGACACCATTCGAAGCTTTGCATATTTTTCACAACTTTTCAGGCTCTTCATGTTTTTGAACACCGCTTCATGCTCCTCCTATTTTTCAGACCGTATCATGGTCCTCATGTTTTTCACACCTTTTGAAGCTCTTCATATTTTTCACACCTTTTCAGGCTCTTCATAGTTATGATCTCGACTTCATGCTCCTCCTATTTTTCAGATCATTTCATGCTCCTCTCATTTTTGACACCTTTTGAAGCTTTGCACATTTTTCACAACTTTTCAGGCTCTTCATGTTTTTGAACACCGCTTTATGCTCCTCCTATTTTTCAGACCGCATCATGCTCCTCATATTTTTCACACCTTTTGAAGCTCTTCATATTTTTCACACCTTTTCAGGCTCTTCAAGTTTTTTAACACCACTTCATGCTCCTCCTTTTTTCAGAACGTTTCATGCTCCTCATATTTTTCACACCTTTTGAAGCTCTTCATATTTTTCACACCTTTTCAGGCTTTTCATGTTTTTGAACACCGCTTCATGTTCCTCCTATTTTTCAGACCGTTTCATACTTCTCATATTTTTGACACCTTTTGAAGCTCTTCATATTTTTCACACCTTTTCAGGCTCTTCATATTTTTGAACACCGCTTCATGCTCCTCCTATTTTTCAGATTGTTTCATGCTCCTCATATTTTTGACACCTTTTGAAGCTCTTCATATTTTTCACACCTTTTCAGGCTCTTCATGTTTTTCAACACCACTTCATGCTCCTCCTTTTTTGCAGACCGTTTCATGCTCCTCATATTTTTGACACCTTTTGAAGCTCTTCATATTTTTCACACGTTTTCAGACAATTCATGCTTTTCAACATCGCTTCATGCTCCTCGTATTTTGCTGACCTTTTCATGCTCCTCATATTTTTGACACCTTTTGAAGCTCTTCAGATATTTCACACCTTTCCAGGCTCTTCATTTTTTCAACACCACTTCATGCTCCTCCTATGTTTTCAGATCGTTTCATGCTCATCTCATTTTAACACCTTTTGAAGCTCTTCATATTTTTGACAAATTTTGAAGTTCTTCATATTTTTCACACGTTTTCAGGCTCTTCATTATTTTCAACACCGCTTCATGCTCCTCCTATTTTTCAGACCTTTTCAAGCTAATCTCTTTTTTGACACCTTTTGAAGCTCTTCATATTTTCCACACGTTTTCAGACAATTCATGTTTTTCAACATCGCTTCATGCTCCTCCTATTTGTAAGACCGTTTCATTCTCCTCATATTTTTGACACCTTTTGAAGCTCTTCATATATTTCACACCTTTTCAGACTTTTCCTTCATTTCAACACGACTTCATGCTCCTCCTATTTTTCAGACCATTTCATGCTCATCTCATTTTGACACCTTTTGAAGCTCTTCATGTTTTTCACATCTTTTGAAACTCTTCATATTTTTCACAACTTTTCAGGCTCTTTATGATTTTCAACAGCGCTTCATGCTCCTCCTATTTTTCAGAACGTTTCAAGCTCCTCATAATTTTGACACCTTTTGAAGCTTTCATATTTTTCACACTTTTTCAGGCTCTTCATGTTTTTCAACACCACTTCATGCTCCTCCTTTTTTGCAGACCGTTTCATGCTACTCATATTTGTAACACCTTTTGAAGCTCTTCATATTTCTCACACCTTTTCAGGCTCTTCATGTTTTTCAACACCGCTTCATGCACCTCCTATTTTTCAGAACGTTTCATGCTACTCATATTTTTGACACCTTTTGAAGCTCTTCATATTTTTCACCCCTTTTCGGCTATTCATGTCTTTCAACAACGCTTAATGCTCCTCCTATTTTTCAGACCGTTTCTTGCACCTCATATATTTCACACCTTTTGAAGCTCTTCATATTTTTCACACATTTTCAGGCTTTTCATGTTTTTCAACACCACTTCATGCTCCTCCTATTTTTCAGACGTTTCATGCTCATCTCATTTTGACACCTTTTGAAGCTCTTCATATTTTTCACACCTTTTCTTTATCTTCATGATTTTCAACACCGCTTCATGCTCCTCCTATTTTTCAGACCGTTTCATGCTCATCTCATTTTTTACACCTTTTGAGGCTCTTCATATTTTTCACACATTTTGAAGCTCTTCATATTTTTCATATTTTTGAAACTCTTCATTTTTTAACACGTTTTCAGACTCTTCCTGTTTTTCAACACCGCTTCATGCTCCTGCTATTTTTCAGACCGTTTCATGCTCCTCATATTTTTGACAGGTTTTGAGGCTTTTCATATTTTTCACACCTATTCATGCTCTTCATGTTTTTGAACACCGTTTCATAATCCTCCTATTTTCAGACCGTTTCATGCTCCTCATATTTTTGACACCTTTTGAAGCTCTTCATGTTTTTCACACCTTTTCAGGCTCTTCATGTTTTTGAACACCGCTTCATGCTTCTCCTATTTTTCAGACCGTTTCATGCTCCTCATATTTTTGACACGTTTTGAAGCTCTTCACATTTTTCACACCTTTTCAGGCTCTTCATGTTTTTGAACACAGTTGCATGCTTCTCCTATTTTTCAGACCGTTTCATACTCATCACATTTTTGTCACCTTTTGAAGCTCTTCATATTTTTCACACCTTTTCAGGCTCTTCATATTTTTCAACACCGTTTCATGCTCCACCTATATTTCAGACCATTTCATGCTCCTCATATTTTGACACCTTTTGAAGCTCTTCATATTTTTCACAACTTTTCAGGCTCTTCATATTTTTGAACACCGCTTCATTCTCTTCCTATTTTTCAGACCGTTTCATGCTCCTCATATTTTGACACCTTTTGAAGCTCTTCATATTTTTCACACATTTTAAGTGTCTTCATGTTTTTCAACACGACTTCATGCTCCTCCTATTTTTCAGTCCGTTTCATGTTCCTCGTATTTTTGACACCTTTTGAAGCTCTTCATATTTCTCACACATTTTAAGTGTCTTCTTGTTTTTCAACACGACTTCATGCTCCTCCTATTTTTCAGACCGTTTCATGCTCCTCATATTTTTGACACCTTTTGAAGCTCTTCATATTTTTCACACATTTTAAGTGTCTTCATGTTTTTCAACACCGTTTCATGCTCCTCCTATTTTTCAGACCGTTTCATGCTCCTCATATTTTTGACACCTTTTGAAGCTCTTCTTTTTTTTTCACACATTTTGAAGCTCTTCATATTTTTCACAACTTTTCAGGCTCTTCATGTTTTTGAACACCGCTTCATGCTCCTCTTATTTTTCAGAGAGTTTCATGCTCCTCATGTATTTCACACCGTTTGAAGCTCTTCATATTTTTCACACCTTTTCAGGCTCTTCATATTTTTGAACACCGTTTCATGCTTCTCTTATTTTTCAGACCATTTCTTGTTCCTCATATTTGTGACACCTTTTGAAGCTCTTCATATTTTTCACACCTTTTCAGACTCTTCATATTTTTGAACACTGCTTCATGCTCCTCCTATTTTTCAGACCGTTTTATGCTCCTCATATTTTTGACATCTTTTGATGCTCTTCATATTTTTCACACCTTTTCAGGCTCTTCATGTTTCTGAACATCGCTTCATGCTCCTCCTATTTTTCAGACCGTTTAATCCTCCTAATGTATTTCACACTTTTTGAAGCTCTTCATATTTTTCACACCTTTTCAGACTCTTCATATTTTTGAACACCGCTTCATGCTCCTCCTATTTTTCAGACCGTATCATGCTCCTCATATTTTTCACACCTTTTGAAGCTCTTCATATTTTTCACAACTTTTCAGGCTCTTCATATTTATGAATTCGACTTCATGCTCCTCCTATTTTTCAGACCATTTCTTGCTCCTCTCATTTTTGACACCTTTTGAAGCTTTGCATATTTTTCACAACTTTTCAGGCTCTTCATGTTTTTGAACACCGCTTCATGCTCCTCCTATTTTTCAGACCGCATCATTCTCCTCATATTTTTCACACCTTTTGAAGCTCTTCATATTTTTCACACCTTTTCAGGCTCTTCAAGTTTTTTAACACCACTTCATGCTCCTCCTTTTTTCAGAACGTTTCATGCTCCTCATATTTTTGACACCTTTTGAAGCTCTTCATATTTTTCACACCTTTTCAGGCTCTTCATCTTTTTCAACACCACTTCATGCTCCTCCTATGTCTCAGACAGTTTCAGGCTCCTCATATTTTTGACAGCTTTGAATCTCTTCATATTTTTCACACCTTTTCATGATCTTCATGTTTTTCAACCCCGTGTCATGCTCCTCCTATTTTTCAGATGGTTTCATGCTCCACATATTTTTCACACCTTCAAACTCTTCATATTTTTCACACAATTTAAGGCTCTTCATGTTTTTCATCACAGTGTCATGCTCCTCCCATTTTTCAGACGGTTTCATGCTCCTCATAATTTTCACACCTTTAAAGCTCTTCATATTTTTCACACCTTTTAAGGCTCTTCATGTTTTTGAACACCACTTCATGCTCCTCCTATTTTTCAGACCGTTTCATGCTCCTCATATTTTTGACACCTTTTGAAGCTCTTCATATTTTAACACCTTTACAGGCTCTTCATGTTTTTGAACACCATTTCATGCTCCTCATATTTTGACAACTATTGAAACTCTTCATATTTTTCAGACAGTTTCATGCTCCTCATATTTTTGACACCTTTTGAAGCTCTTCATATTTTTCACACCTTTTCAGGCTCTTCATCTTTTTCAACACCACTTCATGCTCCTCCTATTTCTCAGACAGTTTCAGGCTCCTCATATTTTTGACAGCTTTGAATCTCTTCATATTTTTCACACCTTTTCATGATCTTCATGTTTTTCAACCCCGTGTCATGCTCCTCCTATTTTTCAGATGGTTTCATGCTCCTCATATTTTTCACACCTTCAAACTCTTCATATTTTTCACACAATTTAAGGCTCTTCATGTTTTTCATCACAGTGTCATGCTCCTCCTATTTTTCAGACGGTTTCATGCTTCTCATAATTTTCACACCTTTAAAGCTCTTCATATTTTTCACACCTTTTAAGGCTCTTCATGTTTTTGAACACCACTTCATGCTCCTCCTATTTTTCAGACCGTTTCATGCTCATCACATTTTTGACACCATTCGAAGCTTTGCATATTTTTCACAACTTTTCAGGCTCTTCATGTTTTTCAAAACCGCTTCATGCTCCTCCTATTTTTCAGAACGTTTCATACTTCTCATATTTTTGACACCTTTTGAAGCTCTTCATATATTTCACACCTTTTAAGGCTCTTCATATTTTTCAACACCACTTCATGCTCCTCCTATGTTTAGAACGTTTAATGCTCCCCATAATTTTGACACCTTTTGAAGCTCTTCATATATTTCACAGCTTTTCAGGCTCTTCAGGATTTTGAACATCGTTTCATGCTCCTCCTATTTTTCAGAACGTTCCATGCTCCTCATATTTTTCACACCTTTTGGAGCTTTTCATATTTTTCACACCTTTTCTGGCTCTTCATATTTTTCAACACCACTTCATGCTCCTCCTATGTTTAGAACGTTTAATGCTCACCATAATTTTGACACCTTTTGAAACTCTTCATATTTTTGAAACCTTTTCAGGCTCTTCATGTTTCTCAACACCATTTCATGCTCCTCCTATTTTAGACCGTTTCATGCTCCTCATATTTTTGACACCTTTTGTAGCTCTTCATATTTTTCACACGTTTTCAAGCTCTTCATGTTTTTCAAAACCGCTTCATGCTCCTCCTATTTTTCAGAACGTTTCATACTTCTCATATTTTTGACACCTTTTGAAGCTCTTCATATTTTTCACAGCTTTTCAGGCTCTTCATGTTTTTGAACACCCCTTCACGCTCCTCTTCGTTTTCAGACCGTTTCATGCTCCTCATATTTTTGACACCTTTTGTAGCTCTTCATATTTTTCACACGTTTTCAGGCTCTTCATATTTTTCAAAACCGCTTCATGCTCCTCCTATTTTTCAGAACGTTTCATACTTCTCATATTTTTGACACCTTTTGAAGCTCTTCATATTTTTCACAGGTTTTCAGGCACTTCATGTTTTTCAACACCGCTTCATGCTCCTCCTATTTTTCAGACCGTTTCATGCTCATCACATTTTTGACACCATTCGAAGCTTTGCATATTTTTCACAACTTTTCAGGCTCTTCATGTTTTTGAACACCGCTTCATGCTCCTCCTATTTTTCAGACCGTATCATGCTCCTCATATTTTTCACACCTTTTGAAGCTCTTCATATTTTTCACACCTTTTCAGGCTCTTCATATTTATGAACTCGACTTCATGCTCCTCCTATTTTTCAGACCATTTCATGCTCCTCTCATTTTTGACACCTTTTGAAGCTTTGCATATTTTTCACAACTTTTCAAGCTCTTCATGTTTTTGAACACCGCTTCATGCTCCTCCTATTTTTCAGACCGCATCATGCTCCTCATATTTTTCACACCTTTTGAAGCTCTTCATATTTTTCACACCTTTTCAGGATCTTCAAGTTTTTTAACACCAGTTCATGCTCCTCATTTTTTCAGAATGTTTCATGCTCCTCATATTTTTGACACCTTTTGAAGCTCTTCATATTTTTCACACTTTTTCAGGCTCTTCATGTTTTTGAACATCGCTTCATGCTCCTCCTATTTTTCAGACCCTTTCATGCTCCTCATATTTTTGACACCTTTTGAAACTCTTCATATTCTTCACACCTTTTCAAGCTGTTCATGTTTTTGAACACCACTTCATGCTCCTCCTATTTTTCAGACCGTTTCGCGCTCCTCATGTATTTCACACCTTTTGAAGCTCTTCATATATTTCACACCTTTTCAGGCTCGTCGTGTTTTTCAACACCACTTCATGCTCCTCCTCTTTTTCAGACCGTTTCATGCTCCTCATATTTTTGTCACACTTTTGAAGCTCTTTATATTTTTCACACCTTTTCAGGCTCTTCATGTTTCTGAACACCGTTTCATGCTCCTCCTATTTTTCAGACCGTTTCATGTTCCTCATATTTTTCAGATCATTTTATGATCCTCATATTTTTGACACCTTTTGAAGCTCTTCATATTTTTCACACCTTTTCAGGCTCTTCATCTTTTTCAACACCACTTCATGCTCCTCCTATTTCTCAGACAGTTTCAGGCTCCTCATATATTTGACAGCTTTGAATCTCTTCATATTTTTCACACCTTTTCATGATCTTCATGTTTTTCAACCCCGTGTCATGCTCCTCCTATTTTTCAGATGGTTTCATGCTCCTCCTATTTTTCACACCTTCAAACTCTTCATATTTTTCACACAATTTAAGGCTCTTCATGTTTTTCATCACAGTGTCATGCTCCTCCTATTTTTCAGACGGTTTCATGCTCCTCATAATTTTCACACCTTTAAAGCTCTTCATATTTTTCACACCTTTTAAGGCTCTTCATGTTTTTGAACACCACTTCATGCTCCTCCTATTTTTCAGACCGTTTCATGCTCCTCATATTTTTGACACCTTTTGAAGCTCTTCATATTTTAACACCTTTACAGGCTCTTCATGTTTTTGAACACCATTTCATGCTCCTCATATTTTGACAACTATTGAAACTCTTCATATTTTTCAGACAGTTTCATGCTCCTCCTATTTTTGACACCTTTTGAAGCTCTTCTTATATTTCACAGCTTTTCAGGCTCTTCAGGATTTTGAACATCATTTCATGCTCCTCCTATTTTTCAGAACGTTCCATGCTCCTCATATTTTTCACACCTTTTGGAGCTCTTCATATTTTTCACACCTTTTCTGGCTCTTCATATTTTTCAACACCACTTCATGCTCCTCCTATGTTTAGAACGTTTAATGCTCCCCATAATTTTGACACCTTTTGAAACTCTTCATATTTTTGAAACCTTTTCAGGCTCTTCATGTTTCTCAACACCATTTCATGCTCCTCCTATTTTAGACCGTTTCATGCTCCTCATATTTTTGACACCTTTTGTAGCTCTTCATATTTTTCACACGTTTTCAAGCTCTTCATGTTTTTCAAAACCGCTTCATGCTCCTCTTATTTTTCAGAACGTTTCATATTTCTCATATTTTTGACACCTTTTGAAGCTCTTCATATTTTTCACAGCTTTTCAGGCTCTTCATGTTTCTGAACACCCCTTCATGCTCCTCTTCGTTTTCAGACCGTTTCATGCTCCTCATATTTTTGACACCTTTTGTAGCTCTTCATATTTTTCACACGTTTTCAGGCTCTTCATATTTTTCAAAACCGCTTCATGCTCCTCCTATTTTTCAGAACGTTTCATACTTCTCATATTTTTGACACCTTTTGAAGCTCTTCATATTTTTCACAGCTTTTCAGGCACTTCATGTTTTTCAACACCGCTTCATGCTCCTCTTATTTTTCAGACCGTTTCATGCTCATCACATTTTTGACACCATTCGAAGCTTTGCATATTTTTCACAACTTTTCAGGCTCTTCATGTTTTTGAACACCGCTTCATGCTCCTCCTATTTTTCAGACCGTATCATGCTCCTCATATTTTTCACACCTTTTGAAGATTTTCATATTTTTCACACCTTTTCAGGCTCTTCATATTTATGAACTCGACTTCATGCTCCTCCTATTTTTCAGACCATTTCATGCTCCTCTCATTTTTGACACATTTTGAAGCTTTGCATATTTTTCACAACTTTTCAGGCTCTTCATGTTTTTGAACACCGCTTCATGCTCCTTCTATTTTTCAGACCGCATCATGCTCCTCATATTTTTCACAGCTTTTGAAGCTCTTCATATTTTTCACACCTTTTCAGGCTCTTCAAGTTTTTTAACACCACTTCATGCTCCTCCTTTTTTCAGAACGTTTCATGCTCCTCATATTTTTGACACCTTTTGAAGCTCTTCATATTTTTCACACTTTTTCAGGCTCTTCATGTTTTTGAACACCGTTTCATGCTCCTCCTATTTTTCACCCGTTTCATGTTCCTCATATTTTTCAGATCATTTCATGATCCTCATATTTTTGACACCTTTTGAAGCTCTTCATATTTTTCACACCTTTTCAGGCTCTTCATCTTTTTCAACACCACTTCATGCTCCTCCTATTTTTCAGACCCTTTCATGCTCCTCATATTTTTGACACCTTTTGAAACTCTTCATATTCTTCACACCTTTTCAAGCTGGTCATGTTTTTGAACACCGTTTCATGCTCCTCCTATTTTTCAGACCGTTTCGTGCTCCTCATGTATTTCACACCTTTTGAAGCTCTTCATATTTTTCACACCTTTTCAGGCTCGTCGTGTTTTTCAACACCACTTCATGCTCCTCCTCTTTTTCAGACCGTTTCATGCTCCTCATATTTTTGTCACACTTTTGAAGCTCTTTATATTTTTCACACCTTTTCAGGCTCTTCATCTTTTTCAACACCACTTCATGCTCCTCCTATTTCTCAGACAGTTTCAGGCTCCTCATATTTTTGACAGCTTTTGAATCTCTTCATATTTTTCACACCTTTTCATGATCTTCATGTTTTTCATCCCCGTGTCATGCTCCTCCTATTTTTCAGATCGTTTCATGCTCATCTCATTTTAACACCTTTTGAAGCTCTTTATATTTTTGACAAATTTTGAAGTTCTTCATATTTTTCACACGTTTTCAGGCTCTTCATTATTTTCAACACCGCTTCATGCTCCTCCTATTTTTCAGACCTTTTCAAGCTCATCTCTTTTTTGACACCTTTTGAAGCTCTTCATATTTTTCACACCTTTTGAAGCTCTTCATATTTTCCACACGTTTTCAGACAATTCATGTTTTTCAACATCGCTTCATGCTCCTCCTATTTTTCAGACCGTTTCATTCTCCTCATATTTTTGACAACTTTTGAAGCTCTTCATATATTTCACACCTTTTCAGACTTTTCCTTTATTTCAACACGACTTCATGCTCCTCCTATTTTTCAGACCGTTTCATGCTCATCTCATTTTGACACATTTTGAAGCTCTTCATGTTTTTCACATCTTTTGAAGCTCTTCATATTTTTCACAACTTTTCAGGCTCTTTATGATTTTCAACAGCGCTGCATGCTCCTCCTATTTTTCAGAACGTTTCATGCTCCTCATAATTTTGACACCTTTTGAAGCTTTCATATTTTTCACACTTTTTCAGGCTCTTCATGTTTTTCAACACCACTTCATGCTCCTCCTTTTTTGCAGACCGTTTCATGCTACTCATATTTGTAACACCTTTTGAAGCTTTTCATATTTCTCACACCTTTTCAGGCTCTTCATTTTTTTCAACAACGCTTCATGCTCCTCCGATTTTTCAGACCGTTTCATGCTCCTCATATTTTTGAAACCTTTTGAAGCTCTTCATATTTTTCACACCTTTTAAGGCTCTTCATGTTTTTGAACACCGCTTCATGATAATCCTATTTTTCAAACCATATCATGCTCCTCATATTTTCACACCTTTTGAAGCTCTTCATATATTTCACACCTTTTCAGGCTCTTCATGTTTTTGAACACCACTTCATGCTCCTTCTCTTTTTCATAGAGTTTCATGCTCCTCATGTATTTCACACCTTTTGAAGCTCTTCATATTTTTCACACCTTTTCAGGCTCTTCATATTTTTGATCACCGTTACATCCTCCTCCTTTTATTCAGACCGTTTCATGCTCCTCATATTTTTGACACTTTTTGAAGCTCTTTATATATTTCACACCTTTTCAGGCTCTTCATGTTTTTGATCACCGTTACATTCTCCTCCTATTATTCAGACCGTTTCATGTTCCTCATATTTTTGACACTTTTTGAAGCTCTTTATATATTTCACACATTTTCAGGCTCTTCATGTTTTTGAACACAGCTTCATGCTCCTCCTATTTTTCAGACCGTTTCATGCTCCTCATATTTTTGACAACTTTGGAAGCTCTTCATATTTTTCACACATTTTCAGGCTCTTCATGTTTTTCAACACTGTTGCATGATCCTCCTATTTTTCAGACCGTTTCATGCTCCTCATATACTTGACACATTTTTAAGCTCTTCATATATTTCACACATTTTCAGGCTATTCATGTTTTTCAACACCGCTTCATGCTCCTTGTATTTTTAAGACCGTTTCATGCTCCTCATATTTTTGACACCTTTTTAAGCTCTTCATATTTTTCACACCTTTTTAAGCTCTTCATATTTCTCACACCTTTTCAGGCTCTTCATATTTTTCAACAACGCTTCATGCACCTTCTATTTGTCAGACCGTTTCATGCTCATCTCATTTATGACACCTTTTGAATCTTTTCATATTTTTCACAGCTTCTCAGGCTCTTCATGTTTTTGAACACCGCTTCATGCTAATCCTATTTTTCAAACCATATCATGCTCCTCATATTTTTCACACCTTTTAAGCACTTCATATTTTTCACACTTTTTCAGGCTCTTCATGTTTTTCAACACTGCTTCATGCTCCTCCTATTTTTCAGATCGTTTCATGCTCATCAAATTTTTGACACCTTTTGAAGCTCTTCATATTTTTCACACCTTTTGAAGCTCTTCATATTTTTCACACCTTTTCAGGCTCTTCATGTTTTTCAACACCGTTTCATGCTGCTTCTATTTTTCAGACCGTTTCATGCTCCTCATATTTTTCACACCTTTTGAAGCTCTTTATATTTTTCACACGTTTTCATGCTTTTCATGTTTTTCTACACCACTTCATGCTTCTCCTATTTTTCAGCCCGTTTCATGCTCCTCATTTATTTCACACCTTTTGAAGCTCTTCATATTTTTCACACCTTTTCAGGCTCTTCATGTTTTTCTACACCACTTCATGCTCCTCCTATTTTTCAGACCGTTTCATGCTCCTCATATTTTTGACATCTTTTGAAGCTTTTCATATTTTTCACACCTTTTCAGGCTCTTCAAGTTTTTCAACAA
The DNA here is from genome assembly GCF_033118175.1 of Dama dama. NCBI lineage: Eukaryota > Metazoa > Chordata > Mammalia > Artiodactyla > Cervidae > Dama > Dama dama. The sequence goes on along the minus strand of NW_026870993.1, from coordinate 46,019 downwards.
CACTTCATGCTCCTCCTTTTTTGCAGACCGTTTCATGCTCCTCATATTTTTGATATCTTTTGATGCTCTTCATATTTTTCACACCTTTTCAGGCTCTTCATTTTTTCAACACCGTTTCATGCTTCTCCTATTTTTCAGACCGTTTCATGCTCATCTCATTTTTGAAATCTTTTGAAGCTTTTCATATTTTTCACAACGTTTCAGGCTCTTCAAGTTTTTGAACACCGCTTCATTCTCCTCCTATTTTTCAGACCGTTTAATGCTCATCTCATTTTTGACACCTTTTGAAGCTTTTCATATTTTCACAACTTTTCAGGCTCTTCATGTTTTTGAACACCATTTCATGCTCCTCCTATTTTTCAGACCGTTTCATGCTCATCTCATTTTTGACACCTTTTGAAGCTCTTCATATTTTTCACACCTTTTCAGGCTCTTCATGTTTTTGATCACCGTTACATTCTCCTCCTATTATTCAGACCGTTTCATGCTCCTCATATTTTTGACACTTTTTGAAGCTCTTTATATATTTCACACCTTTTCAGGCTCTTCATGTTTTTGATCACCGTTACATTCTCCTCCTGTTATTCAGACCGTTTCATGCTCCTCATATTTTTGACACTTTTTGAAGCTCTTTATATATTTCACACATTTTCAGGCTCTTCATGTTTTTGAACACAGCTTCATGTTCCTCCTATTTTTGAGACCGTTTCATGCTCCTCATATTTTTGACAACTTTGGAAGCTCTTCATATTTTTCACACATTTTCAGGCTCTTCATGTTTTTCAACACTGTTGCATGATCCTCCTATTTTTCAGACCGTTTCATGTTCCTCATATACTTGACACATTTTTAAGCTCTTCATATATTTCACACATTTTCAGGCTATTCATGTTTTTCAACACCGCTTCATGCTCCTTGTATTTTTAGAACGTTTCATGCTCCTCATATTTTTGACAGCTTTTTAAGCTCTTCATATTTTTCACACCTTTTTAAGCTCTTCATATTTCTCACACCTTTTCAGGCTCTTCATGTTTTTCAACAACGCTTCATCCACCTCCTATTTGTCAGACCGTTTCATGCTCATCTCATTTATGACACCTTTTGAATCTTTTCATATTTTTCACACCTTCTCAGGCTCTTCATGTTTTTGAACACCTCTTCATGCTAATCCTATTTTTCAAACCATATCATGCTCCTCATATTTTTCACACCTTTTAAGCTCTTCATATTTTTCACACTTTTTCAGGCTCTTCATGTTTTTCAACACCGCTTCATGCTCCTCCTATTTTTCAGACCGTTTCATGCTCATCAAATTTTTGACACCTTTTGAAGCTCTTCATATTTTTCACACCATTTCAGGCTCTTCATGTTTTTCAACACCGTTTCATGCTGCTTCTATTTTTCAGACCGTTTCATGCTCCTCATATTTTTCACACCTTTTGAAGCTCTTCATATTTTTCACACCTTTTCAGGCTCTTCATGTTTTTCTACAGCACTTCATGCTTCTCCCATTTTTCAGCCCGTTTCATGCTCCTCATTTATTTCACACCTTTTGAAGCTCTTCATATTTTTCACACCTTTTCAGGCTCTTCATGTTTTTCAACACCGTTTCATGCTGCTTCTATTTTTCAGACCGTTTCATGCTCCTCATATTTTTCACACCTTTTGAAGCTCTTCATATTTTTCACACCTTTTCAGGCTCTTCATGTTTTTCTACACCACTTCATGCTTCTCCTATTTTTCAGCCCGTTTCATGCTCCTCATGTATTTCACACCTTTTGAAGCTCTTCATATTTTTCACACCTTTTCAGGCTCTTCATGATTTTGAACACCGCTTCATGCTCCTCCTATTTTCAGACCGTTTCATGCTCCTCATATTTTTCACACCTTTTGAAGCTCTTCATATTTTTCACACCTTTTCAGGCTCTTCAAGTGTTTCAACACCACTTCATGCTCCTCCTTTTTTGCAGACCGTTTCATGCTCCTCATATTTTTGATACCTTTTGATGATATTCATATTTTTCACACCTTTTCAGGCTCTTCATTTTTTCAACACCACTTCAAGCTCCTCCTATTTTTCAGACCGTTTCATGCTCATCTCATTTTTGAAACCTTTTGAAGCTCTTCATATTTTTCACACATTTTCAGGCTCTTCATGTTTTTCAACACTGTTGCATGATCCTCCTATTTTTCAGACCGTTTCATGCTCCTCATATACTTGACACATTTTTAAGCTCTTCATATATTTCACACATTTTCAGGCTATTCATGTTTTTCAACACCGCTTCATGCTCCTTGTATTTTTAAGACCGTTTCATGCTCCTCATATTTTTGACACCTTTTTAAGCTCTTCATATTTTTCACACCTTTTTAAGCTCTTCATATTTCTCACACCTTTTCAGGCTTTTCATGTTTTTCAACAACGCTTCTTGCACCTCCTATTTGTCAGACCGTTTCATGCTCATCTCATTTATGACACCTTTTGAATCTTTTCATATTTTTCACACCTTCTCAGGCTCTTCATGTTTTTGAACACCGCTTCATGCTAATCCTATTTTTCAAACCATATCATGCTCCTCATATTTTTCACACCTTTTAAGCTCTTCATATTTTTCACACTTTTTCAGGCTCTTCATGTTTTTCAACACCGCTTCATGCTCCTCCTATTTTTCAGACCGTTTCATGCTCATCAAATTTTTGACACCTTTTGAAGCTCTTCATATTTTTCACACCTTTTGAAGCTCTTCATATTTTTCACACCATTTCAGGCTCTTCATGTTTTTCAACACCGTTTCATGCAGCTTCTATTTTTCAGACCGTTTCATGCTCCCCATATTTTTCACACCTTTTGAAGCTCTTCATATTTTTCACACCTTTTCAGGCTCTTCATGTTTTTCTACACCACTTCATGCTTCTCCTATTTTTCAGCCCGTTTCATGCTCCTCATTTATTTCACACCTTTTGAAGCTCTTCATATTTTTCACACCTTTTCAGGCTCTTCATGTTTTTCAACACCGTTTCATGCTGCTTCTATTTTTCAGACCGTTTCATGCTCATCATATTTTTCACACCTTTTGAAGCTCTTCATATTTTTCACACCTTTTCAGGCTCTTCATGTTTTTCTACACCACTTCATGCTTCTCCTATTTTTCAGCCCGTTTCATGCTCCTCATGTATTTCACACCTTTTGAAGCTCTTCATATTTTTCACACCTTTTCAGGCTCTTCATGTTTTTGAACACCGCTTCATGCTCCTCCTATTTTTCAGACCGTTTCATGCTCCTCATATTTTTGACATCTTTTGAAGCTTTTCATATTTTTCACACCTTTTCAGGCTCTTCAAGTTTTTCAACACCACTTCATGCTCCTCCTTTTTTGCAGACCGTTTCATGCTCCTCATATTTTTGATACCTTTTGATGATCTTCTTATTTTTCACACTTTTTCAGGCTCTTCATTTTTTCAACACCACTTCATGCTCCTCCTATTTTTCAGACCGTTTCATGCTCATCTCATTTTTGAAACCTTTTGAAGCTTTTCATATTTTTCACAACGTTTCAGGCTCTTCAAGTTTTTGAACACCGCTTCATGCTCCTCCTATTTTTCAGACCGTTTCATGCTCATCTCATTTTTTACACCTTTTGAAGCTCTTCATATTTTTCACACCTTTTCAGGCTCTTCATGTTTTTGAACACAGCTTCATGCTCCACCTATTTATCAGACCGTTTCATGCTCCTCATATTTTTGACACCTTTTGCAGCTCTTTATCTTTTTCACACTATTTCAGGCTCTTCATGATTTTCAACACCGTTTCATGTTATTCCTATTTTTCAGACCGTTTAATGCTCATCACATTTTTGACACCTTTTGAAGCTTTTCATATTTTTCACAACTTTTCAGGCTCTTCATGTTTTTGAACACCGCTTCATGCTCCTCCTATTTTTCAGAGAGTTTCATGCTCCTCATGCATTTCACACCTTTTGAAGCTCTTCATATTTTCCAAAACTTTGCAGGCTCTTCATGTGTTTGATCTCCGTTTCATGCTCCTTCTATTTTTCAGATCGTTTCATGCTCCTCATATTTTTGACACTTTTTGAGCTCTTCATATTTTTCAAACCTTTTCAGGCTCTTCATGTTTTTCGACACAGCTTCATGTTCCTCCTATTTTTCAGACCGTTTCATGCTCCTCATATTTATGACACCTTTTGAAGCTCTTCATATTTTTCACACCTTTTCATGCTCTTCATGTTTCTGAAAACTGCTTCATGATCCTCCTATTTTTCAGACCGTTTCATTCTCCTCATATATTTCACACCTTTTGAAGCTCTTCATATTTTTCACACCTTTTCATGCTCTTCATGTTTCTGAAAACTGCTTCATGATCCTCCTATTTTTCAGACCGTTTCATTTTCCTCATATATTTCACACCTTTTGAAGCTCTTCATATTTTTCACACCTTTTCAGGCTCTTCATGTTTTTGAACACTGCTTCATTCTCCTCGTATTTTTCAGATCGTTTCAAGCTCCTCATATTTTTGACACTTTTTGAGCTCTTCATATTTTTCACACGTTTTCAGGATCTTCATGTTTTTGAACACCGCTTCATGATCCTCCTGATTTTCAGACCGTTTCATGCTCTTCATATTTTTGAAACATTTTGAAGCTCTTCATATTTTTCACACTTTTTCAGGCTCTTCATGTTTTTCACCACCACTTCATGCTCCTCCTATTTTTCAGACCGTTTCATGCTCATCTCATTTTTGTCACCTTTGAAGCTCTTCATGTTTTTCACACCTTTTGAAGCTCTTCATATTTTTCACACGTTTTCAGGCTCTTCATGTTTTTCAAAACCGTTTCATGCTGCTTCTATTTTTCAGACCGTTTCATGCTCCTCATATTTTTCACACCTCTTGAAGCTCTTCATATTTTTCACACCCTTTTAAGATCTTCATGTTTTTGAACACAGCTTCATGCTCCTCCTATTTTTCTGACCGTTTCATGCTCCTCATATTTTTGACACCTTTTGAAGCTCTTCATATTTTTCACACCTTTTCAGGCTCTTCATGATTTTGAACACAGCTTCATGCTCCTCCTATTTTTCAGACCGTTTCATGCTCCTCATATTTTTGACACTTTTTGAAGCTTTTCATATTTTTCACATCTTTTCAGGCTCTTCATGTTTTTCAACTCCGTTTCATCATCCGCCTATTTTTCACCCGTTTCATGCTCCTCATGTATTTCACACCTTTTGAAGCTCTTCATATTTTTCACAGCTTTTCAGGCTCTTCATGTTTTTCCACAGCACTTCATGCTTCTCTTATTTTTCAGCCCGTTTCATGCTCCTCATGTATTTCACACCTTTTGAAGCTCTTCATATTTTTCACACCTTTTCAGGCTCTTCATGTTTTTGAACACCACTTCATGCTTCTCCTATTTTTCAGACCGTTTCATGCTCCTCATATTTTTGACACCTTTTGAAGCTCTTCATATTTTTCACACCTTTTCAGGCTCTTCATGTTTTTGATCACCGTTTCATGCTCCTCCTATTTTTCAGACCGTTTCATGCTCCTCATATTTTTCACACCTTTTGAAGCTCTTCATATTTTTCACACGTTTTCAGTCTATTCATGTTTTTGAACACCATTTCAGGCTCCTCCTATTTTTCAGAGAGTTTCATGCTCCTCATGTATTTCACACCTTTGAAAGCTCTTCATATTTTTCAAAGATTTTGAAGCTCTTCATATTTTTCACACCTTTTCAGGCTCTTCATGTCTTTCAACTCCGTTTCAGGCTCCTCCTATATTTCAGACCGTTTCATGCTCCTCATATTTATGACACCTTTTGAAACTCTTCCTATTTTTCACACCTTTTCATGCTCTTCATGTTTCTGAAAACTGCTTCATGATCCTCCTATTTTTCAGACCGTTTCATTCTCCTCATATATTTCACAACTTTTGAAGCTCTTCATATTTTTCACACCTTTTCATGCTCTTCATGTTTCTGAAAACCGCTTCATGATCCTCCTATTTTTCAGACCGTTTCATTCTCCTCATATATTTCACACCTTTTGAAGCTCTTCATATTTTTCACACCTTTTCAGGCTCTTCATGTTTTTGAACACTGCTTCATGCTCCTCGTATTTTTCAGATCGTTTCATGCTCCTCATATTTTTGACACTTTTTGAGCTCTTCATATTTTTCACACCTTTTCAGGCTCTTCATGTTTTTGAACACCGCTTCATGATCCTCCTGATTTTCAGACCGTTTCATGCTCTTCATATTTTTGAAACATTTTGAAGCTCTTCATATTTTTCACACCTTTTCAGGCTCTTCATGTTTTTCACCACCACTTCATGCTCCTCCTATTTTTCTGACCGTTTCATGCTCATCTCATTTTTGTCACATTTGAAGCTCTTCTATTTTTTACACCTTTTGAAGCTCTTCATATTTTTCACACGTTTTCAGGCTCTTCATGTTTTTCAAAACCGTTTCATGCTGCTTCTATTTTTCAGACCGTTTCATGCTCCTCATATTTTTCTCACCTTTTGAAGCTCTTCATATTTTTCACACCCTTTTAAGATCTTCATGTTTTTGAACACAGCTTCATGCTCCTCCTATTTTTCAGACCGTTTCATGCTCCTCCTATTTTTGACTCCTTTTGAAGCTCTTCATATTTTTCACACCTTTTCAGGCTCTTCATGTTTTTGAACACAGATTCATGCTCCTCCTATTTTTCAGACTGTTTCATGCTCCTCATATTTTTGACCCTTTTTGAAGCTTTTCATATTTTTCACATCTTTTCAGGCTCTTCATGTTTTTCAACACCATTTCATGATCCTCCTATTTTTCAGACCGTTTCAAGCTCATCTCATTTTTGACACCTTTTGAAGCTTTTCATAGTTTTCACACATTTTCAGGCTCTTCATATTTTTCCACACCACTTCATGCTTCTCCTATTTTTCAGCCCGTTTCATGCTCCTCATGTATTTCACACCTTTTGAAGCTCTTCATATTTTTCACAGCTTTTCAGGCTCTTCATGTTTTTCCACAGCACTTCATGCTTCTCTTATTTTTCAGCCCGTTTCATGCTCGTCATGTATTTCACACCTTTTGAAGTTCTTCATATTTTTCACACCTTTTCAGGCTCTTCATGTTTTTGATCACCGTTTCATGCTCCTCCTATTTTTCAGACCGTTTCATGCTCCTCATATTTTTGACACCTTTTGAAGCTCTTCATATTTTTCACACCTTTTCAGGCTCTTCATGTTTTTGTACACCGCTTCATGATCCTCCTGATTTTCAGTCCGTTTCATGCTCTTCATATTTTTGAAACATTTTGAAGCTCTTCATATTTTTCACACCTTTTCAGGCTCTTCATGTTTTTCATCACCGCTTCATGCTCCTCCATTTTTCAAACCGTATCATGCTCCTCATATTTTTGACAACTTTAGAAACTCTTCATATTTTTCACACCTTTTCAGGCTCTTCATGTTTTTTATCACTGCTTCATGCTCGTCCTATTTTTCAGAAAGTTTCATGCTCCTCATATTTTTGACACCTTTTGTAGGTCTTCATATTTTTCACACATTTTCTGGCTCTTCATTTTTTCAACACTACTTGTTGCTCCTCCTATTTTTTAGAACTTTTCATACTCATCTAATTTTTGACACATTTTGAGGCACTTCATATTTTTTACACCTTTTGAAGCTCTTCATATTTTTCACATTTTTGAAGCTCTTCATATTTTTCACACGATTTCAGACCCTTCATGTTTTTCAAAACCGCTTCATGCTCCTGCTATTTATCATACCGTTTCATACTCCTCATATTTTTGACAAGTTTTGAGGCTCTTCATATTTTTCACACCTTTTCAGGCTCTTCATGTTTTTGAACACAGCTTCATGCTCCTCCTATTTTTTCTACCGTATCATGTTCCTCATATTTTTCACACCTTTTGAAGCTCTTCATATTTTTCACACCTTTTCAGGCTCTTCATGTTTTTGAACAGCACTTCATGCTCCTCCTATTTTTCAGACCGTTTCATGCTCCTCATATTTTTGACACCTTTTGAAGCTCTTCATATTTTCCACACCTTTTCAGGCTCTTCATGTTTTTCAACAACGCTTCATGCTCCTCCGATTTTTCAGACCGTTTCATGCTCCTCATATTTTTGACACCTATGAAGGTCTTCATATTTTTCACACCTTTTCAGGCTCTTCATATTTTTCAACACCACTTCATGCTCCTCCTTTTTTTCAGACCGTTTCAGGCTCCTCATATTTTTCACACCTTTTGAAGCCGTTCATATTTCTCACACCTTTTCATGCTCTTCATTTTTTTCAACACTATTTGTTACTCCTCCTATTTTTTTAGACCGTTTCATGCTCATCTAATTTTTGACAACTTTTGAAGCTCTTCATATTTTTCACCTTTTTGAAGCTCTTCATATTTTTCACACAATTTCAGACTCTTCATGTTTTTCAACACCGCTTGATGCTCCTTCTATTTGTCATATCGTTTCATACTCCTCATATTTTGACACGTTTTGAGGCTCTTCATATTTTTCACACCTTTTCAGGTTCTTCATGTTTTTGAACTCCGCTTCATGCTCCTCCTATTTTTTCGACCGTATCATGCTTCTCATATTTTTCACACCTTTTGAAGCTCTTCATATTTTTCTCACCTTTTCAGGCTCTTCATGCTTTTGAACAGCACTTCATGCTCCTCCTATTTTTCAGAGAGTTTCATGCTCCTCATGTATTTCACACCTTTTGAAGCTCTTCATATTTTTCACACCTTTTCATGCTCTTCATGTTTTTCCACACCACTTCATGCTTCTCCTATTTTTCATCCGTTTCATGCTCATCTCAATTTTGACACCTTTTGAAGCTTTTCATATTTTTCACAACTTTTCAGGCTCTTCATGTTTTTGAACACCGCTTCATGCTCCTCCTAATTTTCAGACCGTTTCCTGCTCCTCATATTTTTGACACCTTTTGAAGCTCTTCATATTTTTCACACCTTTTCAGACTCTTCATGTTTTTCAACACCGCTTCATGCTCCTCCTTTTTTTCAGACCGTTACATGCTCATCTCATTTTGACACCTTTTGAAGCTCTTCATGTTTTTCACATCTTTTGCAACTCTTCATATTTTTCACACCTTTTCTCGCTCTTCATGTTTTTGAACACCGCTTCATGCTCCTCCTATTTTTCAGACCGTTTCCTGCTCCTCATATTTTTGACACCTTTTGAAGCTCTTCATATTTTTCACACCTTTTCAGGCTCTTCATGTTTTTCAACACCGCTTCATGCACCTCTATTTTTCAGACTGTTTCATGCTCATCTCATTTTTGACACCTTTTGAAGCTCTTCATATTTTTCACACCTTTTCAGGCTCTTCATGTTTTTCAACACCGCTTCATGCTCCTCCTATTTTTCAGACCGTTTCATGCTCCTCATATTTTTCACACCTTTTGAAGCTCTTCATATTTTTCCCACCTTTTCAGATTCTTCATGTTTTTCAACACCAGTTCATGCTCCTCCTATTTTTCAGACCATTCATGCTCCTCATATTTTTGAAACCTTCAGAAACTATTCATATTTTTCACACCTTTTCCAGCTCTTCATGTTTTTCAACACCGCTTCATGCTCCTCCTATTTTCAGATCGTTTCATGCTCCTCATATTTGACACCTTTTGAAGCTCTTCATATTTTTAACACCTTTTCAGGCTCTTCATGTTTTTGAACACTTCTTCTTGCTCCTCCTCTTTTTCAAACCCTTTCATGCTTCTCATATTTTTGACACCTTTTAAAGCTCTTCATATTTTTCACACCTTTTCAGTCTCTTCATGTTTTTCAACACCACTTCATGCTCCTCCTATTTTTGAGACCGTTTCATGCTCCTCATATTTCTGACACATTTAGAAACTCTTCATATTTTTCACACCTTTTCAGGCTCTTCATGTTTTTTAACACCTCTTCATACTCCTCCTATTTTTCAGACCGTTTCATTCTCCTCATATTTTTGACACCTTTTCAAGCTCTTCATATATTTCACACCTTTTCAGGTTTTTCATTTTTTTCAACACCACTTCATGCTCCTCCTATTTTTCAGAGCGTTTCATGCTCCTCATAATTTTGACACCTTTGAAGCTCTTCATATTTTTCACATTTTTGAAGCTCTTCATATTTTTCACACGATTTCAGACTCTTCATGTTTTTCAACACCGCTTCATGCTCCTGCTATTTATCATACCGTTGCATACTCCTCATATTTTTGACATGTTTTGAGGCTCTTCATATTTTTCACACCTTTTCAGGGTCTTCATGTTTTTGAACTACGCTTCATACTCCTCCTATTTTTTCGACCATATCATGCTCCTCATATTTTTCACACCTTTTGAAGCTCTTCATATTTTTCTCACCTTTTCAGGCTCTTCATGATTTTCATCACCACTTCATGCTCCTCCTATTTTTCAGACCGTTTCATGCTCATTTCATTTTTGACACCTTTTTAAGCTCTTCATATTTTTCACACCTTTTCAGGCTCTTCATGTTTTTGAACACCGCTTCATGCTCCTCCTATTTTTCAGATCGTTTCATGCTCCTCATAATTTTGACACCTTTGAAGCTCTTCATATTTTTCACACCTATTCAGGCTCTTCATGTTTTTGAACACCACTTCATGCTCCGCCTATTTTTCAGACCGTTTCATGCTTCTCATATATTTGAAACCTTTTGAAACTCTTCATATTTTTCACACCTTTTCAGGCTCTTCATGTTTTTGAACACCGCTTCATGCTCCTCCTATTTTTCAGACCGTTTCATGCTCCTCATGTATTTCACACCGTTTGAAGCTCTTCATATTTTTCACACCTTTCAGGCTCTTCATGTTTTTGATTACCTTTTCATCCTCCTCCTATTTTTCAGACCGTTTCATGCTCCTCATATTTTTCACACCTTTTGAAGCTCTTCATATTTTTCCCACCTTTTCAGGCTCTTCATGTTTTTCAACACCAGTTCATGCTCCTCCTATTTTTCAGACCATTCATGCTCCTCATATTTTTGAAACCTTTATAAACTCTTCATATTTTTCACACCTTTTCAGGCTCTTCATGTTTTTGAACACCACTTCACGCTCCTCCTAATTTTCAGACCGTATCATGCTCCTCATATTTTTCCCACCTTTTGACGCTCTTCATATTTTTCACACCTTTTCAGGCTCTTCATATTTTTGAACACGACTTCATGCTCCTCCTATTTTTCAGACCGTTTCATGCTCCTCTCATTTTTGACACCTTTTGAAGCTTTGCATATTTTTCACAACTTTTCAGGCTCTTCATGTTTTTGAACACCGCTTCATGCTCCTCCTATTTTTCAGACCGTATCATGCTCCTCATATTTTTCACACCTTTTGAAGCTCTTCATTATTTCACACCTTTTCAGGCTCTTCTTTTTTTTCAACACTACTTGTTGCTCCTCCTATTTTTTAGACCTTTTCTTGCTCATCTAATTTTTGACACCTTTTGAAGCTCTTCATATTTTTTACACCTTTTGAAGCTCTTCATATTTTTAACATTTTTGAAGCTCTTCATAATTTTCAAACGATTTCAGACTCTTCCTGTTTTTCAACACCGCTTCATGCTCCTGCTATTTATCATACCGTTTCATACTTCTCATATTTTTGACACGTTTTGAGGCTCTTCATATTTTTCACACCTTTTCAGTCTCTGCATGTTTTTGAACACCGTTTCATGCTCCTCATGTATTTCACACATTTTGAAGCTCTTCATATTTTGCACACCTTTTCAGGCTCTTCATGTTTTTGAACACCGCTTCATCCTCCTATTTTTAAGAGGGTTTCATGCTCGTCGTATTTTTGACACATTTTGAAGCTCTTCATATTTTTCACACCTTTTCAGGCTCTTCATGTTTTTGAACACCGCTTCATGCTTCTCCTATTTTTGAGACCGTTTCATGCTCCTCATATTTTCGACACCTTTTGAAGCTTTCATATTTTTCACACCTTTTCAAGCTCTTCATGTTTTTCAACACCACTTCATGCTGCTCCTTTTTTCCATACCATTTCATGCTCCTCATATTTTTGACACCTTTTGAAGCTTTTCATATTTCTCAAACCTTTTCATGCTCTTCATGTTTTTCAACACCGCTTAATGCACCTCCTATTTTTCAGACCGTTTCATGCTCATCTCATTTTTTACACATTTTGAAGCTTTTCACATTTTTCACATATTTTCAGGCTCTTCATGTTTTTGAACACCGCTTGATGCTAATCCTATTTTTCAAACCATATCATGCTCCTCATGTTTTTCACACCTTTTGAAGCTCTTCATATTTTTCACAACTTTTCAGGCTCTTCATGATTTTCAAAGCCTCTTCATGCTCCTCCTATTTTTCAGACGCTTTCATGCTCATCTAATTTTTGACATCTTTTGAAGCTCTTCATATTTCTCACAACTTTTGAAGCTCTTCATATTTTTCATATTTTTGAAGCTCTTCATATTTTCACACGTTTTCAGACTCTTCATATTTTTCAACACCGCTTCATGCTCCTCCTATTTTTCAGAGAGTTTCATGCTCCTCATGTGTTTCACACCTTTTGAAGCTCTTCATATTTTTCACACCCTTTCATGCTCTTCATGTTTTTGATCACCGTTTCATGCTCCTCCTATTTTTCAGAACGTTTCATGCTCTTCATATTTTTGACACCTTTTGAAGCTCTTCATATTTTTCACACCTTTTGGTGCTCTTCATGATTTTCAACACCGTTTCATGCTGCTTCTATTTTTCAGACCGTTTTATGCTCCTCATATTTTTCACACCTTTTGAACTCTTAATATTTTTCACACCTTTTCAGGCTCTTCATGTTTTTGAACACATCTTCATGCTCCTCCTATTTTTCAGACCGTTTCATTCTCCTCATATTTTTGAAGCCTTTTGAAGCTCTTCATATTTTTCACACCTTTTCAGGCTCTTCATGTTTTTCAACACCGTTTCATGATCCTCCTACTTTTCAGACCGTTTCATGCTCATCTCATTTTTGACACCTTTTGAAGCTTTTCATATTTTTCACAACTTTTTAGGCTCTTCATGTTTTTGAACACGGCTTCATGCTCCTCCTCTGTTTCAGAGTTTCATGCTCCTCTTGTATTTCACACCTTTTGAAGCTCTTCATATTTTTCACACATTTTCAGCATCTTCATGTTTTTGATCACCGTTTCATGCTCCTCCTATTGTTCAGACCGTGTCATGCACCTCATATTTTTCACACCTTTTGAAGCTCTTCATATTTTTCACACCTTTTCAGGCTCCTCATATTTTTCAACACCGCTTCATGCTCCTCCTCGTTTTCAGACCGCATCATGCTCCTCATATTTTTCAGACCGTTTCATGCACCTCATATTTTTCACACCTTTTGAAGCTCTTCATATTTTTTACACCTTTCTCAGGCTCTTCATGTTTTTCAACACCTCTTCATGCTCCTCCTACTTTTCAGACCATTTAATGTTCCTCATGTATTTCACACCTTTTGAAGTTCTTCATATTTTTCACACCTTTTGAAGCTCTTCATATTTTTCACACGTTTTCAGGCTCTTCATGTATTTCAAAACCGCTTCATGCTGCTTCTATTTTTCAGACCGTTTCATGCTCCTCATATTTTTGACCCGTTTGGAAGCTGTTCATATTTTTCACACCTTTTCAGGCTCTTCAGGTTTTTGAACACCACTTCATGCTCCTCCTATTTTTCAGATCGTTTCATGCTCATCTCATTTTTGACACCTTTTTAAACTCTTCATATTTTTCACACCTTTTGAAGCTCTTCATATATTTCACACCTTCTCTGGCTCTTCATGTTTTTCAACATCACTTCATGCTCCTCCTATTTTTCAGACCCTTTCATGCTAATCTAATTTTTGACACCTTTTGAAGGTCTTCATATTTTTCACACCTTTTGAAGCTCTTCACATTTTTCAAACCTTTTCAGGCTCTTCATGTTTTTGAACACCGCTTCATGCTCCTCCCTTTTTTCAGACCGTTTAATGCTCCTCATATTTTTGACATTTTTTGAAGCTTTTCATATTTTTCACACCTTTTCAGGCTCTTCATGTTTTTGAACACCGCTTCATGCTCCTCCTATATTTCAGTCCGTTTCATGCTCCTCCTATTTTTCACACCTTTTGAACCTCTTCATATTTTTCACACCTTTTCAGGCTCTTCACGTTTTTGAACACCGCTTGATGCTCCTCCTATTTTTCAGACCGTTTCATGCTCCTCATGTATTTCACACGTTTTGAAGCTCTTCATATTTTTCACACCTTTTCAGCCTCTTCATGATTTTGAACACCGCTTCATCATCCTCCTATTTTTCAGAATGTTTCATGCTCCTCATATTTTTGACAACTTTTGAAGCTTTTCATATTTTTCACAAATTTTCAGGCTCTTCATGTTTTTGAAGAGAGCTTCATGCTCCTCCTATTTTTCAGACCGTATCATGTTCCTCATGTATTTTACACCTTTTGAAGCTCTTCATATTTTTCACACCTTGTCAGGCTCGTCATGCATTTGAACAACTTTTCATGCTCCTCCTATTTTTCAGACCGTTTCATGCTCATCTCATTTTTGACACCTTTTGAAGCTCCTCTACTTTTGACCCCTTTAGAGGCTCTTCATATTTTTGACAACTTTTCAGGCTCTTCATGTTTTTCAACACCACTTCATGCTCCTCCTATTTTTCAGACCGTTTCATGCTCCTCATGTTTTTGACAACTTTTGAAGCTCTTCATATTTTTGACACCTTTTCAGACTCTTCATGTTTTTCAACACCGCTTCATGCTCCTCCTATTTTTCAGACCGTTTCATGTTCCTCATGTATTTCACACGTTTTGAAGCTCTTCATATTTTTCACACCTTTTCAGACTCTTCATGATTTCCAACACCACTTCATTCTCCTCATTTTTTTCACACCGTTTAATGCTCATCTCAGTTTTGACACCTTTTGAAGCTCTTCATATTTTTTACACCTTTTCAGGCTCTTCATATTTTTCAAAACCGCTTATTGCTCCTCCTATTTGTCAGACCGTTTCATGCTCATCTCATTTTTGACAACTTTTGAAGCTCTTCATGTTTTTCACATATAATGAAGCTCTTCATATTTTACACACCTTTTCAGGCTCTTCATGTTTTTCAACACCGCTTCATGCTCCTCCTATTTTTCAGACCGTTTCATGCTCCTCATATTTTTGACACCTTTAAAGCTCTTCATATTTTTCACACCTTTTCAGACTCTTCATGTTTTCAACACCGCTTCATGCTCCTCCTATTTTTCAGACCTTTTCATGCTCCTCCTATTTTTCAGACCGTTTCATGCTTCTCATATTTTGACACCTTTTGAAGCTCTTCATATTTTTCACAACTTTTCAGTCTCTTCATGTTTTTCAACACCGCTTCATGCTCCTCCTTTTTTCAGACCGTTTGATGCTCCTCATATTTTTGGCACCTTTTGAAGCTCTTCATATTTGTCACACCTTTTCAGGTCTTCATGTTTTTGAACACCATTTCATGCTCCTCCTATTTTTCAGACCGTTTCATGGTCCTCATATTTTTGACACTTTTTGAAGCTCTTCATATTTTTCACACCTTTTCAGGCTCTTCATGTTTTTCAACACCATTTCATGCTCCTCCTATGTTTCAGACCATTTTATGCTCATCATATATTTGATACCTTTTGAAGCTCTTCATAATTTCCACACCTTTTCAGGCTCTTCATGTTTTTGAACACCATTTCATGCTCCTCTTATTTTTTTTTTTATTGTTTTTTTTTTAAATTTTTTTTTATTATTTTTATTTTTTTTTTCCCAGTCGGTTTTGTCATACATTGATATGAATCAGCCATGGATTTACATGTATTCCCAATCCCAATCCCCCCTCCCACCTCCCTCTCCACCCGATTCCTCTGGGTCTTCCCAGTGCACCAAGCCGGAGCACTTGTCTTGTGCATCCTACCTGGGCTGGTGATCTGTTTCACCATAGATAGCACACGTGCTGTTCTTTTGAAATATCCCACCCTCACATTCTCCCACAAAGTTCAAAAGTCTGTTCTGTATTTCTGTGTGTATTTTTCTGTTCTGCATATAGGGTTATCGTTATCACCTTTCTAAATTCCATATACATGTGTCACCATGCTCTAATGTTCTTTATCTTTCTGGCTTACTTCACTCTGTATAATGGGCTCCAGCTTCATCCATCTCATTAGGGCTGATTCAAGTGAATTTTTTAATGGCTGAGTAATATTCCATGGTGTATATGTACCACAGCTTTCTTATCCATTCATCTGCTGACGGGCATCTAGGTTGCTTCCATGTCCTGGCTATTATAAATAGTGCTTTGATGAACATTGGGGTGCACGTGTCTCTTTCAGACGAACCTATGGACACCTTATCTTTGACAAAGGAGGCAAGGATATACAATGGAAAAAAGACAACCTCTTTAACAAGAGGTGCTGGGAAAACTGGTCAACCACTTGTAAAAGAATGAAAATAGAACACTTTCTAACACCATACACAAAAATAAACTCAAAATGGATTAAAGATCTAAATGTAAGACCAGAAACTATAAAACTCCTAGAGGAGAAGATAGGCAAAACACTCTCCGACATAAATCAAAGCAAGATCCTCTATGACCCACCTCCCAGAATATTGGAAATAAAAGCAAAACTAAACAAATGGGACCTAATGAAACTTAAAAGCTTTTGCACTACAAAGGAAACTATAAGTAAGGTGAAAAGACAGCCCGCAGATTGGGAGAAAATAATAGCAAATGAAGAAACAGACAAAGGATTAATCTCAAAAATATACAAGCAAATCCTGCAGCTCAATTCCAGAAAAATAAATGACCCAATACAAAATGAGCCAAAGAACTAAACAGACATTTCTCCAAAGAAGACATACAGATGGATAACAAACACATGAAAAGATGCTCAACATCACTCATTATTAGAGAAATGCAAATGAAAACCACAATGAGGTACCATTATATGCCAGTCAGGATGGCTGCTATCCAGAAGTCTACAAGCAATAAATGCTGGAGATGGTGTGGAGAAAAGGGAACCCTCTTACACTGTTGGTGGGAATGCACACTAGTACAGCCGCTATGGAAAACAGTGTGGAAATTTCTTAAAAAACTGGAAATAGAACTGCAATATGACCCAGCAATCCCACTTCTGGGCACACACACTGAGGAAACCAGATCCTCTTATTTTTCAGACCGTTTCAAGCTCCTCATATTTTTTACACCTTTTGAAGCTCTTCATATATTTCACACCTTTTCAGGCTCTTCATGTTTTTCAACACCATTTCATGCTCCTCCTTTTTTTCAGACCGTTTTATGCTCCTCATATATTTGACACCTTTTGAAGCTCTTCATAATTTCCACACCTTTTCAGGCTCTTCATGTTTTTCTACACCGCTTCATGCTCCCCCTATATTTCAGACCGTTCATGCCTCTCATATTTTTGAAACCTTTTGAAGCTCTTCATATTTTTCACACCTTTTTATGCTCTTCATGTTTTTCAACACCATTTCATGCTCCTCCTTTTTTTCAAACCGTTTTATGCTCCTCATATATTTGACACCTTTTGAAGCTCTTCATAATTTCCACACCTTTTCAGGCTCTTCATGTTTTTGAACACCGTTTCATGCTCCTCTTATTTTTTTTTTATTGTTATTTTTTTTAATTTTTTTTTTATTATTTTTATTTTTTTTCCCAGTCGGTTTTGTCATACATTGATATGAATCAGCCATGGATTTACAGGTATTCCCAGTCCCGATTCCCCCTCCCACCTCCCTCTCCAACCGATTCCTCTGGGTCTTCCCAGTGCACCAAGCCGGAGCACTTGTCTCGTGCATCCTACCTGGGCTGGTGATCTGTTTCACCATAGATAGCATACATGCTGTTCTTTTGAAATATCCCACCCTCACATTCTCCCACAAAGTTTAAAAGTCTGTTCTGTATTTCTGTGTCTCTTTTTCTGTTCTGCATATAGGGTTATCGTTGTCACCTTTCTAAATTCCATATACATATGTCAGTATGCTGTAATGTTCTTTATCTTTCTGGCTTACTTCACTCTGTATAATGGGCTCCAGCTTCATCCATCTCATTAGGACTGATTCAAATGAATTCTTTTTAATGGCTGAGTAATATTCCATGGTGTATATGTACCACAGCTTTCTTATCCATTCATCTGCTGACGGGCATCTAGGTTGCTTCCATGTCCTGGCTATTATAAACAGTGCTGTGATGAACATTGGGGTGCACGTGTCTCTTTCAGACGAACCTATGGACACCTTATCTTTGACAAAGGAGGCAAGGATATACAATGGAAATAAGACAACCTCTTTAACAAGTGGTGCTGGGAAAACTGGTCAACCACTTGTAAAAGAATGAAAATAGAACACTTTCTAACACCACACACAAAAATAAACTCAAAATGGATTAAAGATCTAAATGTAAGACCAGAAACTATAAAACTCCTAGAGGAGAAGATAGGCAAAACACTCTCCGACATAAATCAAAGCAAGATCCTCTATGACCCACCTCCCAGAATATTGGAAATAAAAGCAAAACTAAACAAATGGGACCTAATGAAACTTAAAAGCTTTTGCACTACAAAGGAAACTATAAGTAAGGTGAAAAGACAGCCCTCAGATTGGGAGAAAATAATAGCAAATGAAGAAACAGACAAAGGATTAATCTCAAAAATATACAAGCAAATCCTGCAGCTCAATTCCAGAAAAATAAATGACCCAATACAAAATAAGCCAAAGAACTAAACAGACATTTCTCCAAAGAAGACATACAGATGGATAACAAACACATGAAAAGATGCTCAACATCACTCATTATTAGAGAAATGCAAATCAAAACCACAATGAGGTACCATTACATGCCAGTCAGGATGGCTGCTATCCAAAAGTCTACAAGCAATAAATGCTGGAGAGGGAGTGGAGAAAAGGGAACCCTCTTATACTGTTGGTGGGAATGCACACTAGTACAGCCGCTATGGAAAACGGTGTAGAGATTTCTTAAAAAACTGGAAATAGAACTGCCATATGACCCAGCAATTCCACTTCTGGGCATACACACTGAGGAAACCAGATCCTCTTATTTTTCAGACCGTTTCAAACTCCTCATATTTTTTACACCTTTTGAAGCTCTTCATATATTTCACACCTTTTCAGGCTCTTCATGTTTTTCAACACCGCTTCATGCTCCTCCTATTTTTCAGACCGTTTCATGGTCCTCATATTTTTGACACCTTTTGAAGCTCGTCATATTTTTCACACCTTTTCAGGCTCTTCATGTTTTTGAACACCGTTTCATGCTCCTCCTATTTTTCAGACCGTTTCATGCTCCTCATGTTTTTGAGACGTTTTGAAGCTCTGCATATTTTTCATACCTTTCAGGCTCTTCATGTTTTTGAAACACCGTTACATGCTCCTCCTATTTTTCATACCATATCATGCTCATCATTTTTTTGACACATTTTGAAGCTCTTCATATTTTTCACACCTTTTCAGGCTCTTTATGTTTTTCAACGCCGTATCATGCTCCTCCTATTTTTCAGACCGTTTCATGCTCCTCATATCTTTGACACCTTTTGAACCTCTTCATATTTTTCACATCATTTCAGGCTCTTCAAGTTTTTGAAAACGGCTGCATGCTGCTCCTAATTTTCAGACCGTTTTTTGCTCATCATATTTTTGACACATTTTGAAGCTCTTCATATTTTTCACAGCTTTTCAGGCTCTTCATGTTTTTGAACACTGTTCATGCTCCGCATATTTTTCACACCTATTCATGCTCTTCATATTTTTCACACCTTTTCAGGCTCGTCATGTTTCTCAACACCGTTTCATGCTTCTCCTATTTTTCAGACCATTTCATGGTCCTCATATTTTTGACAGCTTTTGAAGCTCCTCATATATTTCACACCTTTTCAGGCTTTTCATGTTTTTGAACACCGCTTCATGCTCCTCCTATTTTTCAGACCATTTCATGCTCCTCCTATTTTTCACACCTTTTGAAGCTCTTCATATTTTTCACACCTTTTCAGGCTCTTTATGTTTTTCAACACCGCTTCATGCTCCTCCTATTTTTCCGACCGTTTCATGCTCATCTCATTTTTGACACCTTTTGAAGGTCTTCATATTTTTCACACCTTTTGAAGCTCTTCATATTTTTCACTTCTTTTCAGGCTCTTCATGTTTTTTAACACCGCTTCATGCTCCTCATATTTTTCAGACCGTTTCATGCTCCTCATATTTTTGACATCTTTTGAAGCTCTTCACATTTTTCACACATTTTCAGGCTCTTCATGTTTTTCAACACCGCTTGATGATCCTCCTATATTTCAGACCGTTTCATGCTCCTCATATTTTTGACACCTTTTGAAGCTCTTCATATTTTTCACACCTTTTCAGATTCTTCATGTTTTTCAACACCGCTTCATGCTCCTCCTATTTTTCAGACCGTTTCATGCTCATCTCTTTTTTGACACCTTTTGAAGCTCTTCATATTTTCATACGTTTTGAAGCTCTTCACATTTATCACACCTTTTCAGGCTCTTCATGTTTTTCAACCCCGCTTCATGATCCTCCTATATTTCAGACCGTTTCATGCTCCTCATATTTTTGACAATTTTATAAGCTCTTCATATTTTTCACACTTTTTCAGGCTCTTCATGTTTTTGAACACCGCTTCATGCTGCTCCTATTTTTCAAACTTTTTGAAGCTCTTCATGTTTTTCACACCTTATCAGCCTCTTCATGTTTTTGAACACCTCTTCATGCTCCTCCTATTTTTCAGACCTTTTCATGCTCCTCATGTATTTCACACGTTTTGAAGCTCTTCATATTTTTCACACCTTTTCAGGCTCTTCATGTGTTTGAACACTGCTTCATGCTCCTCCTATTTTTCAGACCGTTTCAAGCTCCTCATATTTTTGACACCTTTGAAGCTCTTCATATTTTTCACACCTTTTCAAGCTCTTCATGTTTTTCAACACCGCCTCATGCTCCTCCTATTTTTCAGAACGTTACATGCTCCTCATGTATTTCACACCTTTTGAAGCTCTTCATATTTTTCACACCTTTTTAGGCTCTCCATGTTTGGGAACACCACTTCATGCTCCTATTTTTGAGTCCGTTTCATGCTCATCTCATTTTTGACACGTTCTGAAACTCTTCATTTTTTTCACACCTTTGGAGCTCTTCATATTCTTCACACGTTTTCAGGCTCTTCATGTATTTCAAAAATGCTTCTTACTCCTCCTATTTTTCAGACCGTTTCATGCTCCTTACAGTTTTCACAGCTTTTGAAGCTCTTCATATTCTTCACACCTTTTCAAGCTCTTCATATTTTTCAAACCTTTTGAAGCTCTTCATATTTTTAACACTTTTTCAGGCTCTTCAAGTTTTGAACACTGCTTCATGCTCCTCCTATTTTTCAGACCGTTTCATTCTCCTCATGTTTTTCACACCTTTTGAAGCTCTTCATAATTTTCACACCTTTTCATGCTCTTCATGTTTTTGAACACCATTTCATGCTCCTCCTATTTTTCAGACCTTTTCATGCTCCTCATGTATTTCACACGTTTTGAAGCTCTTCATATTTTTCACACCTTTTCAGGCTCTTCATGTTTTTGAACACTGCTTCATGCTCCTCCTATTTTTCAGACCGTTTCAAGCTCCTCATATTTTTGACACCTTTTGAAGCTCTTCATATTTTTCACACCTTTTTAGGCTCTCCATGTTTCTGAACACCACTTCATGCTCCTCCTATTTTTCAGACCGTATCATGCTTCTTATATTTTTCACACCGTTTGGAGCTCTTCATATTTTTCACATCTTTTCAGGCTCTTCATGTTTTTCAACACCACTTCATGCTCCTCCTATTTTTCAGAGAGATACATGCTCCACATATATTTCACACCTTTTGAAGCTCTTCATATTTTACACACTTTTTCAGGCTCTTCATTTTTTTCCACACCACTTCATGCTTCTCCTATTTTTCAGACCGTTTCATGTTCCTCATGTATTTCAAACCTTTGAAGCTCTTCATTTTTTTCCACACCACTTCATGCTCCTCCTATTTTTCAGACCGTTCCATGCTTTTCATATTTTTGACATCTTTTGAAGCTCTTCATATTTTTCACACCTTTTGAAGCTCCTCATATATTTCACACCATTTGAAGCTCTTCATATTTTTCACACATTTTCAGGCTCTTCATGTTTTTGAACACCACTTCATGCTCCTCCTATTTTTCAGAGAGTTTCATGCTCCTCATGTATTTCACACCTTTTGAAGCTCTTCATATTTTTCACACCTTTTCAGGCTGTACATGTTTTTGAAGACCACTTCATGCTCCTCATCTTTTTCAGACCGTTTCATGCTCCTGATATTTTTCACACCGTTTGAAGCTCTTCATATTTTTCACACGTTTTCAGACTCTTCATGTTTTTGTTCACCGTTTCATGCTCCTCCTATTTTTCAGACCGTTTCATGCTCCTCATATTTTTGACACCTTTTGAAGCTCTTCACATTTATCACACCTTTTAAGGCTCTTCATGTTTTTCAACACCGCTTCATGATCCTCTTATATTTCAGACCGTTTCATGCTCCTCATATTTTTGACACCTTTTGAAGCTCTTCACATTTTTCACACCTTTTCCGGCTCTTCATGTTTTTCAACACCGCTTCATGCTCCTCCTATTTTTCAGATCCTTTCAGGCTCCGCATATTTTTGACTCCTTTTGAAGCTCTTCATATTTTTCACACGTTTTCAGGCCCTTCATGTTTTTGAACACCGCTTCATGCTCCTCCTATTTTTCAGACGTTTTCAGGCTGCTCGTATTTTTCAGACCGATTCATGCTCCTCATATTTTTGACAATTTTATAAGCTCTTCATATTTTTCACACATTTTCAGGCTCTTCATGTTTTTGAACACCGCTTCATGCTCCTCCTATTTTTCAAAGCTTTTGAAGCTTTTAATGTTTTTCACACCTTATCAGCCTCTTCATGTTTTTGAACATCTCTCCATGCTCCTCATATTTTTGACAATTTTATAAGCTCTTCATATTTATCACACTTTTTCAGCCTCTTCATGTTTTTGAACACCGCTTCATCCTCCTCCTATTTTTCAAACCTTTTGAAGCTCTTCATATTTTTCACACTTTTTCAGGCTCTTCATGTTTTGAACACTGCTTCATGCTCCTCCTATTTTTCAGACCTTTTCATGCTCCTCAGATATTTCACACCTTTTCAAGCTCTTCATATTTTTCACACCTTTTCAGGCTCTTCACGTTTTTGAACAACACTTCATGCTCCTCCTACTTTTCAGACTGTTTCATGCTCATATCATTTTTGACACCTTTTCAGGGTCTTCATATTTTTCAAACTTTTGAAGCTCTTCATATTTTTCACACTTTTTCAGGATCTTCATGTTTTGAAAACCGTTTCATGCACCACCTATATTTCAGACCGTTTCATGCTCCTCATATTTTGTCACATTTTGAAGCTCTTCATATTTTTCACACATTTCAGTCTCTTCATGTTTTTGAATACTGCTTAATGCTCCTCCTATTTTTCAGAGCGATTCATGCTCCTCATATTTTTGACACGTTTTGAAGCTCTTCATATTTTTCACACCTTTTCAGGCTCTTCATGTTTTTGAACACCGCTTAATGCTCCTCCTATTTTCAGATTGTTTCATGCTCCTCATATTTTTGACACGTTTTGAAGCTCTTCATATTTTTCACACCTTTTCAGGCTCTTCATGTTTTTGAACACCGTTTCATGCTCCTCTTATTTTTTTTTTTATTGTTATTTTTTTATTTTTTTTATTTTTTTTATTTTTTTTCCAGTTTGTTTTGTCATACTTTGATATGAATCAGCCATGGATTTACATGTATTCCCAGTCCCGATTCCCCCTCCCACCTCCCTCTCCACCCGATTCCTCTGGGTCTTCCCAGTGCACCAAGCCGGAGCACTTGTCTCGTGCATCCTACCTGGGCTGGTGATTTGTTTCACCATAGATAGCATACATGCTGTTCTTTTGAAATATCTCACCCTCACATTCTCCCACAAAGTTTAAAAGTCTGTTCTGTATTTCTGTGTCTCTTTTTCTGTTCTGCATATAGGGTTATCGTTGTCACCTTTCTAAATTCCATATACATGTATCAGTATGCTGTAATGTTCTTTATCTTTCTGGCTTACTTCACTCTGTAAAATGGGCTCCAGCTTCATCCATCTCATTAGGACTGATTCAAATGAATTCTTTTTAATGGCTGAGTAATATTCCATGGTGTATATGTACCACAGCTTTCTTATCCATTCATCTGCTGACGGGCATCTAGGTTGCTTCCATGTCCTGGCTATTATAAACAGTGCTGCGATGAACATTGGGGTGCACGTGTCTCTTTCAGACGAACCTATGGACACCTTATCTTTGACAAAGGAGGCAAGGATATGCAATGGAAAAAAGACAACCTCTTTAACAAGTGGTGCTGGGAAAACTGGTCAACCACTTGTAAAAGAATGAAAATAGAACACTTTCTAACACCATACACAAAAATAAACTCAAAATGGATTAAAGATCTAAATGTAAGACCAGAAACTATAAAACTCCTTGAGGAGAAGATAGGCAAAACACTCTCCGACATAAATCAAAGCAAGATCCTCTATGACCCACCTCCCAGAATATTGGAAATAAAAGCAAAACTAAACAAATGGGACCTAATGAAACTTAAAAGCTTTTGCACTACAAAGGAAACTATAAGTAAGGTGAAAAGACAGCCCTCAGATTGGGAGAAAATAATAGCAAATGAAGAAACAGACAAAGGATTAATCTCAAAAATATACAAGCAAATCCTGCAGCTCAATTCCAGAAAAATAAATGACCCAATACAAAATGAGCCAAAGAACTAAACAGACATTTCTCCAAAGAAGACATACAGATGGATAACAAACACATGAAAAGATGCTCAACATCACTCATTATTAGAGAAATGCAAATGAAAACCACAATGAGATACCATTACATGCCAGTCAGGATGGCTGCTATCCAAAAGTCTACAAGCAATAAATGCTGGAGAGGGAGTGGAGAAAAGGGAACCCTCTTATACTGTTGGTGGGAATGCACACTAGTACAGCCGCTATGGAAAACGGTGTAGAGATTTCTTAAAAAACTGGAAATAGAACTGCCATATGACCCAGCAATTCCACTTCTGGGCATACACAATGAGGAAACCAGATCCTCTTATTTTTCAGACCGTTTCAAACTCCTCATATTTTTTACACCTTTTGAAGCTCTTCATATATTTCACACCTTTTCAGACTCTTCATGTTTTTCAACACCGCTTCATGCTCCTCCTATTTTTCAGACCGTTTCATGGTCCTCATAGTTTTGACACCTTTTGAAGCTCGTCATATTTTTCACACCTTTTCAGGCTCTTCATGTTTTTGAACACCGTTTCATGCTCCTCATATTTTTGACACCTTTTGAAGCTCTTCATATTTTTCAAACTTTTTCAGGCTCTTCAAGTTTTTAAACAACGCTTCATGCTCCTCCTAATTTTCAGACCGTTTCATGATCCTCATATTTTTGACACCTTTTGAAGCTCTTCATATTTTTCACACCTTTTCAGGCTCTTCATGTTTTTGAACACCGTTTCCTGCTCCTCCTATTTTTCAGACCGTTTCATGCTCCTCATATTTTTGACACCTTTTGAAGCTCTTCATATTTTTCACAGCTGAACAGGCTCTTCATGTTTTTGAAAACTAATTCATGCTACTCCTATTTTTCAGACCGTTTCATGCTCCTCATATTTTTGACACCTTTTGAAGCTCTTCATATTTTTCACACTTTTTCAGGCTCTTCAAGTTTTTAAACAACGCTTCATGCTCCTCCTAATTTTCAGACCGTTTCATGATCCTCATATTTTTGACACCTTTTGAAGCTCTTCATATTTTTCACACCTTTTCAGGCTCTTCATGTTTTTCAACACCAATTCATTCTCCTCCTATTTTTCAGATCGTTTCATGCTCCACATATTTTTCACACCTTTTGAAGCTAATCATTTTTTTCACACCTCTTCATGCTTTTCATGTTTTTGAACACCGTTTCATGCTCCTCATATTTTTGACACCTTTTGAAGCTCTTCATATTTTTCACAGCTTAACAGGCTCTTCATGTTTTTGAACACCAATTCATGCTACTCCTATTTTTCAGACCGTTTCATGCTCCTCATATTTTTGACACCTTTTGAAGCTCTTCATATTTTTCACACTTTTTCAGGCTCTTCAAGTTTTTAAACAACGCTTCATGCTCCTCCTAATTGTCAGACCGTTTCACGATCCTCATATTTTTGCCACCTTTTGAAGCTCTTCATATTTTTCACACCTTTTCAGGCTCTTCATGTTTTTGAACAGCGTTTCATCCTCCTCCTATTTTTCAGACAGTTTCATGCTCCTCATATTTTTGACACATTTTGAAGCTCTTCATATTTTTCACATCTTTTCAGGCTCTTCATATTTTTCAACACGAATTCATTCTCCTCCTATTTTTCAGATCGTTTCATGCTCCACATATTTTTCACACCTTTTGAAGCTAATCATTTTTTTCACACCTTTTCAGGCTTTTCATGTTTTGAACACCGTTTCATGCTCCTCATATTTTTGACACCTTTTGAAGCTCTTCATATTTTTCACACCTTTTCAGGCTCTTCATATTATTGAACACCGTTTCATGCTCCTCCTATATTTAAGACCGTTTCATGCTCCTCATATTTTTGACACCTTTTGAAGCTCTTCATATTTTTCACACCTTTTCAGGCTCTTTAGATTTTTGAACACCGCTTCATGCTCCTTCTATTTTCAGACCGTTTCATGCTCCTCATGTTTTTGAGACATTTTGACGCTCTTCATATTTTTCACACCTTTTCTGGATCTTCATGTTTTTGAACACAGTTTATGCTCCTCATATTTTTCACACATTTTGATGCTCTTCATATTTTTCACACCTTTCACGCTCTTCATGTTTTTCAACACCGCTTCATGCTCCTCCTATTTTTCACACTGTTTCATACTCCTCATATTTTTGACACGATTTGAAGCTCTTCATATTTTTCACACCTTTTCAGGCTCTTCATGTTTTTCAAGACTACTTCATGCTCCTCCTATTTTTCAGACCGTTTTATTCTACTCATATGTTTCACACCTTTTTCAAACTCTTCATGTTTTTCAACACCACTTCATGCTCCTCCTATTTTTCAGACCGCTTCATGCTCCTCATATTTTTGACATCTTTTGAAGCTCTTCATATTTTCACACCTTTTGAAGCTCATCGTATATTTCACACCTTTTCATTCTCTTCATGTTTTTCAACACCACTTCATGCTCCTCCTCATTTTCAGACCGTTTCATGCCCATCTCATTTTTGACACCTTTAGAAGCTTTTCATATTTTTCACACCTTTTGAAGCTCTTCATATTTTTCACACGTTTTCATGCTCTTCATATTTTTCAACACCGCTTCATGCTCCTCTTATTTTTCAGACCGTTTCATGCTCCTCATATTTTTGATACGTTTTGAAGCCCTTCATATTTTTCACACCTTTTCAGGCTCTTCACGTTTTGAACATCGTTTCTTGCACCTCCAATTTTTCAGAACGTTTCATGCTGCTCATATATTTGACACCTTTTGAAGCTCTTCATATTTTTCACAACTTTTCAGGCATTTCATGTTTTTGAACTCCGTTTCATGCTCCTCATATTTTTGACACCTTTTGAAGCTCTTCATATTTTTCACACCTTTTAATGCTCTTCATATTTTTCAACACCATTTCATGCTCCTCCTGTTTTTCAGACCGTTTAATGCTCCCCATAATTTTGACACCTTTTGAAGCGCTTCATAATTGTCACACCTTTTCAGGCTCTTCATGTTTTTCAAATCCGCATCATCCTCCTCCTATATTTCTGACCGTGTCATGCTCCTCATTATTTTGACACCTTTTGAAGCTCTTCATATTTTTCACACCGTTTCTTGCTCCTCACATTTTTCAGACCGTTTCATGCTCCTCCAATTTTTAACATATTTTGAAGCTCTTCATAGATTTCACAACTTTTCAGGGTTTTCATGTTTTTGAACACCGTTTCATGCTCCTCATATTTTTCAGACCGTTTCATGCTCCTCGTATTTCTGACACCTTGTGAAGCTCTTCATATTTTTCAAAGCTTTTCATGCTGTTCATGTTTTTCAACACCCTTTCATGCTGCTCCTATTTTTGAGACCGTTTCATGCTCCTCGTATTTCTGACACCTTGTGAAGATCTTCATATTTTTCACACCTTTTCAGGCGCTTCCTGTTTTTCAACACTGCTTCATGCTCCTCCTATTTTTCAGACCGTTCCATGCTCCTCATATTTTTGACACCTTTTGAAGCTCTTAATATTTTTCACATCTTTTCAGGCTCTTCATGTTTTTGAACTCCTTTTCAGGCTCCTCCTCTTGTTCAGACCATTTCATGCTCCTCATATTTTTGACACATTTTGAAGCTCTTCATATTTTTCACACCTTTTCAGGCGCTTCCTGTTTTTCAACACTGCTTCATGCTCCTCCTATTTTTCAGACCGTTTCATGCTCCTCATATTTTTGACACCTTTTGAAGCTCTTCATATTTTTCAAACATTTTCAGGCTCTTCATGTTTTTCAACACTATTTGATGCTCCTCCATTTTTTCAGACCGTTTCAAGCTCCTCCTATTTTTCAGACGGTTTCATGCAATTCATATTTTTGACACTTTTTTTGAAGCTCTTCATATATTGCACACCTTTTCAGGCTCTTCATGTTTTTGACCACCGTTTCATGCTCCTCATATTTTTCAGACCATTTCATGGTCTTCATATTTTTCACACTTTTTGAAGCTCCTCATATTTTTCACACCTTTTAATGCTCTTCATATTTTTCAACACCATTTCATGCTCCTCCTATTTTTCAGACCGTTTAATGCTCCCCATAATTTTGACACCTTTTGAAGCGCTTCATAATTGTCACACTTTTTCAGGCTCTTCAAGTTTTTTAAATCCGCTTCATCCTCCTCCTATATTTCTGACCATGTCATGCCCCTCATATTTTTGACACCTTTTGAAGCTCTTCATATTTTTCACACCGTTTCATGCTCCTCATATTTTTCAGACCGTTTCATGCTCCTCATATTATTGACTCCTTTTGAAGCTCTTCATATTTTTCAGACCGTTTCATGCTCCTCATATTTTTCAGACCGTTTCATGCTCCTCGTATTTCTGACACCTTGTGAAGCTCTTCATATTTTTCAAAGCTTTTCATGCTGTTCATGTTTTTCAACACCCTTTCATGCTCCTCCTGTTTTTGAGACCGTTTCATGCTCCTCGTATTTCTGACACCTTTTGAAGATCTTCATATTTTTCACACCTTTTCACGCGCTTCCTGTTTTTCAACACCGCTTCATGCTCCTCCTATTTTTCAGACCGTTTCATGCTCTTCATATTTTTGACACCTTTTGAAGCTCTTCATATTTTTCACACCTTTTCAGGCTCTTCATGTTTTTGAACTCCTTTTCAGGCTCCTCCTCTTGTTCAGACCATTTCATGCTCCTCATATTTTTGACACATTTTGAAGCTCTTCATATTTTTCACACCTTTTCAGGCGCTTCCTGTTTTTCAACACCGCTTCATGCTCCTCCTATTTTTAAGACCGTTTCATGCTCCTCATATTTTGATACCTTTTGAAGCTCTTCATATTTTTCACACCTTTTCACTCTCTTCATGTTTGTTAAAACCGTTTCTTGCTCTTCCTATTTTTCAGACCGTTTCTTGCTCCTCATATTTTTGTCACCTTTTGAAGCTCTTCATATTCTTCACACCTTTTGAGGCTCTTCATGTTTTTCAACACCGCTTCATGCTCCTCCTATTTTTCAGACCGTTTCTTGCTCCTCATATTTTTGACACCTTTTGAAGCTCTTCATATTTTTCACACCTTTTGAGGTTCTTCATGTTTTTCAACACCACTTCATGCCCCTCCTATTTTTCAGACCGTTTCATGCTCCTCATATTTGTGACACCTTTTGAAGCTCTTAATATTTTTCACAAGTTTTCATGCTCTTCATGTTTTTCTTCACCACTTCATGCTCCTCCTATATTTCACCCCGTTTCATGCTGCTCATATTTTGATACCTTTTGAAGCTCTTCATATTTTTCACACCTTTTCACTCTCTTCATGTTTGTTAAAACCGTTTCTTGCTCCTCCTATTTTTCAGACCGTTTCTTGCTCCTCATATTTTTGACACCTTTTGAAGCTCTTCATATTCTTCACACCTTTTGAGGCTCTTCATGTTTTTCAACACCGCTTCATGCTTCTCGTATTTTTCAGACCGTTTCATGCTCCTCATATTTTCAACACCTTTTGAAGCTCTTAATATTTTCCACTCATTTTCAGGCTCTTCACGTTTTCAACACCGCTTCATGCTAATCCTATTTTTCAGACCGTTTCCTACTCTTCATATTTTTGACACCTTTGAAGCTCATCATATTTTTCACACGTTTTCATGCTCTTCATGTTTTTCTTCACCGCTTCATGCTCATCCTATATTTCAGCCCGTTTCATGCTCCTCATATTTTGATACCTTTTGAAGCTCTTCATATTTTCCACTCATTTTCAGGCTCTTCACGTTTTCAACACCGTTTCATGCTCCTCCTATTTTTCAGACTGTTTCAAGCTCCTCATATTTTGACCCTTTTGAAGCTCTTCATATTTTTCACACCTTTTCAGGCTCTTCATGTTTTTGAACACCGTTTCATGCTCCTCTTATTTTTTTTTTATTGTTATTTTTTTTTATTTTTTTTATTTTTTTTTCCAGTTTGTTTTGTCATACTTTGATATGAATCAGCCATGGATTTACATGTATTCCCAGTCCCGATTCCCCCTCCCACCTCCCTCTCCACCCGATTCCTCTGGGTCTTCCCAGTGCACCAAGCCGGAGCACTTGTCTCGTGCATCCTACCTGGGCTGGTGATTTGTTTCACCATAGATAGCATACATGCTGTTCTTTTGAAATATCTCACCCTCACATTCTCCCACAAAGTTTAAAAGTCTGTTCTGTATTTCTGTGTCTCTTTTTCTGTTCTGCATATAGGGTTATCGTTGTCACCTTTCTAAATTCCATATACATGTATCAGTATGCTGTAATGTTCTTTATCTTTCTGGCTTACTTCACTCTGTAAAATGGACTCCAGCTTCATCCATCTCATTAGGAGTGATTCAAATGAATTCTTTTTAATGGCTGAGTAATATTCCATGGTGTATATGTACCACAGCTTTCTTATCCATTCATCTGCTGACGGGCATCTAGGTTGCTTCCATGTCCTGGCTATTATAAACAGTGCTGCGATGAACATTGGGGTGCACGTGTCTCTTTCAGACGAACCTATGGACACCTTATCTTTGACAAAGGAGGCAAGGATATGCAATGGAAAAAAGACAACCTCTTTAACAAGTGGTGCTGGGAAAACTGGTCAACCACTTGTAAAAGAATGAAAATAGAACACTTTCTAACACCATACACAAAAATAAACTCAAAATGGATTAAAGATCTAAATGTAAGACCAGAAACTATAAAACTCCTTGAGGAGAAGATAGGCAAAACACTCTCCGACATAAATCAAAGCAAGATCCTCTATGACCCACCTCCCAGAATATTGGAAATAAAAGCAAAACTAAACAAATGGGACCTAATGAAACTTAAAAGCTTTTGCACTACAAAGGAAACTATAAGAAAGGTGAAAAGACAGCCCTCAGATTGGGAGAAAATAATAGCAAATGAAGAAACAGACAAAGGATTAATCTCAAAAATATACAAGCAAATCCTGCAGCTCAATTCCAGAAAAATAAATGACCCAATACAAAATGAGCCAAAGAACTAAACAGACATTTCTCCAAAGAAGACATACAGATGGATAACAAACACATGAAAAGATGCTCAACATCACTCATTATTAGAGAAATGCAAATCAAAACCACAATGAGGTACCATTACATGCCAGTCAGGATGGCTGCTATCCAAAAGTCTACAAGCAATAAATGCTGGAGAGGGAGTGGAGAAAAGGGAACCCTCTTACACTGTTGGTGGGAATGCACACTAGTACAGCCGCTATGGAAAACGGTGTAGAGATTTCTTAAAAAACTGGAAATAGAACTGCCATATGACCCAGCAATTCCACTTCTGGGCATACACAATGAGGAAACCAGATCCTCTTATTTTTCAGACCGTTTCAAACTCCTCATATTTTTTACACCTTTTGAAGCTCTTCATATATTTCACACCTTTTCAGACTCTTCATGTTTTTCAACACCGCTTCATGCTCCTCCTATTTTTCAGACCGTTTCATGGTCCTCATAGTTTTGACACCTTTTGAAGCTCGTCATATTTTTCACACCTTTTCAGGCTCTTCATGTTTTTGAACACCGTTTCATGCTCCTCATATTTTTGACACCTTTTGAAGCTCTTCATATTTTTCAAACTTTTTCAGGCTCTTCTAGTTTTTAAACAACGCTTCATGCTCCTCCTAATTTTCAGACCGTTTCATGATCCTCATATTTTTGACACCTTTTGAAGCTCTTCATATTTTTCACACCTTTTCAGGCTCTTCATGTTTTTGAACACCGTTTCCTGCTCCTCCTATTTTTCAGACCGTTTCATGCTCCTCATATTTTTGACACCTTTTGAAGCTCTTCATATTTTTCACAGCTGAACAGGCTCTTCATGTTTTTGAAAACTAATTCATGCTACTCCTATTTTTCAGACCGTTTCATGCTCCTCATATTTTTGACACCTTTTGAAGCTCTTCATATTTTTCACACTTTTTCAGGCTCTTCAAGTTTTTAAACAACGCTTCATGCTCCTCCTAATTTTCAGACCGTTTCATGATCCTCATATTTTTGACACCTTTTGAAGCTCTTCATATTTTTCACACCTTTTCAGGCTCTTCATGTTTTTCAACACCAATTCATTCTCCTCCTATTTTTCAGATCGTTTCATGCTCCACATATTTTTCACACCTTTTGAAGCTAATCATTTTTTTCACACCTCTTCATGCTTTTCATGTTTTTGAACACCGTTTCATGCTCCTCATATTTTTGACACCTTTTGAAGCTCTTCATATTTTTCACAGCTTAACAGGCTCTTCATGTTTTTGAACACCAATTCATGCTACTCCTATTTTTCAGACCGTTTCATGCTCCTCATATTTTTGACACCTTTTGAAGCTCTTCATATTTTTCACACTTTTTCAGGCTCTTCAAGTTTTTAAACAACGCTTCATGCTCCTCCTAATTGTCAGACCGTTTCACGATCCTCATATTTTTGCCACCTTTTGAAGCTCTTCATATTTTTCACACCTTTTCAGGCTCTTCATGTTTTTGAACAGCGTTTTATGCTCCTCCTATTTTTCAGACAGTTTCATGCTCCTCATATTTTTGACACATTTTGAAGCTCTTCATATTTTTCACATCTTTTCAGGCTCTTCATATTTTTCAACACGAATTCATTCTCCTCCTATTTTTCAGATCGTTTCATGCTCCACATATTTTTCACACCTTTTGAAGCTAATCATTTTTTTCACACCTTTTCAGGCTTTTCATGTTTTGAACACCGTTTCATGCTCCTCATATTTTTGACACCTTTTGAAGCTCTTCATATTTTTCACACCTTTTCAGGCTCTTCATATTATTGAACACCGTTTCATGCTCCTCCTATATTTAAGACCGTTTCATGCTCCTCATATTTTTGACACCTTTTGAAGCTCTTCATATTTTTCACACCTTTTCAGGCTCTTTAGATTTTTGAACACCGCTTCATGCTCCTTCTATTTTCAGACCGTTTCATGCTCCTCATGTTTTTGAGACATTTTGACGCTCTTCATATTTTTCACACCTTTTCTGGATCTTCATGTTTTTGAACACAGTTTATGCTCCTCATATTTTTCACACATTTTGATGCTCTTCATATTTTTCACACCTTTCACGCTCTTCATGTTTTTCAACACCGCTTCATGCTCCTCCTATTTTTCACACTGTTTCATACTCCTCATATTTTTGACACGATTTGAAGCTCTTCATATTTTTCACACCTTTTCAGGCTCTTCATGTTTTTCAAGACTACTTCATGCTCCTCCTATTTTTCAGACCGTTTTATTCTACTCATATGTTTCACACCTTTTTCAAACTCTTCATGTTTTTCAACACCACTTCATGCTCCTCCTATTTTTCAGACCGCTTCATGCTCCTCATATTTTTGACATCTTTTGAAGCTCTTCATATTTTCACACCTTTTGAAGCTCATCGTATATTTCACACCTTTTCATTCTCTTCATGTTTTTCAACACCACTTCATGCTCCTCCTCATTTTCAGACCGTTACATGCCCATCTCATTTTTGACACCTTTAGAAGCTTTTCATATTTTTCACACCTTTTGAAGCTCTTCATATTTTTCACACGTTTTCATGCTCTTCATATTTTTCAACACCGCTTCATGCTCCTCTTATTTTTCAGACCGTTTCATGCTCCTCATATTTTTGATACGTTTTGAAGCCCTTCATATTTTTCACACCTTTTCAGGCTCTTCACGTTTTGAACATCGTTTCTTGCACCTCCAATTTTTCAGAACGTTTCATGCTGCTCATATATTTGACACCTTTTGAAGCTCTTCATATTTTTCACAACTTTTCAGGCATTTCATGTTTTTGAACTCCGTTTCATGCTCCTCATATTTTTGACACCTTTTGAAGCTCTTCATATTTTTCACACCTTTTAATGCTCTTCATATTTTTCAACACCATTTCATGCTCCTCCTGTTTTTCAGACCGTTTAATGCTCCCCATAATTTTGACACCTTTTGAAGCGCTTCATAATTGTCACACCTTTTCAGGCTCTTCATGTTTTTCAAATCCGCATCATCCTCCTCCTATATTTCTGACCGTGTCATGCTCCTCATTATTTTGACACCTTTTGAAGCTCTTCATATTTTTCACACCGTTTCTTGCTCCTCACATTTTTCAGACCGTTTCATGCTCCTCCAATTTTTAACATATTTTGAAGCTCTTCATAGATTTCACAACTTTTCAGGGTTTTCATGTTTTTGAACACCGTTTCATGCTCCTCATATTTTTCAGACCGTTTCATGCTCCTCGTATTTCTGACACCTTGTGAAGCTCTTCATATTTTTCAAAGCTTTTCATGCTGTTCATGTTTTTCAACACCCTTTCATGCTCCTCCTATTTTTGAGACCGTTTCATGCTCCTCGTATTTCTGACACCTTGTGAAGATCTTCATATTTTTCACACCTTTTCAGGCGCTTCCTGTTTTTCAACACCGCTTCATGCTCCTCCTATTTTTCAGACCGTTCCATGCTCCTCATATTTTTGACACCTTTTGAAGCTCTTAATATTTTTCACATCTTTTCAGGCTCTTCATGTTTTTGAACTCCTTTTCAGGCTCCTCCTCTTTTTCAGACCATTTCATGCTCCTCATATTTTTGACACATTTTGAAGCTCTTCATATTTTTCACACCTTTTCAGGCGCTTCCTGTTTTTCAACACTGCTTCATGCTCCTCCTATTTTTCAGACCGTTTCATGCTCCTCATATTTTTGACACCTTTTGAAGCTCTTCATATTTTTCAAACATTTTCAGGCTCTTCATGTTTTTCAACACTATTTGATGCTCCTCCATTTTTTCAGACCGTTTCAAGCTCCTCCTATTTTTCAGACGGTTTCATGCAATTCATATTTTTGACACCTTTTGAAGCTCTTCATATATTGCACACCTTTTCAGGCTCTTCATGTTTTTGACCACCGTTTCATGCTCCTCATATTTTTCAGACCATTTCATGGTCTTCATATTTTTCACACTTTTTGAAGCTCCTCATATTTTTCACACCTTTTAATGCTCTTCATATTTTTCAACACCATTTCATGCTCCTCCTATTTTTCAGACCGTTTAATGCTCCCCATAATTTTGACACCTTTTGAAGCGCTTCATAATTGTCACACTTTTTCAGGCTCTTCAAGTTTTTTAAATCCGCTTCATCCTCCTCCTATATTTCTGACCATGTCATGCCCCTCATATTTTTGACACCTTTTGAAGCTCTTCATATTTTTCACACCGTTTCATGCTCCTCATATTTTTCAGACCGTTTCATGCTCCTCATATTATTGACTCCTTTTGAAGCTCTTCATATTTTTCAGACCGTTTCATGCTCCTCATATTTTTCAGACCGTTTCATGCTCCTCGTATTTCTGACACCTTGTGAAGCTCTTCATATTTTTCAAAGCTTTTCATGCTGTTCATGTTTTTCAACACCCTTTCATGCTCCTCCTGTTTTTGAGACTGTTTCATGCTCCTCGTATTTCTGACACCTTGTGAAGATCTTCATATTTTTCACACCTTTTCACGCGCTTCCTGTTTTTCAACACCGCTTCATGCTCCTCCTATTTTTCAGACCGTTTCATGCTCTTCATATTTTTGACACCTTTTGAAGCTCTTCATATTTTTCACACCTTTTCAGGCTCTTCATGTTTTTGAACTCCTTTTCAGGCTCCTCCTCTTGTTCAGACCATTTCATTCTCCTCATATTTTTGACACATTTTCAAGCTCTTCATATTTTTCACACCTTTTCAGGCGCTTCCTGTTTTTCAACACCGCTTCATGCTCCTCCTATTTTTAAGACCGTTTCATGCTCCTCATATTTTGATACCTTTTGAAGCTCTTCATATTTTTCACACCTTTTCACTCTCTTCATGTTTGTTAAAACCGTTTCTTGCTCCTCCTATTTTTCAGACCGTTTCTTGCTCCTCATATTTTTGACACCTTTTGAAGCTCTTCATATTCTTCACACCTTTTGAGGCTCTTCATGTTTTTCAACACCGCTTCATGCTCCTCGTATTTTTCAGACCGTTTCATGCTCCTCATATTTTCAACACCTTTTGAAGCTCTTAATATTTTCCACTCATTTTCAGGCTCTTCACGTTTTCAACACCGCTTCATGCTAATCCTATTTTTCAGACCGTTTCATACTCTTCATATTTTTGACACCTTTGAAGCTCATCATATTTTTCACACGTTTTCATGCTCTTCATGTTTTTCTTCACCGCTTCATGCTCATCCTATATTTCAGCCCGTTTCATGCTCCTCATATTTTGATACCTTTTGAAGCTCTTCATATTTTCCACTCATTTTCAGGCTCTTCACGTTTTCAACACCGTTTCATGCTCCTCCTATTTTTCAGACTGTTTCAAGCTCCTCATATTTTGACCCTTTTGAAGCTCTTCATATTTTTCACACCTTTTCAGGCTCTTCATGTTTTTCAACACCACTTCATGTTCCTCCTATTATTCAGACCGTTTCATGCTCATCTCATTTTTGA
Source organism: Dama dama (assembly GCF_033118175.1). Classification (NCBI taxonomy): domain Eukaryota; kingdom Metazoa; phylum Chordata; class Mammalia; order Artiodactyla; family Cervidae; genus Dama; species Dama dama. Next base: position 8,496 of record NW_026870993.1, on the reverse strand, counting down.
CACCTTTTGAAGCTCTTGGTATTTTTCACACCTTTTGAAGCTCATCATATTTTCCACACCTTTTCAGGATCTTCATGTTTTTAAACACCCCTTCATGCTCCTCCTATTTTTCAGAACTTTTCATGCTCCTCATATTTTTCAAATCTTTTGAAGCTCTTCATATTTTTCGCACCATTCCAGGCTCTTCATGTTTTTGAACACCGCTTCATGCTTCTCCTATTTTACAGACCGTTTCATTCTCCGCATGTATTTCACACCTTTTGAAGCTCTTCCTATTTTTCACAAGTTTTCAGGCTCTTCATGTTTTTCAACACCGTTTCATGCTCCTCCTATTTTTCAGGCCGTTTCATGCTCCTCATATATTGACACCTTTTGAAGCTCTTCATATTTTTCACAGCTTTTCAGGCTCTTCATGTTTTCAACACCACTTCATCCTCCTCCTATTTTTCAGACCGTTTCATGCTCATCTCATTTTTGAAACCTTTTGAAGCTCTTCATATATTTCACACCTTTTCAGGCTCTTCATGTTTTCAACACCGCTTCATGGTCCTTCTATTTTTCATAACGTTTCATGCTCCTCTCATTTTTCACACCTTTTGAAGCTCTTCATATTTTTCACACCTTTTGAAGCTCATCATATTTTTCGCACCGTTTCAGGCTCTCCATGTTTTTGAACACCGCTTCATGCTTCTCCTATTTTACAGACCGTTTCATTCTCCTCATGTATTTCACACCGTTTGAAGCTCTTCCTATTTTTCAAAACTTTTCAGGCTCTTCATGTTTTTCAACACCTTTTCATGCTCCTCCTCTTTTTCTGACTGTTTCAAGCTCCTCATATTTTGACCCTTTTGAAGCTCTTCATATTTTTCACAGCTTTTCAGTCTCTTCATGTTTTACAACACCGCATCATGCTCCACCTATTTTTCAGACTGTTTCATGCTCCTCATATTTTTGACACCTTTTGAAGCTCTTCATATTTTTCACACCTTTTCAAGCTCTTCATGTTTTTCAACACTGCTTAATGCTCCTCCTATTTTACAGACCGTTTCATGCTCCTCATATTTTTCACACGTTTTGAAGCTCTTCATATTTTTCACACCTTTTCAGGCTCTTCATGTTTTTCAACACCGCATCATGCTCCTCCTATTTTTCAGACTGTTTCATGCTCCTCATATTTTTCACACGTTTTTGAAGCTCTTCATATTTTTCACACCTTTTCAGTCACTTCATGTTTTTGAACACAGCTTCATGCTCCTCCTATTTTTCAGACCCTTCATGCCCCTCATATTTTTGACACATTTTGAAGCTATTCATATTTTTCACACCTTTTCAGGGTCTTCATGTCTTTCAAGACCGCTTCATGCTCCTCCTATTTTTCAGACCGTTTTATGCTCCTCATATTTTTGACACCTTTTGAAGCTCTTCATTTTTTTCACACCTTTTCAGGCTCTTCATGATTTTCAACGCCGCTTCATGTTCCTAGAGTTTTTCAGACCGATCATGCCCCTCATATTTTTGACACCTTTTGAAGCTCTTCATATTTTTCACACCTTTTCAGGCTCTTCATATTTTTGAACACCGCTTCATGCTCCTCCTATTTTACCGACCGTTTCATGCTCCTCATACATTTCACACCTTTTGAAGCTCTTCATGTTTTTCACACCTTTTCAGGCTCTTCATGTTTTTCAACACCGCCTCATGCTCCTCCTATTTTTCAGACCGTTTCATGCTCCTCCTATTTTTGAGACCGTTTCAGTTTCCTCATATTTTTAACACCTTTTGAAGCTCTTCATATTTTCCATATCTTTACAGGCTCTTCATGTTTTTGAAAACCGTTTCATGCTCCTCCTATTTTTCAGACCATTTCATGCTCCACATATTTTTGACATCTTTTGAAGCTCTTCATATATTTCACTCCTTTTCAGGCACTTCATGTTTTTGAACACCGTTTCATGCTCCTTCTATTTTTCAGACCGTTTCATGCTCTTCATATTTTAGACACCTTGTGAGGCTCTTCATATTTTTCATACCTTTTCAGGCTCTCCATATTTTTGACAACGCTTCGTGCTCCTCCTAATTTTGAGACGGTTTCATGCTCCTCATATTTATGACACATTTTGAAGCTCTTCATATTATTCACACCTTTTCATGCTCTTCATGTTTCTAACACCGTTTCATGCTTCTCCTAATTTTCAGACCATTTAATGCTCCTCATATTTTTCACACCTTTTGAATCTCTTTATATTCGTCACACCTTTTGAGGCTCTTCATGTTTTTCACACCTTTTCAGGATCTTTATGTTTTTGAACACCGCTTCATGCTCCTCCTATTTTTCTGACCGTTTCATGCTCCTGATATTTTTGACACCTTTTGAAGCTCTTCATATTTTTCACACCTTTTCAGGCTCTTCATGTTTTTCAACACCACTTCATGTTCCTCCTATTATTCAGACCGTTTCATGCTCATCTCATTTTTGACACCTTTTGAAGCTCTTGATATTTTTCACACCTTTTGAAGCTCTTCATATTTTTCACACCTTTTCAGGCTCTTCATATTTTTAAACACCGCTTCATGCTCCTCCCATTTTTCAGACTGTTTCATGCTCCTCATATTTTTCACACGTTTTGAAGCTCTTCATATTTTTCACACCTTTTCAGTCTCTTCATGTTTTTGAACACAGCTTCATGCTCCTCCTATTTTTCAGACCGTTCATGCCCCTCATATTTTTGAAATATTTTGAAGCTCTTCATATTTTTTACACCTTTTCAGGCTCTTTATGTTTTTCAACGCCGCTTCATGCTCCTAGTGTTTTTCAGACCGTTCATGCTCCTCATAATTTTGACACCTTTTGAAGCTCTTCATATTTTTCACACCTTTTCAGGCTCTTCATGTTTTTCAACACCGCTTCATGCTCCTCCTATTTTCAGAACGTTTCATGCTCCTCATATTTTTGACAACTTTTGAAGCTCTTCATATTTTTCACACCTTTTCAGGCTCTTCATGTTTTTCAACACCGCTTCATGCTCCTCCTATTTTCAGACCGTTTCATGCTCCTCATATTTTTGACATCTTTTGAAGCTGTTCATATTTTTCACTCCTTTTCAGGCACTTCATGTTTTTGAACATCGTTTCATGCTCCTCCTATTTTTCAGACCGTTTCATGCTCTTCATATTTTAGACACATTTGAGGCTCTTCATATTTCTCATACCTTTTCAGGCTCTCCATATTTTTGAACACCGCTTCGTGCTCCTCCTAATTTTGAGACGGTTTCATGCTCCTCATATTTATGACACATTTTGAAGCTCTTCATATTATTCACTCCTTTTCAGGCTCTTCATGGTTTTGAACACCGCTTTATGCTCCTCCTATTTTTCAGACCGTTTCATGCTCTTCATATTTTTCACACCTTTTGAAGCTCTTCATATTTTTCACACCTTTTCAGGCTCATCATGTTTTTCCACAGCGCTTCATGCTCCTTCTATTTTTCAAAACGTTTCATGTTCCTCATATTTTTGACACCTTTTGAAGCTCTTCCTTTTTTTCACACCTTTTCATGCTCTTCATGTTTCTAACACCGTTTCATGCTTCTCCTATTTTTCAGACCTTTTAATGCTCCTCATATTTTTCACACCTTTTTAATCTCTTTATATTTGTCACACCTTTTCAGGCTCTTCATGTTTTTCAACAGCGCTTCATGCTCCTCCTATTTTTCAGATCGTTTCATGCTCCTCATATTTTTGACAACTTTTGAAGCTCTTTATATACTTCACACCTTTTCAGGCTCTGCATGTTTTTGAACACCGTTTCATGCTCCTCCTATTTTTCAGACAGTTTCATGCTCATCTCATTTTTGACACCTTTTGAAGCTCTTTATATTTTTAACACCTTTTGAAGCTCTTCATAGATTTGACACGTTTTCAGGCTCTTCATGTTTTTCAACACCGTTTCATTCTCCTCCTATTTTTCAGACCGTTTCATGCTCCTTATATGTTTTTCTCCTTTTGAAGCTCTTCATATTTTTCACAGCTTTTGAAGCTCTTCATATTTTTCACACCTTTTCAGGCTCTTCATCGTTTTCAACAGCGATTCATGCTCCTCCAATTTTTTAAACAGTTTCTTGCTCCTCATATTTTTGACACCTTTTGATGCTCTTCATATTTTTCACACCTTTTGAAGCTCTTCATATGTTTCACACGTTTTCAGGCTCTTCATGTTTTTCAACACTTCTTCATGCTCCTCCTATTTTTCAGACCGTTTCATGCTCATCTCATTTTTGACAGCTTTTGAAGCTCTTCATATTTGTAACACCTTTTGAAGCTCTTCATAGATTTGACACGTTTTCAGGCTCTTCATGTTTTTCAACTCCGTTTCATTCTCCTCCTATTTTTCAGACCGTTTCATGCTCCTCATATTTTTGACACTTTTTGAAGCTCTTCATATTTTTCACAGCTTTTCAGGCTCTTCATATTTTTGAACACCATATCATGCTCCTCCTATTTTTCAGACCGTTTCATGCTCCTCATATTTTTGACACCTTTTGAAGCTCTTCATACTTTTCACACCTTTTGAAGGTCTTCATATTTTTCACACATTTTGAAGCTCTTCATATTTTTCACACCTTTTCAGGCTCTTCATGATTTTCAACAAGGCTTCATGCTCCTCCTATTTTTCAGACCGTTTCATGCTCATCTCATTTTTGACACCTTTTGAAGCTCTTCATATATTTCACACCTTTTCAGACTCTTCATGTTTTTAAACACCGCTTCTTGCTCCTCCTATTTTTCAGACCGTTTCATGCTCCTCATATTTTTGACACCTTTTGAAGCTCTTCATATATTTCACACCTTTTAGGTACTTCATGTTTTTCCACACCACTTCATGTTCTTCCTGTTATTACACCATTTCATTCTCATCGCATTTTTGACACCTTTTGAAGCTCTTCATATTTTTCACACCTTTTGAAACTTTTCATATTTTTCACAGGTTTTCAGGCTCTTCATGTTTTTCAACACTGCTTCATGCTCCTCTTGTTTTTCAGACCGTTTCAAGCCTCTCATGCATTTCACACCTTTTGAAGCTCTTCATATTTTTCACACCTTTTCAAACTCTTCATGTTTTTCCACACCGCTTCATGATCCTCCCATTTTTCAGACCGTTTCGTGCTCCTCATAATTTTCACACCTTTTGAAGCTCTTCATATTTTTCACACCTTTTCAGGCTCTTCATGTTTTTCAACACTGCTTCATGCTCCTCCTTTTTTTCAGACCGTTTCATGCTCTTCATATTTTTCACACCTTTTGAAGCTCTTCATATTTTTCACACCTTTTCAGGCTCATCATGTTTTTCCACACCGCTTCATGCTCCTTCTATTTTTCAAAACGTTTCATGTTCCTCATATTTTTGACACCTTTTGAAGCTCTTCCTTTTTTTCACACCTTTTCATGCTCTTCATGTTTCTAACACCATTTCATGCTTCTCCTATTTTTCAGACCGTTTAATGCTCCTCATATTTTTCACACCTTTTTAATCTCTTTATATTTGTCACACCTTTTCAGGCTCTTCATGTTTTTCAACAGCGCTTCATGCTCCTCCTATTTTTCAGACCGTTTCATGCTCCTCATATTTTTGACAACTTTTGAAGCTCTTCATATACTTCACACCTTTTCAGGCTCTGCATGTTTTTGAACACCGTTTCATGCTCCTCCTATTTTTCAGACAGTTTCATGCTCATCTCATTTTTGACACCTTTTGAAGCTCTTTATATTTTTAACACCTTTTGAAGCTCTTCATAGATTTGACACGTTTTCAGGCTCTTCATGTTTTTCAACACCGTTTCATTCTCCTCCTATTTTTCAGACCGTTTCATGCTCCTTATATGTTTTTCTCCTTTTGAAGCTCTTCATATTTTTCACAGCTTTTGAAGCTCTTCATATTTTTCACACCTTTTCAGGCTCTTCATCGTTTTCAACAGCGATTCATGCTCCTCCAATTTTTTAAACAGTTTCTTGCTCCTCATATTTTTGACACCTTTTGATGCTCTTCATATTTTTCACACCTTTTGAAGCTCTTCATATGTTTCACACGTTTTCAGGCTCTTCATGTTTTTCAACACTACTTCATGCTCCTCCTATTTTTCAGACCGTTTCATGCTCATCTCATTTTTGACAGCTTTTGAAGCTCTTCATATTTGTAACACCTTTTGAAGCTCTTCATAGATTTGACACGTTTTCAGGCTCTTCATGTTTTTCAACACCGTTTCATTCTCCTCCTATTTTTCAGACCGTTTCATGCTCCTCATATTTTTGACACTTTTTGAAGCTCTTCATATTTTTCACAGCTTTTCAGACTCTTCATATTTTTGAACACCATATCATGCTCCTCCTATTTTTCAGACCGTTTCATGCTCCTCATATTTTTGACACCTTTTGAAGCTCTTCATACTTTTCACACCTTTTGAAGGTCTTCATATTTTTCACACATTTTGAAGCTCTTCATATTTTTCACACCTTTTCAGGCTCTTCATGATTTTCAACAAGGCTTCATGCTCCTCCTATTTTTCAGACCGTTTCATGCTCATCTCATTTTTGACACCTTTTGAAGCTCTTCATATTTTTCACAGCTTTTCAGGCTCTTCATGTTTTTAAACACCGCTTCTTGCTCCTCCTATTTTTCAGACCGTTTCATGCTCCTCATATTTTTGACACCTTTTGAAGCTCTTCATATATTTCACAACTTTTAGGTTCTTCATGTTTTTCCACACCACTTCATGTTTTTCCTGTTATTTAGACCATTTCATTCTCATCGCATTTTTGACACCTTTTGAAGCTCTTCATATTTTTCACACCTTTTGAAACTTTTCATATTTTTCACAGGTTTTCAGGCTCTTCATGTTTGTCAACACTGCTTCATGCTCCTCTTGTTTTTCAGACCGTTTCAAGCTCCTCATCCATTTCACACCTTTTGAAGCTCTTCATATTTTTCACACCTTTTCAGACTCTTCATGTTTTTCCACACCACTTCATGATCCTCCCATTTTTCAGACCGTTTCGTGCTCCTCATAATTTTCACACCTTTTGAAGCTCTTCATATTTTTCACACCTTTTCAGGCTCTTCATGTTTTTCAACACTGCTTCATGCTCCTCCTATTTTTCAGACCGTTTCATCCTCCTCATGTATTTCACACCTTTTGAAGCTCTTCATATTTTTCACACCTTTTCATGCTCTTCATGTTTTTCAACACCGCTTCATGCTCCTCCTATTTTTCAGACCGTTTCATGCTCCTCTCATATCTGACACATTTTGAAGCTCTTCAAATATTTCACACATTTTCAGGCTCTTCATGTTTTTCAACACCACTTCATGTTCCTCATATTTTTCAGACCGTTTCATTCTCATCTCATTTTTGACACCTTTTGAAGCTCTTCATATCTTTCACAACTTTTGAAGCTTTTCATATTTTTCACACATTTTCAGGCTCTTCAGGTTTTTCAACACCGCTTCTAGCTCCTTCTAATTTTCAGACCGTTTCATGCTCCTCATATTTTTGACACCTTTTGAAGTTCTTCATATTTTTCACACCTTTTCAGGCTCTTCATGTTTTTGAACACCGCTTCATGCTCCTCCTATTTTTGACACCTTTTGAAGCTCTTCATATTTTTCACACCTTTTCAAAATCTCATGTTTTTGAACACAGCTTCATGCTCGTCCTGTTTTTAAGGTTGTTTCATGCTCCTCATGTATTGCACACCTTTTGGAGCTCTTCATATATTTCACACCTTTTCAGGCTCTTCATGTTTTTGAACACCGCTTCATGCTCCTCCTATTTTTCAGACCGCTTCATGCTCCTTCAATTTTCAGACCGCTTCATGCTCCTCCTATTTTTCAGACTGCTTCATGCTCCTCATATTTTTGACACCTTTTGAAGCTCTTCATATTTTTGACACCTTTTGAAGTTCTTCGTATTTCTCACACGTTTTCAGGCTCTTCAGGTTTTTCAACACCGCTTCATGCTCCTCCTATTTTTGAGACCGTTTCATGCTCCTCATGTATTTCACACCTTTTGAAGCTCTTCATATTTGTCACACCTTTTCAGGCTCCTCATGTTTTTCAACACCGCTTCATGCTCCTCCTATTTTTCAGACCGTTTCATGCTCCTCATATTTTTCACACCTTCTGAAGCTCTTCATATTTTTCACACCTTTTCAGGCTCTTCATGTTTTTGAACACTGCTTCATGCTCCTCCTAAGTTTTAAACCGTTTAATGCTCCTCATGTATTTCACACCTTTTGAAGCTCTTCATATTTTTCACACCTTCTCAGGCTCTTCATGTTTTTGAACACCATTTCATGCTCCTCCTATTTTTCAAACCGTTTCATGCTCCTCATATTTTTGACACCGTTTGAAGCTCTTCATATTTTTCACAACTTTTTAAGCTCTTCATGTTTTTCAACACCATTTCATGCTCCTCCTATTTTTCAGACCGTTTCATGCTCCTC